>NC_143208.1:311684-623368 GCF_030267445.1 Bombyx mandarina
TAGCCTGCTCGCTTTGTGTCGCACGGAAATGTCGTCGACTTTGGTTCTTCGTCGAATTTCTTCGTTCCGGAATTTTGTCCCATAGAGAAAACCCGAGCATAGCTCTCTCCATCGCCCGCTGTGCGACTCTTAACTTATGGTCCAGTCCTGCCGTCAGTGTTTAGGTTTCCGCGCCGTAGGTCATCGCGGGGAGAATCTCATTGATACCCTTGAAACACCATTACGTGTCCTGGAATCGGACCCTCGCGCGTTTGTTACATATCCACACAAGCTCCTGATTCCAAACTACAACTGCATCTTGAAGGATACATACACACTTCAATAAGCCTTGCAGACGTTGAAAAAATTTTTTTTGTTCATATATAGCTGTACCCTGATACTTACACAAGTGAAGTCGTTGTGGCCTAAACGATAAGGCGTCCGGTATACTGTACAGTATTCTTATCTTGCGATGCAACGGTGTTAGAATCCCGGTGGCAAGTACTAATTTTTCTACTGAAATACGTACTTGACAAATGTTCACGATTGACTAATTCCAAGGTGAAGGAACAACATCGTGTAATAAAAATGAAACTCGTAACATTATAATTTGTGTAATTACTGGCGGTAGGACGACTTGTGAGTCCACACGAGTAGGTACCACCGCCCTACCACCTATTTCTGCCGTGAAGCAGTAATGCGTTTCGTTTTGAAGGGTGAAGCAGCCGTTGTAACTATACTTGAGATCTTAGAACTTATATCTTAATGTGGGTGGCGCATTTATGTTGTAGGTGTCTATGGGCTCCAGTAACCACTTAACACCAGGTGGTCTGTGAGCTCGTCCACCCATCAATGCAATAAAAAAAAACAAAGTTCATGGTTTGCAGGGGCTATCTCTCGTTGATATTTAGGTTTACCTCCGAAGTATATCATACATACATAATATTATAATAAAATTTTCAGTCGCAAATCCTGAAATCAAAGAAAGTCACATTCCAAGAAAACGTAATCTTGTCTTGTCTTGGATTTTTAATGTTTCTTGAAAGTGCACGAATGAATACTTCCTCAAGAAACATATTTTCTCTTTTTATATACTGTTAAAGATATTGCGTGAGCTTAATAACATCGTGGTTTTCAAAATGAAATATCAGAACGTCTTTACACAGTAGTTTGTAGAAAACATTTTATTGCCATATTTTCTCAGATCTTTGTATTCTGAGAACAACTAATTAGAAATGTATGTAGAAGAGATCTTATTACGAAATAATGTTGTTCGTACATTTAAAATTACATTTCATTATTTAAGTTATGCTACAGAAAAGTCAGTGCCTGAGGTGTACGTCCTTCCCTTAGGGATTCAAATGTACATCAAAATGTACAGACAGTATTATCATGTTCGAAAGAGGGCCGCCCACGCAAATAATGTCCTAAGAAATTAATGTTTAAACTACACTCTGTGCTACCCTGTGTTTATAACTTCACGCATTCACATAATTGAGTCATGTTTTTGCTAGATTATATTGATATCAAAGCATTTAACATTTCAGACAATATTTTCTTACAACAAGCCCCTTCTTTTTTTTTGCTCAGGAGGAAATACAACAAACGCCTAGATTAAAGATTTTATTTCTCAGTGGAAACCGATCATTCAACTGAGAATAAATGCTTCATTCTTGAAAAATCTTCAATAATCTCCAATCATGAAAATATATTCACCATTCTTAACACATATAGCACTGTTTTTTGTGTACTTCACAGTAGCTGATTCTATGACGATAAAAATGATTGAATTTAATTGAAAAATTAAAGAGAGTATTTTTTTTTCCTACCTAAGCCGATGATAGCCTTGAGAGGCTATATCCGCGTAACCTTAACTAGTAGGTGAGCTCACGGGGCTCAAACCTGACGACGTTGCTAACACGAACCCTAACAAGAGCCGTGCTTCGCAGAATCTACCACCGGAAAGAGAGTAAATAATTAAAGTTACTATGTCTTTTTCCAGTTGCTCAATATGTCTCGAATTTACGAAGAAGTGGATCCCGTATACGCTGCGACCTGTAGCGACATCACTCTTTGCTCAAATTCCAAAGGTTTCTTCAAGGGTCTCGCCGATGACCTGGTTTCATTAGCTGGGGAAGAATGGCTAAATAAATTTGAGCTAGTGGAAGATGGCAAGAAAGTTACATTTTTTATGGAGAATAAGGAGGTACTTTAACTACAATTGTCGAGGATGCTGCATGTGAAGTATGTTAAGTATGTTAGTACCTGCATGACTCAAAGGAACCATGTCAGTCTCGTGCGTTCAACAACGTACATGTACAATATACAGCTAGCCTGTACGGAATGTGCACTATGGAGAACATTACATGCAATAATAAACATAGACAAAGCAACAGAAAGCAAAAGATTAAAATCTGTACAATCATTTTGTGCCCTATTATAAATTACATTTTAGAAATAAACACAAAACAAATGTAAATTTGTTTTATGCTGAACTGCTAGATTTATTGTATCTAACTAACAAAATCGGTTTCATTTGTAAGCCATTCGTTTCCATTAACATTAATTTAGCTATTTTATTACAGGGATCATTTACAAAATTAGGTAGGAGAACTAGGCGATTTCTATTTTTTTATATAAAAGGGTTTAGCTTGGCTTTACGTGTCATCTGTTTTAAGTTGTTTCTGGAGCCATAGACATATCAGGAATGTCACCACCTACCACGGAAGATGAGGTCCGGATTGCGACTGTGTTGCCCAGCGGTCGTCCCACACTTCAAGCAGAAGTGGATGACTGTTTCGCGGCAGAAATGAAGAGGGCACCGTCTACACATGCGGGCCTATAACACCGCCCGTACTGTTAGCATTACGATCCACCCACAAGCTCGATAATCTTCATTAAGCAAATCTAACGGTTCGGAAATCAATCAAGTTCCGCAAACATTTCATTAGCCCTTCGATGAGGCGATGAGGCGTGAACGAGCCCTCACTAATACTCTCTAGGCTAACTCGCAGCGGAACACTGGCTGTTGTGTGCACCTAACCTCACTATTTAAGCGATATTCTTACAGAGTAAATGATGGATGAATAAAAAGTGATTATCATGATTCATAAGATGATTTATACGATTAGATACAGGGCAGGAGTGGTGTTGTGTGGTGGTCGCGTCTGATCTCCCCCCGAGTAGGTATTTATAAGATACTTTTACTATGAACGAATAGTGTAATAAATTTGAGTGCACCTACATCGGTGTTTGAGCCGCACGTAACTACATACTTCAAAATTCGGAAATATTCCCCGGTTTGCGCATTTTAAAAAACGATTTATCCTCTGTTGGTATTTTCCCTCATAAACCCCTCACATAGCGAGCTCTGTAAGCATGAGCAACCACACTCGACCTGACGCACTTTAATGAACCACCTTTATTCTCTCAACATGCAACCGAAACGTTACAAACGGCGCACGGCTTCAAATAACTCTAAAGCCTAACTGATTATGCTAGGGTTGAGAATCAAGTGGTGAAAGAGTGTATTGAGGTTATTTAAAGTAGAATTTTTAAAGAGGCAGATACAATGCCGTGAGCTGTTCATGTTCTCTAGCCAGCACGCCGAGTTTCCCATGAATGTGCGCTGTATAACAAGTGTTTGCGGGATTTTTACTTCGACGAATAATAATGGTTCCCATTTCCAACACAAATTATGAAACTGCTTTGAATTCAAATAAGCTCTTTAGGTTATAATGTCGCTTTTCTCAACGTTGCGATATTTTTGAAACTATGAGCTAACGATGCTAGATGGCTTGGTTTCTATATGAATATTAATTAGAGACGGCCGTTGAACTTTATGTTATTAGTCAAATAATGACAGGAGTCCACGGACACTACAGGCAAGCTACCACCTTCTCATTGCCCTTTTAGTCAGACGAGCATACGGCAAACCTGATGGTAAGTTACTGGTGGTTACTGTCGCTAATGGTCGTTAGCAATGCCAGGGCCACAGCCAAGCCGTTGCCTGCACAATCGTCACTACAATGTCTTGAATCCTTGTTAATTTCGTGATTATGAACTTGATAAAGTGTCCGAAACCTGGCTGGCTGTTAAATAGATCACATAAGAGATTGAACCGGTCTATTATCTTTGGTTTGGTCCACATGATTATGAATGCCCGAACAAAGTCGATAATAATTCGATATTATCTCTCCAGGTAATGGAAGCACTTACTGAAGTATTATCCAGGATACAGCCCCTTCACCGCGGGAAAGACGCTAGAATATCGAGTCAGAGGCGCGGCGACGCACAATCGGCTCTGAAGAATGAAGATCTAATGAAGGCGTTGGCGTTGGCAAGTCAAGCCGTACTCAGGGCTCCCGTTACGGGTACAGACTTATTAATCTAGCTTATTATTATCATCTATCTTATTAATTAGTATACATGCCAGGTTCGCGCTTGGGCCAGCTCAGCGCTGCTATAGGCACTTCTCAATGAGAAACCATACGTCCGTGACTTAATCCGGGAAAATGTTCATAAAACTCAATAAAATATGTTTTGCATTGTATTAGCAGCCAGAGGGTAATGACATTTTCTTCTCTCGGTCTATAGATTTTATATACCAATGCTGAACGCGAGACTGAGCTATGCACTTCAATGTGCCACTGACCGACATTAATGGCTACCTACTGATCTCAAAAAAGTGTATCAGGCGGACGCACCATGATGCTCAGCAATGAGCGAACGATTAAGAGGAGAACTAATGCCACAGTGTAATAACCTGCTTTGTTCGACAGCTTAATGAGCGATGTTGGCTCCTGTGAAGACACGGCTTTATCGATTAGTCGAGCAATGGGTAACCACTATAAATTACACTTTATTTTTAGTGGGACGTAAAAATATGCCAGGGAACGTATTGAACGGTCGTATTACACTTAACTCGTAATTGGCCAAAGTTAGTTAAATAAATTGGTAACTCAAATCAAATCAAATCAAAAAACTTTTATTCAACATAAATGAAAGTACATGCTTGTTGAACGTCAAAAGAACTACCGCCAATTCACAAAACTAGCCTCCGTCCTGAGAAGAACTGGCAAGAAAAACTCAGCGGGCTCAAGAAAATATTACGTATAGCTCTTTTCTGCAGAATAAATATCATTTCTACATCGGCCGCATTGCCGCATAGCAAAATGCCATAGGACATGACACTGTTGAAGTAACTAAAATAAATTAAACGAGCCGTGTCCGCGTTTGTTAACATTCTAATTTTTTTTACTGCGTATGCTGCAGAGCTGAGCTTACTCGCCAATTTATCTCATTACTGCATTGATTACAAATATAGTTTTTACAAATGAAAGGAAGTTATATACCTATACATATCTTTTATAACGAAAATAGCCCTAACAAGTTCCAAGGTGAACCGAAACCAATCAGTGACCTGAAGCGAAACAAATCAACGTTTCACAAAGTCCACACGCTCCGCAACAGGAGTCGAAGGGTCTTATTCTCAAACCGCACACGGCGCTTGATCGATGTAACCCTGCGAAATGTTTACTTTTCCTGTCCAATATTATTTCATTATAAAACTTTAGCAGAACTTGATCAAGTTCGGGACGGTGGAGAAAATGTCTTAACGCTGTGGGAATAGGTCAGAAAATAAACTGCCTGAAGGCAGGGAGGCTGAAGCGCTCGAGTACGAGTAGAACTGATTAATCTTGGAACGGAGAAAGAAGTGAAATTATTAACGATTCGACGAATGACTTAGTTGGCCTCGTTCAACTAGTCGCTTTGAAAATCTATAGGGAAGGCACAATACTTTCAGCGGTGACGTCTTGTGGCTGACATGATGATGATCACTTTAAAACTGAGCAAATACCTTATTTTATAATATCATAGGATTTTTCCGATTATCTCGACTCGTAATTAGCTGCTATTTCACTACACACCAGAGCGAACCGCATCGAAATATGAAATGAAGATAAACTTAGTTCGGCTTCGTCCCGTAACATTTTCTAAAGAACTTGTTTGCTTTTCAACGTTACCGTAGCTCTCGTATTCGCTCAGATATTTTAATCTTTTTCCATAATTCAACACGACCTTTTCTCATCTGTGTTTTTTTAGGATTCCGGGAATAAATTATATCCAACGAATCATTAATAATTTTGTAATATTCAATTAAATTCCGAAATCCATCATTTCAGCGAATAAATTTGCTGTTTCGCTCACATCTTGATAATCACGATCTTATCACAGCAACACCTTGTTACGACTATTCTTCACTTCACTAGCCTCTATTCGTTGAAAGCTAACTTGTACCGCTTATATGTTGTACAATGCATGTATGAGATCACAAACAAAATAATAACCATAACATAATTCACACAAACAAGAAATCGTAAAGATATTTTTAATTATACAATAGTATTTATTGACTTCGTTGGACTGTTCAATTGTGACGATTTCAAAAATGTCCGTAAACTAGCTATTGATCTCACCCTGTAGACTGGACGTTAAGATACTATACTAGCATAGCACTGCATCTTCATTTTCCAACTATAAATACAATTAAAGGACAATTTGTTCTGTTATCCGCTTACTAAAGAGTTAAAACCTTATAGAGCGCAACATTCTCAAGAGGATTCAAGAGTGAAATTGCTCCAAGATAACAACATGACGTTTAATAGAATTGGCTGAATCGAGTTTGAAACTAAATGCAGAAAACTTTGGACAGCTCTCGGAAAGAGCTAAATGAAATGAATGAGAGAGTCGCGAAGGATTTGTGCCAGACAGGCCTGTTTGCAAACTTTGAGCCTCAGTATTATTACATCGGCAAACGGACAGGCAGTTTTAATTGCAAATGTCATCGGAGCCAATTTATAGAGCAATAAAACTGACACCAGAGCGAAACGCATCAGTTAATTTTAGCACATAATAATAACTTTGAAGTACCTAGTCTATTCATTTACGGCCGTTGGCTGGAGACAGTGTGCAGCAAGCACACTTGTCTCTCGGAAAAGGAAAAATTTTCAGTTCTCATCATAAATACACTTCACTTTTAAAAATAGCGTATTCTTTCCTTATTTTTCATAAGTTTTTGCGCGTAAGGCGTTGGCGTGTAGTTTTATTACGGAAAAGCAAAATCTACTCTATTTTCGTACAGTTTTCTGGAGTTTAATTTCATGATACGCTAAGGTCGTGTTGACTGTTCGATCATTTTTTAATATGTGATTTGCCTAACAAAATTACATTACTTTGCCTCCTTCGGAAGACGCTTCTTTTCTACTATTCTTCTTTATATTTAATTTCAAAGGTACTTTCCAAAACAAGATTGAGTTAACTCCCAAAGATAGTACTGTTCTTCTGATCTAACAATATATTATAATACATAGTGGTCCTAGATCACCTGGTACCGCCGTCATCCTCTTGTGCAACTTGTCGCTTGCCTCACAAAGCAATCGGTTGCTTTCACGTTGTTACTCTGCATTGTTTAAAGTAATCTGGTAAACTGATAACGTCCAGTCGGCAAACGCCTTCTTATTAAAAAACCAAATGCAAAGAGAACGTAAAAGTTTTTTGTTTAAACTAGTGGCAGGGCGATGAAATTCTTTGAATCTGTGTTTTGCCGTCAGGAGAAAATGAAGCGATTGACGGCGGGGTGTCGCTGGCTTTGGCACTGTGGCTTCGGTCTGAGATCCTGCTGAAATTAAATAGACCTCAAGCCGCCCTAGAAGATTTGAAGTTAGCTCTAAAGGAACGCCTACCTGCCAGAATGCGAGCCCACTACTACTGGAGAATGGGACACTGCTACCGAGGTTAGTGATGCGAAACTAAATCAATATTCAGTTTCATTAGATTTAATGGTTATTGGCTGCGTGGCGGGGCTGCACTCAGCTCTATCAGTTGTAATGAGCTTTTATGTTGTACATTATCTAGGCAACATTTATCAAAATGTAATTTTATGCAGTAATTTCTTTTTATAGTAGGCGAACTAGTTATTTTGTTGTGTATCGCCATCTGATAAACTTTTGAGGAGCCAGTATGCTAACAAAGAACAGTAAAAATACGTACCTCCATTAACTACGAGGTGGTATTATAAAAATGTATTTTGTATTTTGTAACATCTAGTTTTACAGGGAAAATCTAAAATTTATCTAAATATTGCTGTAGGCGTGGCGCGTCTCCCCGAAAGTGAGCCGCGGGCGCGGAAGGCCCATTCTCGGCGGTCCGTGCTCGAGTCGTGGTCGAGGCGGTTGGCCAACCCCACGCGGGGTCTATGGACCGTGGAGGCGGTTTACCCGGTCTTTGATGGTGAATCGTGGCGAAACACGCCTCACCTTTCGTCTGGTGCAGGTGCTGACCGGGCACGGATTACCATTGTGCACACGACCTGGAAACGGCGGAGCATACTTTCTCTATCTGCCTCGCTTGGGAGGTGCAGCGCCGTGTCTTGGTCGCAAAGATAGAACCAGACTTGTCGCTATTTGGCGTCGTGGCTCGATGCTTGCCGGCGACGAGTCCTCGAAGGCTATGCTCGACTTCTGCGCGTGCACTATTTCGCGGAAGGAGGCGGCCAGGCGAGAGAGGCAATACTCTCCTCACTACGCAGAAATCCGCCGAGCAGGGCAAGGAGGGACCGAGGCGTGGGGCAGCGTGCTCCGAATGATGGTAGATCGCGTTCCCCCGACCGCACCAAGAGAAGGTGCAGCGCGGCGCCGTCAAGGCGGACTCCCGGCCCGTCGATCGAGGGAACCGGAGGTTGTGTCGCATGGGGGATGGCGGGATGGATGTAATAAAATATGCTCTGCGTCAACCCTGTCCCGCCGTCTCGATAGCTTCGACTGGGCTCCGGCTCGGTCCGGGGTAGGGCGCCGGCTGTGAGCGGCAGGAGTTTTAGTGAGGTTCAACTCCCACATACCCTACCTGCCGTGCGGGTAGGGATCCGGCTATTTTATCCAGTAGAAAAAAAAAATCCAGTCTGTTAGGGCTTTTTAATATATAAATATAATATAATATATATTAAAAATATATACCTTATTTGAATTGATGAAATCAAAGAGAATTGTATTTATTTAATTACATATATTATTTAATCATTTTTATTATTCGTATGTGCTATAGATACATTAATTCATTGATCGGATCGATGCATTAATTATAGTTACGCGATGGAGCAACAGTACATATCGTGTAAACATAAAATAATAAACAGTTAAAATAATAAATAATAAACAGTGCGTGGAGTGGCGCCATGCCGTTGTTATTAGCAACCTCATAATTTGGGCGAATTTAATTTGTTGCACGCCTCAGACGAATGCATTATTTCCATCGTGAGAATACAAATTATTATATTGTCCAAATAGATTACCTACCACAGGCTTGACTTCACCGGGCTCTCGCTTATTCAAGCTCACGTTTAAAAGACGACAATGTCAAAACGTTGTGGAAAACACCGTGGGGAGTGCTCATTGAGGTGCCGGATGGCTACCTTTTGACACCGAAAAACGGATCGGGTCCAGTTGCAAGGGATGGTTTTGCTCTAGTTGCTAGTGGCGAAACTCATCCAAAATTCTCTTTTAAGGCATATTCATATACACTCCCAACATTTATTTTATCCCTTAGTAATATATACATGCATTTGCTACGAGTGGCACACCTGTGTACCGCTGTTCCTAGAATAAAAACCAACCTTTCAAATAATCTTCCGATAAAATCGCTAAGAAGTGCGTGACTATACTCGTAAATCAGGACGCAATTATAAATCTTAAAAAGTGTCAAAGTGGGTAACATTCTGCAATACTGCGGTATCTGCGGATCGTAAATATTTAGAAGTCTACGGTTCTGGCAAGACCTTCCTTTTACCTTAAAAATGGAAAATTACTAATCAACAGATGAAAGGAATTATTAATTTCCCCTTAAAACGTTTCCACATTTCTGATTCTCTTTACGAGTTTTCGTTACGTTGTAGTGAATACCGTTTGTATAATATACATTGAAATTTCAGTCATTGGTTCTTAGAAAGAAATTAAGCATAATTTATTTGAATTAAATGGCCTTTGTGATATTTAAAATATCTAAAAGTAATGAATAAGTAGGTTATTGTAACAGAAAACATTCGGAATGTAAAGATTTGATGATTTTGTTTGCGTTGTCGTTTTTGAAGTGAAAACTTCATTAGAATCGTTGTAATTTCAAACCGGATGCAACGAAAAAAACGACAGGTAAGAGACACAAATACAAAAATGTGTAGGATGAAGCCAGCAAAGAATGAGACAGAAATATACATACTATTTAATACAGCGCCATCTGTGAGATTTTTTAATACTAACGTGTGTATGAAAGCTCTTGTAGTGAATTTTAATTTAGGATTATACGTGAAATTAAAATATCAATTCACAGAGGGCGCTACCTTACAGTTATTTACTAATGACAAAATTTTACATATACTTAAGACGTTTAGAATAATTGTATTTTAATTTTGGAAGGTTTCACTTCTACCATGTGTGAATTGCACACATTTTGTTTTTTTCTTTACATATTTCTTAGTAGCTTATGTGGCTATTCCAGCATTTCCAGCTACGCCCGGACCGGGTAGGTGAGTTCACGGGCTCAACCTGAGAGAATTCGCTAACACTAGCGCCCGGCAGTAATTTATACACTAGTGCGGGTGCTGCAAACAGCACCCGCACAACAATTACAAATAATTGAGTTGAAATATTCCGACGGCGTTCTATTTCAATTGTTGCCACAAATTATATATCGTTCCGAGTTTCAGAGAAAATCCTCTATTGAACTTCAAGCGCGGAACATACTTAGTCTGGCCACAAATACTGTTACAATTAAAAATAAAAATAAATCTATTGCAAATAACATATTTATTACTTTTACAGTGTGTTAGTTTAATACATAAATATAAAACAATTTAAAGTATAAAAATCTTATTCGAAGTGGTCTCCATTGGCTGCAACACAGTCCTTTAAACGTTGAGGCCAGTTATCGATAGAAGCACGCACTCTTTCCATGGAAAAAATGTTCACTGCCAATCGTACGGATTGTTTTAGGGACTCCAAATTATCATGGCGCTTAGAGCAAGCCGTACTCTCTAATAAATCCAGTGGATTAAGATCGGGACTAGACGACAGCCAGTCTTCAGCTCTGATGAAGTCCGAAACGTTCGTTTCCAACCAAGACTGCGTAGACCGAGCCTTATGACCTGGCACCGAGTCTTGCTGGAAGGACCATTCTTGATTATTAAACATGGTGTTGCTAAGGGGCTTCACTACCTTCTCAAGAATGGTATCTTGATACACTTGTGCCGATATTTTGATACCTTTTTCACAAAAGTATGGCTCAGTCACTCCTTCATAGCTAATACCCCACCAAACCATCACTAAAGTCGGATAGTGCCCACGTTACACTCTGTCGACGAATTAGGAAGCTTCCTTAGAGCTTTGAGCATAAATACCGTCACTTTGTTTGTTAAAATGTTGCTCAATTGTAAAAATTTTCTCATCCGTAAACAAAATTTTTCTATGACCTCCCTTTGCGTACCGCTTCAGTAGTTGTTTCAATTTTACCACCCTATTCTCTTTTAAATTATCAGTTAAAAAATGACCAGTACGTCTCTTAAAGGCTGCAAGTCCTAAATCATCTTTTAAAATACGCGACACGGTTCTAGGTGCTATCTTCATCTCCCGAGATAAAATCTTTTGGTTTCGGACAGGATTTCTTCGAATTCTTTCCCTTACTGCATTGACCACCTTTTTCGTATGAACACTACGTGGACGGCCAGATCTTTTTCTGTCACAAGCAAAGGAGGTCTCATTGCACCTATTAATAGCCCGGTACACAAACATTTTACTAATACCAAGCGTATGGAGAGTTTTAAAAATTGCATTTGGCACCATACCTACTTTGTGTAATGCAATCACAGCGATTCGGTTCTCTTTACCACCCCACTCCATTTTAATATCGCAGAATATTGTACAATGTATTGGCGCCAAAATGAGAAAACTCAATGAGCAATCATATAAAAATGACAGATTCCAAATTCAAATGTAATATTTTGTTTATTTTTAATTGTAACAGTATTTATGGCCCGGCTAAGTAAACAAATGGTTATTGGAAAACGTCTATTCTAAATTAAATTAATAAATGCAATAATTGCATTTATGCAAAATTTAATTTATTTTGTTACTTTGTGCATAGATTTTTCTGTAATCTGACTGGTAAGATTTCATGTATTTGCGTCGATTGATACCATTATGAAGGAATTCAAAGCAGACAGAAGGTTCTTAGCAGTCACAATTTTGATAAGTACCTAATATTTTTGACACCGTACCATTTTGATATATGTATATATAGCGTGCTCATTAGTAACTATAAAATGAAGGAATAACATTGTGTAATAAAACTGAAGTCCGCTAATAGATATGAAGTTCTCAGACTTCATGATTGATATTTTTTGGGCTAGTCTTAATTACTCGCACTATTCCGATGGACGTATTAGGCCTAGGCCGCACTACGGTGAAACCGCAGTGGATATTAACCGTGTGAGTTTACGAAACACGAAAACGAATATAAGCGGCCGCACTTGCGGTTCTTTCCCGCGACTGATTTTAAAACCGCAAAATGTTACAAAATTGTCGCGGAAAAAAACCGCAACAAAATTTATAATCCATAGAACTAGGTATCCGTGCACGCACTATGCGTAACCGCGGGCGGGTTTTTTGAAATGTCAAATACATTTGCGAAATTTTGTTCCATGAAACTGGCTACTGACAGTAATTGAAAAAAATCTCTAAGTGTTTTCTTAAATTTTGATATTTCTTATGAAAGAAACCTTTCTCAAATCTACTGCTAGTAAGTGAATGGACCCATCATTTGTGAAATTTTCGTTGTCGTTTTTTCTATTTCTTAGTACCAGAGCAACACTACATACTGACTCTTTTGAAATTTATCCATCTTCAAACTGTGAAAATAGCGGGCGAATTCGCGGTTAATAATTGTAGTGTGTGCGTCTGAAGCGGTTTCGCGGTTATAGCGGTTAACCGCTCACGGGAAAAAGCCGTAGTGCGGCCTAGGCCTTAAAGAGAAAAATCTTGAAAAAAATCCTGGTTGATTCCCAGATTTATAATATAACTAACTTTTGGTCAGAGAAGAACTATTGGATGAGGTAGAATTCAACACAAACCTGAATCACTTATGACATTAAAATTTAATGTCCCATTCATAAAAGCATTAATAACTTGTAATTAGACAATAAACATTTTTACTACTTAAACTTGTATGTCGCCATCTATTAATGAAACTCGGCGATATCGGCCTGTGGTTAAAATAAAAGAAAACGTGAACTCACAAAAGGTTTTATTTTCTCACAAAACACGCTAGATGGCAGTTAAATAAATTATAAATGTCTCGCTTGAGGGGAACAGTGCGAAAATATAGAGGGCAGAACTAAGGAATACCATCTCAGTATATTAAAAATTGTCCACTGAAAAGGAGCTAATTAAGGTGGCGCCATAGTAGCATGTGGAAAGATTTTGAAAACAGCACCATAAGCTTCGGTTAAGTTCCGATATGCACTGCGTGTTGCGCGTTGTTTTCACTTCAATAAAAAAATATTTTTGTAATTTAGTTAGATTTAAAAATTGAATATTCAAGTTATTGTCAGTTGAATTAATCTCAAAATAAAATTAAGTATAGTAAAAGGAAATATTGTTTTTTAAGTAATTTTTTTATATAATAACTTAATAACCGAATTATTGAAATGAGGTCATTTACGGTAAAAGTAGTCATATGATCAAAGCTCTGATAGCACCTTATTTCGAAAACACCAGTGCTCACAGTAGAAAAATGGCCACGATTTATGATCTCTTTAGTCTAGGATACCGCGACTATGTACTGTTAGAGTACTGAAGAGTGTTTGCAGTGTATATCGGAACATAGCCTTTACTGCAATCCAGCACACTTCAAATTTCTTTTTTCCTACTTAAGCTAGCCTTGAGAGGCTATATTCGCGTAACCTTAACTAGTAGGTGAGCTCACGGGGCTCAAACCTGATGACATTTCAATCTGTTGTTTTTAAAACTGCTATATCCATACCATTTCCACTTCCTACACTAGCGCTACTTCGGTCAGTCTTGGTACTATAACTTACTGCTTACAGGTGGACTTTATCAACTCGTCCCTTAAACAAGATGGTACTCCTCAGTGCTATCGTCCATGTGCGAAATGCGCGCGCATCCTGAGTTGTATATTCTGTTGAGTGCAACGCTACTTAGATGTAGTTCTGTGCTTCGCAAAATAACATTCGTTTTAAACAGTTTTACGATTCATGAAATCACAAACATTAAATATATATTTTGATCCAAGATGTGGAACCGGTCGAGACGCGCTGTTAATTTTGTGTCTACTCTTCTTATTTTGGAGGAAAATCTAGTAAGTCATTTACGAAACTATGTATTACTAAATTATTTTATTAAATGAAACTTATATAATAAACTTATAAAATGAAACTTCACCAGAATACGTAATGAGTTCAGTGAATTGAGTTCACTGTCACAATATACGAATTCGGTCCTAACTAATAATATGTTTAAGCGATGATTTAGCTAGTTTAAGTTTCTACGTTATCATAAACAAAAATCGGTACAGTTATCATAGATCATCATCAGTTATCACAGAAACCGCGATGTTTCCCAGATACCGGAGAGGCTACAAGAGCGAAGGTGTCGTATGAACTGGCCGGTCGACTGCTCGCTAAGGACGAGGTCGCCAAAACACAGCTAACAAAAGACATTGAAACTCTAGATTATACAGCACAATCGAAACGGCCGCCCGATAAGAATGGTAATTATTACAACAATTAATAATAATAATCCTTATAGCAAGGTTACTAGGCTTAAAGTCGTCGTGGCCTAAAGGATAAGACGTCCGGTGCATTCGTATCTAGCGATGCAATGGTATTCGAATCCCGCAGGCGGGTACCAATTTTTCTAATGAAATACGTACATAACAGTTGTTCACGATTGACTTCCACGGTAAAGGAATAACATCGTGTAATAAAAATCAAACCCGCAAAATTATAATTTGCGTAATTACTGTTGGTAGGACTTATTGTGAGTCCGCACAGGTAGGTACGATCACCCTGCCTATTTCTACCGTGAAGCAGTAATGCGTTTCGGTTTGAAGGGTGGGGCAGCCGTTGTAACTACTTATATACTGAGACCTTAGAACTTATATCTCAAGATGTGTGGCGCATTTACGTTGTAGATGTATATGGGCTCCAGTAAACACTTAACACCAGGTGGGCTGTGAGCTCGTCCACACATCTAGACAATAAAAAAAAAGTTTAGATTTTACAATATGAAAAAATACCTAATGGGCGTGATACATAAGTAGGACCTTCCATTAAAGAAACTAATTATACTGCTTCACGGCAGAAATAGGCAGGGCGGTGGTACTTACCCGTGCGGAATCACAAAATGTTCTCCCATCAGTAAAAAAGTTTTGACTTACACGTACCTGGACGTTATTATTTGCAGCCACCACACTAACCGGAGGAGCGAAATTAAACTTGCCATCTTTATCGAAACTACTGAAAATAGTAGAAGAAGAGAACAAGGTACCTAACTATTTAACCTCCGCTTTCATCTATCCGATTTTAATAACTAAGCACATAGTGGCCCTTTTAGTAGTTAAGTGTACATCATTAATCTAAAGTAGCTCGATCGTCTACTATAGCTGTAGTACTCATAATCTTTACTGTTGACACATACAGGGATATTTATGTTTTTAAATCGCCTAGAACGGTTACCAGAATCCATAGCCATCACAAGGTGACAACCCTCATCCACATTGAGGCGATTGTTCCAAAATTCATACCGAAAAGTAGGAGTGCTTAGCGGCAGGCGGGGTCGAGACGGTGCAGCGGTGGTCCGATGGAGTGTGAGCTCACAATAACAAGGGAGCCCACGATGCTAAATGGGGATTTACTCGAGCATCATAGAGACCTGTTGGGTTGCAAAGGTTAGATGATAATAAGAACTAAATGTCATATAATGTATACCTTTTAATTGGTGGGGGAAGCGGTTATAGATTTTCAAATTTGTAAAAAAAAACTGTTACATGGACATACGCAAGCACGTCAGATATTGGTAGCATAAATGTCCTACGTATTTTTAATAATGTAAGTATGCTACTTATCTTAATCTGACGCGCTCGAGAATTTCTGATGATGAATTTTTTTTTACTAATCTGATCATTTATTCTGGACGCGCGGCCTTATTTATGAGGTTCATATTTAGTGGAGATACTTAACCGGATACAAGGTATCACCCTGTATATTAATCTGCCGCGCTTTAATTAGTCGTGATCAACCTATCTTATGTGCACCTAGAAAATATAGATTATCTTTCTAGTTAGTAGAACTATATTATTCAGGCTTAGTGTAATCTTTTAATTTGATAGAAAATTACTGATGGATTTAATGTAGGTATAGGTTAAATAAACCCTGCGCATTGCATTAACGTTGAAAAGTAAACGTTTATAGCACTGACTGGTAGGGTCAAGAAGAAAAATTACATACCTAGTATATATTATTATAATTGCACATTGCACAAACACATGTAAAACATACCAAGAATTTGAATAAATAAATAACTTATTATTGAATATAAATATAATACGTTAGATTGCGCAGAAACAGATTATCGAGAAACGCTTTACTGGTGGTAGGACCTCTTGTGAGTCCGCGCGGATGGGTACCACCACCCTGCCTATTTCTGCCGTGAAGCAGAAATTCGTTTCGGCTTGAAGGGCGGGGCAGCCGTTGTAACTATACTTGAGACCTTAGAACTTATATCTCAAGGTGGGCGCATTTGCGTGATGTCTATGGGCTCCAGTAACCACTTAACATCAGGTGGGCTATGAGCTCCGTACAACCATTTAAGCAATAAATAAAAAACGCGCCAGTGTATACTATGAATCGATAGTCACTTATAAAGGCAGACGTACACGGTAGGGTCGCTTCGCCGTGGCTAGTGCTCCGGTTCGAACGGGAGACGTCCTGCTGGTTGACAGTCCGTACGCAGCCTGCCTGCTCTCGGATTACTACGGAACGCACTGCCTTCATTGTTTCAGAAGGTAAATCAGACATTCCTATAGTACCCCGCACTCTCAACTCTGTATTGAACATCAGAGGAACCATGCATTTCAAAACAAATTTAGTAAGTTAATCGATACTAGGAGTTCAAGATTATGAATACATGTTGGCTCATTAAATCATGTGAGTCGTAACTCTCTCATATCACTTCTATCCCCTCGACGCTCTAAGCCGAATTATTCTTATAGCGTAGTGTTAAACACATTTAACAAATGTTAATAGTTAATTAAAGTTATAACAATATCACACAAGATTAAATTCACATCAATGTTGATAAACGTATATATACCTATATAAGTAGTTGTCCTCTTAGTATGGCTTAATCACTATATAGTATAAAACAGTCGCTTTCTCTGTTCCTATATCCCTATGTATGCTTAAACCTTTAAAACTACGCAAGTGATTGAAGAGGAAGGATTATATGTATAATAACATCCATTAAACAGTGGAGAAATCAATAATACATTACAGTTTCCGAAGCGGAGCGAGGGCGGGTCGCTAGTACTACTATAAATATGATCTACTTCATTACACTGCATTGTTGTGGACGCACCACAGAACTGCGATAGTCAGTCGCATGACATTTAAGAATATTTTAACGGCAGTCAGCGGCTTGACTCTGCCTCTCACATTGCTGAAGTCCATGGGCGACGGTAACCACTCACCATCACCACCATATGCTTGTCTGCCTATAAGAACAATAAAAAAAATCCCCCTTAAGTAGTGGTAGTTTCTTGTCAGTTGCACATTGCTCTAGGTTTATTTGACTACTTCTAGGTTGGCGGACTGCGAAGAGTCGGCTCCGGTGTGGTGTCCCAAATGCTCAGGCGTTGTGTTCTGTAGTATCGAATGTCGCGATACTGCTGTTTCTACGTATCACTCCTTTGAGTGCCAGTTCCTAGATCTATTTGTGGGTAAGTCCACAAAACAACTATAAAACAGTTAAAGACTTTATTATAACTTGTGAGGGGTTTTTTTTTTTTTTATAATATTACGTACACACTGTACGTAACACTGTACGTAACATGTTAATTTATTTGTAAAAACTTCGTTTTATAAGATTAAGAATAAAGAAAGGGATGAAAATGTATTTTGCAAAAGTATTTTTTATAATTTTTATATGATGATAAAACCAAATTTTTATTTAAAAATAAAACAATATAAATGAATATTTAATTAATTTTAGTGTTTTTATAGGTTCCGGAATGTCCATCCTGAGTCACATTGCTCTCCGAATGGTGACACAATCAGATCTCGAAACGTGTCTGACAATCCACTCAAAGTACATCTCCAATGACATTAAAACCGTTGAAGGGAGCGTGCTTAACGACATCGAAGGCGTTGCCAAAAAATCTAAAATGAAAAGTAGAAAAGAGAGACTGAATAGAAATAAGAAAAGCCATAAGATGTCTGTAGAGAAGAATGACAGAGTTGACGTAATGGAAGATAAACTGGAAGACAAAAATAATTTTGAAGAGAAGTTAGAATTGAAAGCGGCGCAAGTTTACTCTCTCTGTACACACTCTGACCGGAGAAGGGGTGATGATTACTTGAAGAGGATAGTGATGGGCTATTTCCTGACAGAATGCCTGAAGCACGCTGAATTTTTCAAAAAATGCGATAAAAATAATTTGACTAAAGGTAATTAAGTATATAGACGACTGATAGCATCAGTACACTAACATGAGCCTACGAAATAAGGAGATTGTTACGCGCTGGGGTTCGGGATAAATAAAAATTCTACTGGAGTACAACTAAAAACTGTATTCAGCACTTAAAACACTTAAACACTTCACAAATACTTTAAAACACTTTAAAACTCTCAATTCGCTTCTTTCGCTTCGCTTCAGGTGATCCGTTCGTTGTTTCACTTCGAGTAGTTCCGATTACTGACTGACGGCGCGCCATTGTAGGCAGTGGCTTGGCTCTGCCCCTGGCATTGCTGACGTCCATGAGCGACGGTGACCACTTACCATCAGGTGGGCCGTATGCTCGTCTGCCTAAAAAAAACCGCTCTTATAACCGATACCTCATCCCTAGAAACAGAGAATATTCCACACATCTCTAGTAGTTAATTTCCGCTATCTGTCAATAGATGGCGTTATAATTCTTGACCATTCTGGATCCTTCGATATTCGTTCGACTATTCGGCAAAAGATGGCACTACTCTTACCGGCGTAACAATATTTAGTAAAAAAATTACAAACCCGCTGAACGTAGTTCTAGCTTACGGTTCGTCTCTGGGTCGTAGCTTATTTTTAATAGAAATTAACTTTTATATTTTTTTGTAATTAATAATTATAACGATGGTAGGATGGTATGTCGGCCTGCACCGGTAGGTTCTACGAACACTCTTATTTCTGGCATAAAACAGTAACGGGTTCTGGCTTGAAGAGTTGGGCAGCTGATAACAACTGTGCAGTTGAAACTTAAATATTGCTACGCGTTGGAGTTCGGGATAAATAAAACTTCTACCGAAGAACAAACTAAAACTCTATTTAACATTAATACTACACTATTTACGGAATCCGTGGGTGATCCGTTTGCTGTTTCGCTTCGAGTAGATCCGATTACTAACTACCTCCGTATCGTTTATACAACGCTTTTAAAGTCGATACGACATCCCTAGAACTACCGCGAGCATTCCTGACAAGTAAATAATTTCGATCTGTGTTTCCGCTATTTGACAGTAGATGGCTTTGTACTTCTCGAGCATTCTCAATCCTAATAGTTCTTTTGATATTCGTTTCTGCTATTCGACGACAGATGGCGTTGTTCTTCCCGGCGTAAACCTATCATGACTCCTGGTGAGCGACATCCACGGTGTGATCTCTGTGGGCTCTGGTAATCACTTAATACCAGTAAAAAGCCACCACCAATAAAAAAGATATTTAATTGTTGTACTATGTATTTAACAGTCGTACTCACAATTTCAGCACAACAGTCCATATGTGAACTGATAGTTCGCAACCTGCAGTTGTTACAATTCAACGCACACGAAATTTACGAGACCGTGCGAGGAGAGCACCAGTTCAGCGGGTCCAAGCCGCTCTATGTCGCTGTAGGGATCTACCCTGTTGGAGCACTCTTCAACCACGAGTGCTACCCCGCGGTCACCAGGTATTTACTGTACTCGTCCATGTAAGGTTCTTTTGTGGGTTGATCTCTTACTTTTTTTTCTAATTTTACAATTTTCAATATTTTTACTAACTCCACATTAGCTGCCTTAATAGTTTAATTATTTTTTAAATACCATATCAACCAGGCAGCTCCCCCAGGAATGTTAATGTTCATGTCAGTAGATTCCCTACAATAATCCTATAAATAAAACATAGCACCCTGATTTTATGAAGTCTAAAATCATTTAAGAACCATCGATTATTAGATCATACCTACCTAGTAGTAGCCACTCCAGTAACCACTTAACACCAGGTGGACTGTGAGCTCGTCTACCCATCTAAGAAAAAAAAACCTGTTATAATTTTTTCAATCAAATTAAAAGGAAACGTTTTTATAATCGAAGGAAAATATTTAATATGTTTGTAAGACTCTGTTCTAAAATTCCAGATATTTTGAGGGTCGTAAGATCGTCCTACGCGCAACGAGACCCCTGACTGCCGGAGAAGTGGTCTCCGAAAATTACGGACCACACTTCATGATGCGGACCCTGAGGGAAAGGCAGCGAGCCCTCGCCTGCCGGTACTGGTTCCACTGTGAATGTACCGCTTGTAAGGAAGACTGGCCAACTATGAAGCAGATGAATAACGATTCTATTTCTTACATAAGGTACACATCGAACAAACTTTTTATTGTGCTTGTAGGCAGACGAGTCACCTGATGATTAGTAGTTACCGTCGCTCATGGACGTCAGTAATGCCAGGGGCAGAGTCAAGCCGCTGCCTACCGTTTAATACTCTACACAAACCCCGTTTGAAGAAGAACATGTCATAGCGCGCGGGAAACACTGTAGAAGGGAGCTTATTCCAAAGCCGGATGGAACGTGGCGATAAAGATATCTAGAAGCGCACTGACGATATACGCAGCGGTTCTAGGTAGAATGGATGAACTCTACTCTGGCAGGGGGTGGTGCGATGATAGAAATCATCTCATGCAATTCCTCAGAGCACTCCCCATGTGATATACAGCACAAAATACAGAAATAACCGAAGTCCCTCCGCAGGCCCAGAGATTCCGAACGATCTGTGAGAATGGGATTTCGACAATCCGAACGGTCCCTGTTCTGTATAGAGTCAAATGGAAGTAGCTGGTATTTGGGAGCCCAGACCCAGAAGTGGGAGCAGTACTCGACGCCAGGCCGGACTTGTGCTTTGTAAAACAAAAGTTTGGGTTCAGGCGTAAAATACTGCTTCGCTTGTAACGTGTCTGTGTCTAAAGGTGTTCCTGGTATGCCGATGTTACATGAGGCCCAGTCGCGTCAGTCCCCAAAAGGTGGTCTATGGGTCGAGAGACACGGGGCCGAGTCACACCACTTCTAGACACGTCACCACCGGTAGACAACCGGTGAACAGGAGACTCTGTGAGAAGGATCTCAGGGCGCCACCACTTACCGCTTTGGGAGACTCGCGCCAATAAATGAAACAATTACAATCTATTACACTTGAGTTTATTCACTACAAATTAATACAGCTTTAATGGTTATAATTGTTCACACAGATTAAGTTAATGGTAAGGTATCCTTGTTAAATGTGTGTCGGTAGGTATACCGAACACACGAGAAAGTATTAAATGAAAGTGAGATTTAAAATAACAATACTATAAACAAAGACGGTATCACCAGTTTGGTTCACAAATGGACGAAGAACGTTCACTGGATTGCTTCCCCGCAACTGGGGTTGCTGGATCCGAGCCAGGTTGTGTATGCAGGTGTGTTTCTTGTTCTACGGTAGTCAAGCACTTTCTTGGATCGCCTAGCCAGAGCACCTCGCTTCCGGCAGCGTCCACGCAGAAAGGTACTGCGGGATCTCGAAGGTGATGATAATAAAGTCACACTCCGCACCCTAACTGAGGTACATGTAATGTACCAGTTATTAGGACCTACACGACAAGACAAAGTGGTGTTAACTTCTATTTAGATAAAGGTTGTGGACACAGTGTGGAGAATAAATTATGAAACACTTACCCTGGTTGAATAAAAATACACCAAGGAACTGTTAAATTGACTTTGGTAAATACGTAATAAAACTTGCACTGCAGCTCAAGAGATGTTGATTGAAAAAGGCTTCGGACAAAGTGATTTGTCCTTTTATACGAATAGTCTTACGGTTCTCGAATGTTACGCCTATAGTGCTGTGCCAATCTCACCCTCGAACCACAGACAAGATAGTACAATCACGCCATGCTGTGTCGAGTAAGATCACTAAGCAGTGTTTCATAATTATATTATTTCCCCACACTACGCCACGTTTACGCTAGATGGCGTTAATTTAAAAAATAAAAAAAATTCAATTTTCTAGCGTTACACGATCTGTTGTGTACTTCCAGAGTTTTAGATGCCAACTTGACTTTGCCCTCCAAATTACTCCAAAATTGGTAATTGCTCAAAATGTCGACCCCAAGTATCCCAATACGCGTAGAAGGCTACCCGAACTCTCTGTTAACCTCATTCTTTTTCAGCCACCAATGAAACTGTGCGACTGGCACGGTCAATCAATTACTATATACCTACCCACTTATAATAAGGTTATTTTAATTAATATTTTTCTTTTTATCTCTGGTGTTAATCGATTACCGGAGCCCATAGACATCTATAATATAAATGCCGCCACCCACCTTGGAACATGAGTTGTAAGGGTTCACATTACAACGGCTGCCCAACCTTTCAAACTGAAACGCAGTACTGCTTCACGGCAGAAATATACGGGGTCGTGCTGGCTAGTGGACTCTAAAAGACACTCTACCACCAGTAAATTTTCAATTTTACAAACCTTTGATCACAGCGCGATGTGGAAGTTGCCGATTTATCACTTTATGATATGAACATTAAATCGTATAAACATTTCAAATTCTTTGTTTCAGATGTTCTAACCTCGCCTGCCGAGGTAAGCTCCGAGGGAGTGTCCAGCGGATGGGTGATCGATGCAGCCTATGCTCTACCCCTATAGACAAGGATCTAGTAACAGTTAAAATTGACACGATCAATAAATGCACGGCTCAGTATCAGGTCAGTCACAAAATATTAAAATATTTGCACTCAACTAGGTACATTCCGATGGGTATTATTCGGCTACCAGATCAGAGACATGTATGTGTGTATATGTACCATATTATTAATATATCATCTTCAAACGGAAGCTCATTAGTCTGGCACCAAATAGAGGCGACGTTTTTACCAAATCAATTTTGGCATCGTCGTAATATTTCTTGTGTGTGTATTTGCGGAGTCACTATGTGCTTTAATAATCTTGCAGTCGGAACAAATAAAATAATACTGATTTATTTCCGGTAAAACATGAAATGAATGTAAAATGAAACCATAAAAAGAGACTATGTTGTGATGTTATGTTTAATGTTTAACGAAACGGGGAATTCCAGGAAGGCGCCAAGTTAATGGACAAAGAGATGACAGAAGAAGCCACCGCGACACTGTGCAGTGCTATAGACTCGTTTCACGAGGCAGGCCGGCCTCCTCACCTTGAAACGCACTTAGCCCAAGAAGCCTTAAGATCATGTTTTGCAGTACGTGGAAACATTCACATCCTGAAGAAGGATGGCGAAAAAGACAACGAAAACAAGTAATATCCGCACGTTACACTACGAAAACACAATAAATATATAATACACTTTTAATTGTAAGTGATATTGGCCTCGCCTTCAATGTTATTGGATTTGGGGTCAAAATGCAATGTGCATTAATTAATAATTTTAATGCTTAGTTGTGTTTTCAATATTTTTAGAAAATATAAAACAATTTAATAAACTACCTAACTTAATTTTTTTTAAAGATCATTGTAGTTATTTTTTAATAAGTAATAGATAATGTCATCAATTTTCAAGATAATGACAGGGAACGCGGAACCGTTACCTCACAAAATTTGAACCTGACGTGGATCTCCTTTCATCATTAGCTGACAGACTGTCTGGCGGGGCAGACTCGAGGAGCTTAATTTAGTGTTTATTCAGGTTTAAATGTCTAATAATAGTCATTTACTAACTGTTTACCTGTGAAATTGCATAAATGATGGACCATGAAAAAAAGCCACTGGACGTAACTTCTCGTGGTGAAAGCTATTGAGACTTTATTTCATCTGTTTCTGTTTATTCCATACCAAATGATCAAATTCTCAAATTAATCAACTTCATTTCATTTCGCAATATAAATATAAATAGGAATATAATTAATAATTGAAGATTTTTATAAACACGACACTGGCAACACTAACATCGCCAGAAGAAAAAATGCCATAGTTAAGAAAAAAAAGAGACGAAATAAGACTCGCCTCGGTAGGAAACAAAGGGACCTTTAGTCCCTTTAGTCCCTTTGTTTCCTACCTAAGCCGATGGTCTTGAGAGACCACATAAGCGTCACCGGGCGAGTAAGTAAGCTCACGGGGATGACGACGTTGCCAACACGAGCCCTAGCAAGAGCCGTGCTTCGCAGAATCTACCACCGGATCGGAAACCCGACCCACTGAGAAGATCCGGCGAGAAACTCAGTGGGCTGTATCTGTGGCTTAATTTGCTCGCCGAGCCCTTCGTCGCAAGTGACGGGTTCAACGAGAACGATGACCGGTGCTTGGGGTACCTAAAAGCACCGTTTGTGGATCGGAAAGGTCCGAAATGACGTATTTTGGGTGACGTCGACTGTATACCATTCGGTCCGCAGGATTGTGAATGTAGTTACCGGTAAAGGCCTCGTTACCGGCAATAAATTTTTACCAAATCTTTCCAAAGTGGTGCTTACCCCACTCAGTGGAAATTAGCGCATTTAACACCGATCCACAAGGATGGGAGGCTGGATGATATTGCCCAATATCGACCTGTCTCCATACTGTCTGGGCTTGGCAAGGTATTGGAAGCCATAGTTAATAAAAAACTGATAACTCATTTCAAGCAATCTATAGACACCAATCAACACGGCTTTCTGCCATCCAATCGACAAATACTAACTTAGTTAGTTATATTTCTGATATAATTGATACTATGGACGGAGGTGGCGAGGTGCACTCTGTCTACACTGATTTCAGAAAAGCGTTTGACCTAGTTAACCATAACTGCCTATTACACAAGCCTGCAGAACTGGGTATCCATGGATCGTTACTGAGATGGTGCCAGTCGTACATACGCAACCGCTCGCAATTGGTAAACATTCAAGGGTTTAAATCTAGAGTGCACATGGTCCCATCAGGGGTCCCTCAAGGGTCTCATCTCGGTCCTTTCTTCTTCCTAGTCTACATCAATAACATTAAGCATGTCATCCAATCGAAATTTAAATTATACGCTGATGACTTAAAAGTGTATCGTGCTGTTGAAGACCATTCGGATATAATGGCTCTTCAGTCAGATATCAATGCGATTTACAAATGGAGTATGCAGAATTACATGCACTTAAATTAGCAAAAGTGTAATTTTATTAAATTTACAAGAAAGATGGTTCCGTTTCACGCCACATACTTCATAAACAACACACCCCTTCAAGAAGTCAATACTGTTCGGGACTTGGGCATCATTTTGGATAGTGCATTGAGCTTCAGATCCCATATTGATAACAAAATTAACAGGACCTCTCGGCTATCTGGTTTCATAAATAGACAAATGAAAATATTGAAGCAACCTAGTTTAACTATTCTTATTTATAATACGATTGTACGAAACATTTTGGAATATTGTTGTACAGCCTGGAGCCCTGGCTATCAAGTACATGCAAACAGGATAGAAAGAATCCAAAAACGGTTCCTTTATCATCTCACTTTTAATGATAATAGGTGTCACCAACTCAAATCATATAAGGAACGCCTTTCGTTCTATATGATGCAGTCATTAAGCACAGGACGTAAAGCAGCTGATATTGTGTTCCTTTAAAAGCTTGTACACAGCATAATAGACTCACTAGAAATACTTGAACGTATTCCCTTAAGCGTACCGCGCTTGGGCAACCGTTTATGTAATCGGCAAACTTTCCACCTACCAAAAATTAAAAGTAGTCTTGGCCAGCACTCTCCTGTCTACCGTATGACTTCCCTGGCAAATAGTATACGTGATGAAATCGACTTATTTGTTTGCCATGCTTCTCTAGCCTCACTTAAAATAAATTTAAGTTCCGTGATCCACACCGAGCTGTAGACCAACCACATTTATTTTGATTTCTATTAACATTAATTTCCCTCATTATTTTATTGTTTTTTTTTATATGCAGTTTTTTTGTTTTTTTTTGTTTTCTTTGTCTTAATTTAATATTAGTTAACGATATTTTTATCTTAAGCACAAACGTTGTAAACAAGATGTGTTCACACTCAAAATGGTGAATTCTATAATGTACCTATTATTTTATATAAATAAGTTCAATGTTTATGTATGCTGATTTTATCCAGTTGTGTGAACCTAATAAATTATATATAAAAAAAAAAATCCATTACCCCTTTAATTAATCAACTTTTTCTATTTTTTGTACGATCTAATTATTACAATATCCCTGAAAACATGTTTCGACTGTTATACTCCGCCTTGATAGATAAAAATATTAGTGACGACAGCCTTCTCCCTCTTGTCTCGTCTCATCTTGTTTCGATGAAACGAAACGATTACGCAACCTTTTTTTTTGGACCGGGAACTGAACCTCCAACAAGGTATGAGGGATTACAGCATTACGCTTTACAGCCCTGGCGTAGTACATGGATTACTGCGGTCAACTCTGCAATCAAACGTGCGACTCACCTCACCCTTGTTCTTCGACGTCGCAAAAGCGTTCAACAAAGTCTGGCACAACGGTTTGATTTTCAAACTATTCACCTTGAGCGTGCCAGATAGTCTCGTGATCATGATACGGGACTTCTTGTCGAACCGCTCTTTTCGATATCGAGTTGAAGGAACCCGCTCCTCTCCGCGACTTCTCACAGCTGGAGTCCCGCAAGGCTCGGTCCTCTCGCCCCTCCTATTTAGCTTATTCGTCAACGATATTCCCTGGTCGCCGCCGACCCAGTTAGCTGTATACGTCGACGACACAACTCTTTACTATTTAAGTAAAGATAAATCCCTAATCGCAAGTAAGCTTCAGAGCACAGCCGTAGTCCTAGGACAGTGGTTCCGAAAATGGCGCATAGACATCAACCCTGCGAAAAGTACTGCGGCGCTATTTCAAAGGGGAAACTCCACACGGATTTTCTCTCGGAATCTCATACCCCCTCTTTAGACAACCCATACCCTGGGCCAGGTAGGTCAAGTTATGGGCGTCACCCTGGATGCATTTATGACATTCCGCCCAGCAGGACATGCCGACATTCTTGGCAGACTCTACCCCACGATCTGTAAGCGGACTAAAATGTCCTTTTGAAACAAGGTGACACTTTACAAAACTTGCATAAGGCCCGTCATGACTTATGCGAGTGTGGTGTTCGCTCAGGCGGCCCGCACACATATAGACAGTCTCCAATTTCTACAATCCCGCTTTTGCAGGTTAGCCGTTGGAGCTCCGTGGTTCGTGAGGAACGTTGACCTACACGATGACCTAGGCCTCGAATCAATCCAGAAATATATGAAGTCAGCGTCGGAACGGTACTTCAATAAGCCTATGCGTCATGATAATCGCCTTATTGTTGCTGCCGCTGACTACTTCCCGAATGCTGATCACGCAGGAGCCAGTCACCGTCAACGCTCCAGACACGTCCTGACGGATCCATCAGATCCAATAACCTTTGCATTAGACGCCTTTAGCTCTAACACTAGAAGCAGGCTTAGGGACCCTGGAAACCGTACTCGTCGAACTCGATAAAGAGTTTGACGTGCAACCCAACCCATGCATCAGCCCGCTGAGTTTCTCGCCGGATCTTCTCAGTGGGTCGCGATTCCAATCCGGTAGTAAGTTCATTCGCGAAGCAGCTGCTCTTAAGTTGACAGGTCTCCTTCGGAGGTGTTCGGGCGGCTGTTAGCAAATCGCACCCCTCATAGCTGAGCTTTTGTTCACCCACCTGTTCTGGTGAAACTAGAAAGGCCTCCAGGCCACCAGCAAGTTTCTAATCCTAAAAAAAGCACTATCTCGTCCTGATCGTCAAACGACGACCGAGTGTGGAAGACGACCTACCCTACGTGATACTGCTTTTCTTCTACCGATTCTGATGTCTATGTGGACCGACTTAAAGGCGTGGTACTCCAGAGAATGCACTTTGCACTCTTTTCTCTAAAAAGCTTTTCGGGGCTGGTAGCCGAATCTGGTATAACAATGTCAATAGGAATGATGCAGGGATAATATCAAACAGTCCGCATACGCAAATAGGAATGAAGCCAGGAGAAATCCTAACCTCTCAGAACAAAGGCAAAAATATAATGCCACTTCCAGATTTTACAAGAAGACTATTGTCAAGGCGAAAGCCTGGATAGAAAGAAAACACATTTTCAGAATTGAGGAACAACTGAAGAGCTATTCCTCCGGGACTCATGCTTTTTAGTCATTCACCACTGCACAAGCACAATGACAGTCTAGCCTACAATTATCAAAAGAGAAATCTGACCTTCTGATCAAATTCTTCGCTTCATCTCATCTCATCTACCGTGCTGTCAGCTACATAAAAATACATGCCAGGGTAGCTCCCAAGGACTTGAGCTTCCTGGCCCAGGGTATTGATTGGCGGAAGAGGGTAATTGGATGTGTGAGGTTTCTACGCCTAATGTAGGAGGAGACACGGGTTGAGTTCCCCCTTTGAAAGAGACACTGTGCTTTTCGCTGGGTCAATATCGATGCGCTATTTCCGGAACCATCGTCCGAATGCTACGACGGTACTCTGAAGCCATTAGGGACTTATTTGAATAAAGCTAACTGGGTCGGTGGTCATCGGGGAAACGTAGGTACTTTATAAAATGAATCTCAATCTTGAAGTGGCACCATTAGCACCATCGCGTACAATACAAAGTAGTTTGTGGATCTGTGAATGCTGCTACATACTTTTGTTATGTTTCTAATGTATAAACAGGAATCTACCTAAGTATTTAACAAGTAATTAATATTAACTAATTTTAAAAAAAGAATTTGCAATAAAACCATAAATTTTTCATTTTATTTATTTTTATCATTTCTAAATTTATCACAACATCCATCATTTTGAATAATACATGTAATCTACATACTTATTATATCTAATTACAAATCTAATTACAACGAGATCACATCGATAAATTCACAATTAGATTAAAAGAGCAAAATTAGAACTACCAGGAGCATTGCAGGGTATCAATGCTTACATGTTTTAAAGATTATGATTATTTATTATAGATTATGTATTATTACCCCAGGTGAGTAGACTAGTTCACACCCACCTGGCTTAGAGCGGATTCTAGATCCGGACCTTGAAACAGGGCACAAATTTCTTGCGCCAGTAATTATTCTGCAGAGCGGTGACGGGCTTTCAATGTCCCTAAAATCGAAAAAAAATACGCCTCCTCTAGCGTCGTTAACTTAGAAACCGGTAAATGTGTCTCACAGGAAAATGTGGCATATTGGTATTTTTAATATAGGCCGCTTTTTCGCCAAAGCAATCTACCGTAAATAGTCTCAAAATGCCATCTTTTCTAGTTTTCCAAATACCCTGTGATCTTGGACACATGTTAGTTTCGAAATTCTTAATTTCCCTGTATTCAGGTGGTATGTAATTAAGTGCGAAAACTAGGCGCACGTGGTATTCCAACAGAATACATTCCAAGATCCTACGTAAAATCTAAATTCAGGATTTCATTAAATTCACCCAAGTGGGAAATTCATTAAAACTACTTTCTAACATCAGGAAAATATTTACAACTACTATGCACAGTAATTTACATTAAATTCAACAACGCGTAAAACACAAAGCTCGACATCAGAGGCAGGTCGGACATACACTTGTTCACTTTTATACTTTTCCAATGAATAAAGACATATTATACAAGAATGGTTTTGAATTGAATAATTTGAATGAATGAATGAATGAATGAACGAATGAATGAATGAATAAATGAATGAATGGATGGATGAATTTTGAATGGAAACATTTTCATCATATGTTTCTTTAGATAATTGATTAAAATGGTGGTTAACAATTAGGAGTGGGTGATATAAATCGTATCTAGATTCAATATCTATATATCGCAGCAATATCGTTGAATCCGATATCGCCCCGCACGAAATCTATATATCGATATCAGCCGATACACGATATTGCTCGATGTGATGCGCATCGGCCTGTGGCATCGGCATATCGTACCGATTCGTGAATATCAGTAATATTCGTTTGGTTCGTAACGAATCGGCCAGAGTGAGTGAGCGCACGATAGGGATATCATGTGATGAATGAAACAGAAACAGGCATTATCCATACAATTGTAAACCTTATATTTAAGTCCATATGTCTGTAGATTATTCTTAGCGTATCAGCAGGATACAATTTAGGAAAGAAGTTTCAACTTTCAACCCTAACTTGAATGCAGTATAGCCTATTTGCATCGTTGAATTTAATTTCACGCGCTTTGACCTTGAACTAGAATTTTTGGACAAGTGTTTATAAATACTTAAAAGTTTTTTGTGTTTGATTTTTAAAGTACACATTTTTCTATTTTTAGTTGAATCCAAATAATTGAGTTTATTTCTTGTGTTTGTATTAAACTTTTGAAATCTACACTCTTTTGGTATATTTTGTAATTTTAAATTAAGACACAAAATACTAAAAACTGAAAATAATGTAGCCAGTCCTAAGCCTGATAAACATGAAGGAAAGTTTTTTTGATATTTTTATTTTCATGTTCTTTTTATTACTTTAAAATCATATTATAAATTGATATCAGAAAACCAACCGTATAACGTTGACTTAAATCTATATCTACTACGATATTATATCAGCGTATCGTTTCAAATCTCAAATATCATGAATCGAGAAAATCTACTAGCATCCATCAATATATAGATTCAGAAAATATATAGATTCAATATCCGATATTGATACTCGATATATAGATACGATTCGATACGCGGCAAAACCGATATTACGCACTCCTATTAACAATAAATTATATCCGACCTTATGCTTCTGAAGTCAAGAAATAATAACAATTACCATTTCATTCAAATGTATCATTCGGGCCTTATGCACACCTGGTAGAATAGTATTATTAGTACTTAGCAAAAAAATAAGAGTCAAACATAAGGTGTAAACAGCTTAGTAAATTCAAATCAAATGTAAATAGCGACATAAAGCCACAATTGTAAACTTCAGACTCGCGTTCATTTGGTATAGTATAACTTGTTTTGTTATTGTCAACAAGAGAGCATGTTTGAGAACAAATACACCCGACAGTGGTACATGCACCAATGCAAATTCAACATCACAGAATGATTTGCATATTCTTGAATTCAGATTCGGTTTGCCATAAATACTGTTACCTTATAAAAACATTATTGAAATTAAGAACTTGACAGTCTGATTGTTTTTTCATTGTCTTTAGTCTTTCTTGGTTAACTTCTGCCAAATTTTATTATGATATAATAATATAAATGTAGTAGATAGATAAAGAAAACCAAATTACTATGTTAGAATCCCTCTCATAAAGTAGGTAAAGAGCCAAATACTCCTGAAATCCCCGATCCGTTTTGTATTTGCTTAATTTTTAACATTTAGAAATTTTAAGAAGCAACGTAAAACATTAATGATCGTGTAGCCTCAGGCAACATTAAAACGTAAAAACACAATTGGTCTATTAATGTTTCAGTCATCCATGTCAGATCAATTAACCGAACAATCAAAGAGATAGCGTTCTCGAAATCTAAAATTCTTATAGTGTTCAATAAATCGTGTAATAGAAATCAAACCCGCAAAATTATAATTTGCATAATTATTAGTGGTAGGACGTCTGACGTGTGAGTCCGCACGGGAAGATACCACCACCTACCTATTTCTGCCGTAGAGCAGTAATGCGTTTCCACTTGAAAGGTGGGGCTGCCGTTATAACTGCTACGCGCTGGGGTTCGGGATAAATAAATGTTCCACCAAAGTACAACTTAAAACTGTATTTATCACTTATAACACTCACAGAACTTTAAAATTTTCCTTTTTACATTTCCTCATCCAGTCTTTCTGTAAGAACACATCGAGGCTTACTGTTTGATTTCTGTGGTAAGCTGACTGGCACCACCGTTTCTGATCTAGGTGTGAGGATACTCCTTTTTAAGCAGTACACTTTGCCAAATGATGCACCTTCCATAGAGATCTCCTCTGGACTACATTTTAACACTCCTTGTCTAACGTCGATCTCGCAACTATGTGTTTTCATGAAGTCCAAGCCCACGATACAGTCGTCAACAATATCAGCCACGATGGCATTGTGCTGATAAACTTCACTGCCGAGTTTCAGCTCGGTCAACAGTCCGAAAAGCTCCAGTGTCCAGTGTCAGCTTACACGGTGTGCCATTGACCTCGTCTTTAATAACCAGGCTGTTCCCATCTTCAATCACCAGCCAGCACCCCGTAATTCTGGTGTTTATTCGTTTCCCTGGTGCTGCTAGGCGGTACTTGCCACCCTTTCTTCCCGACGTTCACCTTTCGCTATACCTCTTGCCGGGCAACTCAACCGGAGATGGCCTCTTTCGCCACAGGCGTAGCATCTGGGGCCATATCCTTGAGGTTGTTCGTGTGCAGGTGAAACGGTCACTTCTCTGACATGATGAGATCGATGATCCTATCTTACGGCCTCTACCTCCAGATCATGAGCTAAGGCGTCCTTCAGGGCCTCGTAATGACCCAATCGCACTGCAACTCTGACCTCCAAGTCTCGGATACCGTCGATAAATGCTTGTACCAGGTTACCATCAAAAAGGGCAGGTAAAGAGCGGTACGCCTTGTGGACTAGCTTCTCAACCGAGACCGCCTACTGTTGAGATTCTCGTTGCCACGCTGCACACGTTTCTTCAAATGGGCACGAAACACGTGTTTCAGGTGCGCGTCTCCATATCTGGACTCCTATGCTATCCACGAGCTGTTCATACGTTGCATCCTTATCTAAGGCTTCCAGGATGGTCAAAGCTTGTTCGCGGAATCCCAGAGTAAGCGCCATCATGGCTTGTGAGTTGCTCCAGCCGTTGGCCTTCACAACGGCCTCAAACTAGATCCTGTAGGCTGACCACGAGGTTGTTCCATCGAATGGCGGAACTTTGTACCCCCGCGTGGAGGGAGCACCAGTAACTGAGGCTGAAGTTACTGTTCCTGTTTTTATGTCTTCCAGGGTCTTTCTCACGTCAGCCACCTGAACCTCAGCTTTCGCAATCCGGCTTTCGTGCTGAGAAATACGGTCCTCGTGCTGTTGCACCTGCTCTTTTATCTGCGTAATGGTTTTGGCGAATGTATCTCTTAAATCTTTTATTAGGAACATCCGTTCCTCCTGTCGCCGAGTGTGCTCCTCCACTTCTGACACCAAATTGTTACACGCTGGGATTCAGGATAAATAATTGTTCCACCAAAGTATAACTCAAAACTGTATTTACCACTCAGAACACTCACAGAACACTTTAAAATTCTTAATTCACTTCATCCGCTTCGAGTAATTCCGATTATTGACTGACGGCGTGCCATCTCTGCAACGTTTTTATAGTCGAGACGAAATCCCTAGAATCGTCGAGAACATTCCTCACAAGTCGAGTACCTTCAATGTGTGTTTCCACTATCTGACATTAGATGGCGTAGTACTCTTCGAGAGTTCTAAATGTTACTATCCTTCGATATTCGTTCGGCTATTCGACGATAAATGACGTTACTCTTACCGGCGTAACATATATATACTGAGACCTTCGAACTTATATCTCAAGGTAGGTGGCGGCATTTACGTAGTGGGCTCCTTTAACCACTTAACACTAGGTGGGCCGTGAGCTCGTCCAATCATAAAAGCAATAAAATTAAATTAGAAAAGATTCGCATTGAGGCGTTTGGTGCAAATATTAATTAGTGCTAATTTGTAAGATCCACTAGTCCACGTAGTCATCCTGTCGGTGTATCCACCCACACATGCAATCTTCCCTTTAGCGCGATCTAGTTAGTACTTTCCAAATAGGGATAAATGCCACTACATGTGTAAAGTATTATCTTAAATATAGAGAACCTTTATTTATCAACGGATAACCATGAATAGAGATAAAAATAGTTTGACATAAGTAAATTGAAAAGTTTCAAATTGGTATGAATAGAACATTTTAAGGCTTTTCCCCAAATTTGTCACTTTTATCTTTCTGAGCCAATTTGAAATGATCTTAATTAATTTACGAAAATAAGACGCTTATAAAAAATTTTGAATCTTTTAAAAACGAACTATTGTTTTTTTTAAATTTAAGTTATCGCTTCTGAATAGTTTTAGAAACAAAATAAGAATTTCATTTTAAATTTTCTTAGACAAAAATAGTTTCAAAAGACTAAAAATAAACGTTTCAGTCAGAATAATAATACTATTACCCCACAATTTCACATCTTATTTCCCTGTACATTTGTTCACTCCTATAACCTTTTAAAAAGGTACCACCAATACTGTTAGGACACAATTAAAGACACCTGTAATTAAAAGACGCAGCAAGCATATAGCCATAGCACGTAAGTACAAGGCTATCAATCGGTACGTCTTTAAACACCACTCACAAATTTTACGTTCAAAATATTGACACGAGAAATGATGAATATGAGAAAGAAAAAAAGCAAAGTTAATATGAATGCATTCTACAACTGCTAGTCAGTTAAATCGCTATACTACTGAGCTACTTGTGAATATACTTATACTAATACCTATATACTAACACCTATTTTAAATGACTGATAACTTGAAAAAGCAGGTTAAGCTAGTTTTATTTAACATTCATTTTTTAAACAAGTGTCAAACTCTAGAGGAGAGTGACAAGAGTATTAAGTTATTTTAAGATTATAATATGCTTATACTAGGCAATACATTTCAATAAGAACATCAAATAAGTGTAAATTACGCATTATAATGACATGTATGTAGGTAAATTCTATATCTACGTAATGAGCATAGAGATCCTTGGCTCGCTCGCTGAGGCATGCTCTTCTAAGTGACTCGCCATCAGCAGTCGTAACATATTACTACCTTTAAACTATCAATAGAAAATTCAGTTTGACCTGTACCTGAAATAAACGAAAATTCATCAACATTTGTTTGAGATAATCCCGTCTTCTCGTCATTACTATCGTACTATCCGCTACCGGCTCTGTAATGAGTCCCCTTTCACTTTACTTCCCTGGGGCAACAATATGTACTAATTTAAACAAAATTAGAAGAAAGTCTTCAGCTGTAGGCATCGGCTTATCTTTGCCGCTGGCTGGGGTCCATTAACAACAATGACCACTATTTAGTAGGTCGTAGGACTACAAAAAACTTTAAAAAGAAAAATACAACAGCTTGAAAGGAAGTCCGTGTTAATTTAGCGGTACACGAGAGCGATGGATTGTTAAGTTAACCTGCTTAGAAAGATTTTGTAATCCCTACTGCTCACTGTACATACACACAAATGTACCAGTGGGGGGTTTGAGTTGATTATAAAATTGGCAAAAGTAAAGAAGAGACACGGAAAAACGATGGATGGCTGCACTGCTAATAATTTAAATAGCATGCGGGATTCTCGTAGGCTCAGACTACTTAATTGTGGGGTGTGGAAGCGTCCTCTATAACGAATAGCTGATCAAGGTAAATAAAAATGGACACCTACGTAGTAAATGAAGCACCCTGAAAGTTGGCACGTTGTTGATCTTGGTTTTGAGAAGCTGAAGTGATCGTTTCGGACGGGCGAATGCGGAGCCGGGGAGCATCCTGAGCCCGGGGTCCATTCACGGATCCGGGTCTCGCGACTGGCGGTGGTGGTGGAGGACCGAAGAAAGCAGCCGGCACGTGACCTCCTGGGAAACCCGATTGCAGGAACGAGGAAAACATTCGACCGGGACCCATTGCCCCGTTCACTATGTCGATCAGCCCAGGGAAACGGTATCTGAAACAAACGGAACAAGACGACCCCCGGTTGATTGGAGCCGCGAACAAACCCGATCACACACAAGAACGATCTGCAAGATGACGTTCATTTTGAGTGTTGAGATGGATCCGCTGGTTCCTGTTTAGTACCAGGTGGACCCGTTAACGAATATTGTGCATTAAAAGAAACAATAATTCTACTGAGACCGCGCTCTACTTGTTATAATTTAAAAAAATGTAAATTATGGTGTGGCGGATGTTGTGAAAACACGACTTAGATATTCTCTGAAGAATTAAGAGCTGCATTCTCTGACCACCAATCGGCATGCACTGTAAGGGTGGTATTGTAATCCTCGACGGGTAGATATTACCACTCAGCCAAGTTCTGCCGCGAAACATTAATACTATTCGAAGGGTAGGACAATCCTTGTACAATTTTATTTATTTAAGCTATATATTTTATATATAATGTAATATGTGCTATATTATCAAAAAATATTATGAATTAAATTTTCAAGACTGCAATCAATAAGGATTTTCCCTATTTTGAGTCATTTAGGTTATTCTAATTTAGCTTTGAAAGGTACTTACTCAATTGTTTTCATTAAAACTACCAGCAGCTCCTAAGAGTAGTACAGCTCTGTGAATAAGCAGCGACACAAACGCAGCACTTGTGCATGTACAGTATAAGTACTTAAATATTATCACAAGAAGTAATTGCAAAAGTGTTTCTGTTGTTTTGTTTTCATTTCACGTAGCACCGGAGTACAAGGGCGACATGACATAGTACACGTGTAGGTATGTATGTATACTTAGCTCCTGTTTACTAAGATATTACAAGATGTTTCATGATTTTTAAGTAACAAATTTAAAATTACCGAGAACTTCTAGCTAGACCAGATATGAAAGAACCATTTCCGTAAAGGGAGACAGAGACAGGCGGAGAAGATGGTGATCACTGATTTGTACCGATATTGATATGGGTTTCATCCAAAAGTCCGTCTGCATCGTTGAAATCCCCCTTAGCCCCCAGTCTTAATTTTAGATTATATGTTGACGTACAAAATTAACATAAATAAAAATAACTCACTGTGATCTGCCACGTACGATAGGAAAGGGGGATTGGTATCTCTCTTCTTCGCCCATCCTAAGATTGCCAATTGGTCTTGGCGGGCTGTGAAAGATTTCGTTGGGATGTCCTTGTGGGCTGTGTAGACTCGAGCCGCGGGGTCCATGGAGATTAAGGGGTACGGGTTCCGGCGCCACTCGCCGATTTGTGGGAAACCTGCATCCGGGCGTCACTGCTTAACTTTGCTCCAAAACCTATATAATGTGGCTGTCGTGTCGAAGACTAAGACTGCAACAGAGTCCGATGGTTACACCGATTTTGACAGTGTCAATGGACCTAGCCTTAGATGGATATAACTCTTATTATAACGGGAACTATGTAGATATTTTCCTCAGACAGTATTGTATACTTTGCATATCCCGATTACAGGGTGGAACACACTAACGGTTTCCAAGTAAATTGTTGGCTTTTTGGAAAGACAGAGCATCAAAGTTGTCGTCTAAGACTACTGCCCCGATGCTTTGACTATTAATGCAGATGTTCCACAAGGATACGTCATATTTTCCGTATATTTTTCATCCAACACAAGAACAAATAACATAAGGGATGCGTGATATACCGGTCATCAGTTTTTCTGGAGCGTGGTTCAGGAGAAACGATCAAAATTTGTATCTCAATAGGAAAAGAACACTCAGAGATGCGACTCCGAGTGACCCTATTGAACAAAGAGGCTAGCGCATTCACTGCGATGAAGGACAATTTTGTTATAGTGCTGTCATTTTGACGAAACGGACATCTGTATGGTAAGCCATGGTGAATTTTTCTCTATGAATGAAAATGATTATGACTGCTCTATACTGTACTAGACTATGTATGAAGACTATAAATGAAGACATTTCCAGACCCATGGAGGAAGAAGATTTTCTCATCACATAACACAGTGTCTCTTTTGTAATCAATACTGTCAAATCGGACTGCATTAAGATCGGACTCCATGAGAATCGGACTGCATCAGCACTGAGACGTAGTCGCTCACAATTGTTCTTATCAGAAGGTTCAAGGTCACTCAAAGAGCAATGGAGAGGGATATGCTCGGAGTGACCCTGCGACATCAAATCAGGAACGAAGAGATTCACGGGGAGACCATGGTGACCGATATAGCCGAAGGATTGCAATGTTGAGGTGGCAGTCATCAAGGCACATTTCTCATTAAACAGATGGCCGATGGTGCCGAAAATCTCTCGAGTGGCAGCCACGTACCAGAAGAAATAGCCTGAGAGGCCCTCCCCCACAAGGTGGACCGACATCCTATTGAATGTTGCGGGAATCAGCTGGATACAAACAGCATAGGACGACATATGCCCAGCAGTGGACTCCTACAAGCAGAAAGATAACTTTTCCAGAAATAATAATCATATGTATTATCCAGCTCTGTAATGACCTTCTTTCTCTCAATGGAATTTTGGGAGCGTTGAGAAATTTAATTCTTCAAATGAAGTTAGGAAAAATCTTCAGAGGTAAGCAGCGTCTTGGCCGTTCCTCTGGCATTGCTGATGTCCATGAGCGGTGGTGATCATTCACAACCTGATGGCCGTAAACTTATTTGCCTTCGCAGGTAATATTTTTAATCGTTTAATGACCTCTCACCTGTCCTCGACGTAGCGGGAGTGTGCATCATAATTGAAGCGGCGCCTTTTCGGCATATTCACAACGGGTACATGTCCATTTGATCGACCCTCCATAGCCCTTGATGAAAAAAAAAAACCATTAAACTTATATCACAGACCTAAGCTTGTTACAGGTGTTCGTATACACCTCAAAACCGGTAAAATAGCGTCTAAAATTAATCAAAACTAAGTCCTAAACTTTATATTATATAATTATACTTATTGTTGCATATTTCTCAGCAGACGAACCAAACTTATTAAAATAATTAATTGCTGTACGACCGACTAGTTCGCGGGAAACACTGTTTGAAATTTCCACCAACTAAATCAACGATCTTGAAAATTTTTTGAACCACAGACCAAATAATTTTTATGTAATAAGGCGAACTTATTCATGCTTAGTCGATTTTTAAAGTACTTCAGAACGAGAACTCTAGTAAAAAAATGTAATAGCCCATAATATTGGAAGTCCGCTGAGCGGACGCGGCACTGTGGCCGCCACTGGCCGCATTTGTGGGAAGTCCTTTGAGCGGACGGGTCACTGTTGATAGATAAATGTGATTTGACATTTTACGTATCTGTGGAGTCCGCCGTACGGACACCGCACTGTGGTAGCTTTATAGAGTACCATGACATGGGGTAAATTGGGATTCTGGGGTAAATTGGGACAAACCTGCGGAAGATTCTCAAAGTACCTGTAGCACGGAATCTACCTAATTTTCTTTATGGTAATATTAACGGCCGTCCGGTGTAGTGGTAAGTGACATGGTCACTACACAAGGGGGTCGCGGGTTCGAATCCCGCCAAGGGAAGATTTTTGTATGATAAATATAAATGTCTTTTCCAGGGTTATGGATGTATATTAAATATATGTATGTGTATAATGAAAATCTTACATTTATATCCGCTATATGGTACCTGTAACACAAGTTCTTTACGAACTTATCACGGGACCAGTTAATGCGGCGTGATTGTTAGTAAATATAAAAAAAAAAAAAAATATATTTATCAATGTCTAGAAGAAAAACCAAGTTAACTATGGAAGTACTAAATGTGAGTTAAGTTGGTCCCAAAAATTCATCAAATTAAATTGAAAATAGTGGTTGAAAAGTGCGTTTTAAAACATCTTAAAGAACTTTTAAAAAAAGTAATATTATCGTTGTTTTTTCAATAAGTCCACAGTTTATATAAGTTTTTAATACACCTGGAAATACCAAAACAAACGGTAAGTTGCAATATTCTTATTTTAAATACAATATTTCGACAAAATAAAAAATGTATATTTTTTCCTTTCTTTTTGGGGAAAATTGGGACGTATGTGGGGTAATTTGGAACGAGACTAGAAAAATTAGGGACGAGAAAACACAAAATTGGAACGCCAAAAGACAAAATAGGGATGGCTTGTTAGGGTTGTCACCGATATCTTATAATACTTTTTTTAGCCTATACTATCACTCAATTGCGTGATGTAAAGAAGGTTAATGTGTTTATCAGTTAGTTTATGTAAGTATTATAGTAAAAGAAAAGTATATATATAATTACTTTTTTTTCGCGACATTTAGCTTGTAATATCTGCCCGGTCGTATGTCCATTACAGCAATAAAAAAAATTAAAAAATTAAAAAGAACTCAAACGAATCAAATCTTTTGAATCTATTCACGCGTCGAATCATGATTTTTTTAACATTCACAACGCACACACAAATAAAAATAGGCCTCAGATTTTAAATGTAACATTAAAATAAAAAATCCGAGATATCTAGGTTCCAATTATAGTGAATTAATTGAGTTTAGTTATTTAGCTTAAAAATAATTTCTTTTATTTTTGTTATTATTGGCAGTAATCAGATAAAGCTGCTTTTTATCTTAGTCACCTGATATCTTATTCTTGCTCAAGATTATTTTGAAAATGTTGATTAAATAAAATTATATTATTGCATTTCCAGTCCTTTTGTTTTCTATTTTTTTATTCTATTTTATGATTTTGTTTCAGAGTTGTGATTTTTAAGGAAATTAAATAATAATTTTCTGAAAGATAACATGCACATACTTTTTTTGATCACTGTATTGTTGATTATCATTCACGTCACATCGCTTCGGAATAGAAACCAGCTTAATATATATAATTTTTTTTTTTTTTTTTTCCTAGGTGTGTGGACGAGCTCACAGCCCACCTGGTGTTAAGTGGTTACTAGAACCCATAGACATCTACAATGTAAATGCGCCACGCACCTTGAGATATAAGTTCTAAGGTCTCAGTATAGTTACAACGGCTGCCCCACCCTTCAAACCGAAACGCATTACTGCTTCACGGCAGAAATAGGCGGGGCGGTGGTACCTACCCGTGCGGACTCACAAGAGGTCCTACCACCAGTAGACTACACTATGTTGTGTATTGTGCATAAATTATGGGTTGTATTCATAATTTCGGTCCATATAAATAATTGTATGGCACCTACCTACCTACCTATATATCGCAGTACTGCGAGCTGACAACCCTTACAAATATCCCAATTTAACCCTTACCCGTGTCAATTTACCCCGGACGTGGGGTAAATTGGGACGGCAATTATTTTACCGATTATTTCTTTAAAATGAATAATTAAAATAATGTAACGGTTTTTATTACCTAGGTACGTTCAAGACTCAACTTATTTCTTTGGTTGAGCAGTGACTTTTTATTTATTTATTTATTAAGTTGCACCAACAAAGTGATCATCAATACAAAACATTGACAAATTGACAAAAGTTCATGGCAGATGTCACCTCAATTATAGGTGCAATCGACAGTGCATTAACATCAAAAATAAAAAAAAATATACAGCTAAGATTTGATTACATTTCATTGCTTGCTTAAGATTAATTTAATTGGGAGATGATCCGCGACAGATTTTTCCTGTAAGTAGTGAGACAAATAGAAAAAACATCTATTTCACTTAAAATAAGTTCAGCGCAATCGGACAACTCCGAAGGAACATTGACGGAGACCGCGCTACCGTGGACATTATTGTAGTCCCAAAGGATTCTGTTTATTAAAAAATTGGAACTATTTAAAAATTCAATCTAAAGTTCGATTTTGTCCCTATTTACCCCATTTTACGTACAAGGACCGGTATTTGAAGTCGTCGTGGCCTAACGGATAAGACGTCCGGTGCATTCGTGTTGAGCGATGCCCCCGTGTTCCCGAATCCCAAACGGGTACCAAATTTTTGTAATGAAATACGTACTCAACAAATGTTCACGATTGATTTCCACGGTGCAGGAATAGCATCGTGTAACAAAAATGAAACCCGCAAAATTATAATTTGCGGAATCACTGGTGGTAGGACCTCTTGTGAGTTCGCGCGGGTGGGTACCACCACCCTGCCTATTTCTGCCGTGAAGCAGTAATGCGTTTCGGTTTGAAGGGTCGGGCAGCCGTTGTAACTATACTTGAGACCTTAGAACTTATATCTCAAAGGTGCGTGACGCATTTACGTTGTGGATGTCTATGGGCTCCAGTAACCACTTAACACCAGGTGGGCTGTGAGCTCGTCCACCCATCTAAGCAATAAAAAAAATATGTATATATTTTAATAGCACAGTGAAAAGAAGATCTCGTCAATCTTGACATCGAACAATCAATTTTTATGTAAAGGCAGTGTTGTGGACCTCTTTGCTATTTTGATAACTAATGTAGTTTTTTTATATACTTCACTTTTGACGTTTGTCTTTCATATTACCCATTTCTTTCTGTTTTCTTAATTTTCTGTTTTTATTAAAAAATAATCATTCTCAACTTGTTTCATCGTTTATCATTTTACAGAGATTTGTTTAGTTTGTTCATTTCATTTTGGTCCTTCACCAGTAATTTTCCAGCGTACCTATTTTTCATTACGTAGCTTTAGTTATTCGTTCATTTCGTAGTATTTGTTTTCATTTTCACTGCTTTATTTCATTTTTATTTCTCGCTTAATGATCACCCGCGGTAAAAGGAAAATCATGTCGACAAACCCTGCGACTAGTACTGGTGTGCAAGTTAATATTATACAACCTAGTACTTCCCAACATGTAGACAGCATTGCTCCGAGTGAGACGTCTAAGTCAAAATCATCACGCTCGTCATCCACAATTAAGGCTCAAAAGGCCGCCGTAGAGGCCCTCGCCCTGCGCCGACGTCTTGAGCAGGAGCTGGCTGAACGTGAGAGGCAACGTGAAAGTCGACTGGCAGCACTCCGTCAGCAGGTAGAGGAGGGCGAACTGAAGGCCGAACTTGCCGCTCTCGACGCGGAAGCCGCGGCAAGTCACAGCAGTCGCAGTGGTTCTGCCAGGGTAAGCGTAGAAAGAACAGAAAGATGGGTACAAAGTTTAGGACAGCCAGTTTGCGTTGGCGAAAATACAGTTAATAGAGGCATCCCCGCAGTAGGGCGAGAGCAAGTAGTGGTTCCGCCTCCCGGCCACCAGGCACCTCTGCCGGCCACTGGGTCAACTGCATCCCCTGTTAACCGTTTTGTTCATCAGAAACAACTTTTAAACGTCACTAAAGCGTCCGAGGCGGCCGTACTTACGCGACCGCTCATTTCCACGGAGGTTGATCAGAGTAGTCTGCTTCAGGCTGTTGCTGACACTGCAGCTGCGGCCAAGGCGCTTGCTACTTCGCACCGTCATAAACATAAGATCGAATTGTTTCCTTTCGACGGAGACGCCTTAACATGGCTACATTTTAAACGTATTTTTGATTTAACCAAAAACAATTTTTCAAATATTGAAAATATGAGTCGGTTACAAAATGCACTTCGCGGCGCGGCCCGAGATGCAGTCGCGTCACTGTTGCTGGCTACAGACAACCCGAACGATATTATAAGAGCTCTGGAGGAGAACTTCGCTCGCCCGGAAATTATAGTATTTAAGGAAGTCTCCGCTCTTAAAAATCTACCACGTTTTGGGAAATGACTTGAAAGAGTTAATTACGATAACGAATAAGGTACGTAATTCTATATCTTCTTTTAAAATACTGAATCAAATTGAGTACTTGCATTCTCCAGAACTATTTCACGCCGTCTTAGGAAAATTAAACCCGGTTACTAAAGTAAGATGGACGGACTTTGCTATGCAAGATACTACAGGGCGTCCTAAATTAGAAATTATGTCCGATTTTTTGAGGCGCGAGTTAGATCAACTTATTCGGTTCGGTTTATCACCGGAATCTTGCTCGATCCAACATTCACCACAAAACTCTCAACTAAACAAACCGTATAAACGGGAAAATATTCACATAGTTACACACTCTAAACTAAATTCTAAGGCGGCGTCTACACAAAAGCTTGAATGCGCGTTTTGCAAAAAAGATCACAATATTAAGTCATGTTCTGAGTTCAAAGCCTTATCTATTGATGAAAGGTGGGTCTGGCTGCGTGAGGTAAAAGCGTGTTATAGATGTCTTAAGCGTAGTTCACATCAGTGGAAAACATGTAAAGTTAACCCTTGTGGTGTTGATGGGTGTCTAATACGTCATCACCCGTTAATGCATGGTAAAGAACCTGCCTCTTCTGTCAATACTATGTTCGACACGCAATCCACCGAAAATGATCAAGCACCAAAGCACCACGAACCTGCATCTGTCGAAAAGGTAATAGTTTCTACCACTTCTACAGGTGTTCAAGAACCCAGCTCCATCTTAACTCTGTGCCCACGTGTATTTCTGAAAATCTTACCCGTTACTGTCTCTGGTCCCTCAGGAAGTTGCAATGTTTACGCACTTCTCGATGACGGTAGCACTGCTACGCTCATTGACTCAAGTATTGCTACTCAAATCGGTGCGACAGGGCCTCACCAGAAAATAACGGTTAATGGTATAGGCGGTCTCAGTAGAAACGCTACGATATCGTATGTAGATTTTCACATTAAGGGTAGGCACACACGAGACACATTTTTAGTGAAAAATGCGAGAGCTATGGAGTCTTTGTCTCTGCGTCCTCAAACAATTAGGCAGGAAACTATTGCTTCTTTCGCACATTTAGCGAATTTACCTTGCAACGTAACTTATGAAGATGCTACACCAACAGTTTTAATTGGTGCAGAGCATTGGCATTTGTCAATCAGCAGCGAGGTACGGTGTGGTGGTAAGAATGAACCCGTTGCCTGTTTAACTGCCTTAGGCTGGGTGCTTTATGGAATCGCGACCAGTAAAACTAAATTAGTGGAGTTTGTTAATCACGGTGTGTGTATCGAACCTTCCGATGAGGAGAAATTAGACTCTCTTATTAGGGAACAATACAAAATTGATTCGTTAGGTATTTCTAAAAAAGAAACTCTACATTCTAAGTCAGATAAACGTGCAGTCGAGATTTTAGAAAAAACTGCTAGACGTCTCCCCACTTCTGGTCGATTTGAGGTGGGTATGCCGTGGCGTGACGATATACAACGCATTCCGGACAGCTACCCTCAAGCCATGTCACGATTTTTAAGTCTAGAAAGGCGCATGGCTAAAGATGCTGACTTTGCAAAAGCATATGACGTGTTCATTTCAAACATGATCGCTAAAGGTTATGCAGAAGAATGTGCTCCTGAGTCATACTACGCCAACCACATTAAAGATAAACAATATTCTTTTATGAGGCTCTATTTACCCCATTTTGGCGTGTATCACCCTCAGAAACGTAAGCTTCGTGTAGTTCACGACGCCGCAGCCACGAATGCGGGCGTCAGCCTAAACTCTTTGTTGCTACCTGGTCCAGACCTGCTTCAGTCCTTGTTAGGTATTTTACTTCGATTTCGCGAGGGCCGTATTGCTCTCACTGCTGATATCCGGGAAATGTTTCCTCAAGTAAGGATCAGAGAGCAAGATAGGGACGCCCTCCGGTTTCTCTGGAGGTCAAGCAGAGACCAACCTATAAAGGAGTTTAGGATGACAGCCATCATTTTCGGTGCGTGCTGCAGTCCATTTATAGCGCAATTTATTAAAAATAAAAACGCTCGTGAGCACGAAAGTTTATTTCCTAAAGCAGCTCATGCTATTTTGTACAATCATTATATGGACGATTATATTGACTCTCTCGATGACATTCAAGAGGCAGCACAACTGGCGGCAGATATTGTTGCCGTTCACAATGATGCCTACTTCGAGATGCGGGGCTGGATTTCCAACGATCCATCAGCGCTAAAATTTATTCCTGCTGATCTTAGGGCCACTCAACCGTCGTTGGAAATCAACCTTGGCAGCTGCTCTGCAAACAATATTAGAGCGTTGGGAGTATTGTGGAATCCCATAACAGATAATTTAGGGTTCTGCTCAGGCTTAGGTGAAACATTTCCAAACCCTCTCACAAAACGCAAAGTTCTTTGTCACCTCATGCGTGTGTACGACCCGTTAGGCCTATTAGCTCCAATAGTTGTTAAGGGTAGAATTTTATTTCAACAAACGTGGAGGTCTTATGTCGACTGGGACACCGAGTTCCAACCCACGGAAGCATTAAGATGGTCTGATTGGTTTCAGGAGTTGTCAAAAGTAACTTCTTTGGAAATTCCGCGTTGGTATTCTAACTCTAAAAACTCTGAACCAACTCAGAGGGAGTTACACGTTTTTGCTGATGCAAGTGAGCTCGCGTACGCATGTGTCGCTTATTAGCGCCTTTTGTACTCAGACGGCAGCATCGAGCTTTCTCTCATCTCTAGTAAGGCAAGAGTTACACCCTTGAAACCTATCTCTATCCCACGTTTAGAGCTCCAGGCCGCTTTAATAGCTTCTCGTCTCGCGGTCACCATTAAGGACAGTCATAGAAAACAACCGGCACATACTTTCTTTTGGACCGATTCTATGACAGTCCTTCAGTGGTTACGTAATGACGCGCGCTCTTTTAAGCCTTTTGTTGCCCATCGTTTAGGTGAAATTATTGAAAACTCTTGCGTCAGAGACTGGCGATGGGTACCAACGGACTTGAATGTTGCCGACGACGCTACCAGAACGCGATCAATTAACCTCGACACGTCCCACAGATGGTTTCGCGGTCCATCTTTTCTTTTTAAATCCGTTGAGGACTGGCCTACAGAGCCAAGGTTTGCCTCACCAAATACCGATGAACTTAAGACCAATAGTTATGAGTTGGTCGGACTAACTTCCTTTGTCGAAGAGTTACCGACTCCGGTCACAGCCATTTTTGCTCATTTTAGTAATTGGCAGCGCTTATTACGTGCCACTGCCCGGGTACTTCAAGCTGCGGCAAAGTTTGGTGTAATTTTGGCTTCCATTAGAAATTCTAAATTGAAAGGCGAAATAGTTTGTGCCCGCCATCCTTCAGCGTCCACTACTCTACCACCTCTTAGTGCGGATTTAATAAAGGCCGCTGGAAGGCAAATTATGCAACGAACACAGGTCGAGAGCTTTTCCATAGAATTTCTTCATATCCTGAACTCGAAGCCTATTCCTCCGAACAGTCGTCTCAGAAAACTGTCACCCGCTTTGGGAGAGGACAAATTACTGCGGTTAGCCGGAAGAATTAAAGCCGCAGAAGGCATTGACCCTGACACACGCTTCCCCATCCTTCTTGACGGTCGTCACCCAATTGTACGTTTATTGGCACAATTTTATCATCGAAAAGCGGGTCACGCAAATTATGAACTAGTCGTGAACGAATTAAGACAAAAATTCTGGTTGTTAAGGCTGAGGAACACAGTGAGAACAGTAGCAAAAGAGTGTCCACTCTGCAGAATTAGAAAGTCCTTGCCGGTGAACCCGAAAACAGGAGATCTGCCACCTGAAAGATTAGCTCACCATCGACGGCCCTTTACTTTTACGGGTCTGGACTACTTCGGCCCCGTAAGCGTCACTATCGGGCGCAGGCATGAAAAACGTTATGTGGCCCTTTTCACCTGTTTAACTGTCAGAGCCCTTCACCTAGAAATGGTACATAGTCTATCGACTGACTCTGCTATCATGGCTATTAGAAGATTCATTGCAAGACGGGGCTGTCCAAACATGATTTTCTCGGACAACGGAACCTGCTTTGTTGGTGCCAATCGCATTCTCAGAGGTTTCTACGGAGAAAATGTCGAAGATTTCACAAGCACTCAAGGAATACTCTGGAAGTTCATCCCACCTGCGGCACCTAATTTCGGAGGATGTTGGGAGCGCTTGGTGCGATCAATAAAGGTAGCTCTGAACGCAACATTAACCGAACGAGCTCCAAAAGAAGAAACCTTGAGCGTTTTATTAGCCGAGGCAGAAGCCATTGTCAATTCACGTCCATTAACTCATGTATCTACAGATCCTGAGGACCCGACAACACTAACACCATTTCATTTCTTAATCGGTTCTTCGTCCGTGCAGACCTTACCTACTGCCTTGAACGATCACGATTTGGTCAGCCGTTCCGAATGGAGGAAAGCATTGAGGCTAGCGGATCATTTTTGGTCGCGTTGGATGCGCGAGGTTCTCCGGACCCTACAACCACGTGAGCAGTCAAGAGGCAACCGCAGTTCAACAGCTCTTCAAGAGGGTGACGTAGTAATTATTGCTGACTTCAACTTGCCCCGCGGAATATGGCCACGAGGACGTGTTGCGAAAGTGTACCCTGGGAAAGATGGCGTGATTAGGGTAGTGGACGTTGCAACAGCAGGGGGAATGCTACGCCGACCCGTACGAAAGCTGGTTAGGCTCTCCACCTAAGGCCTTGACTGACCTTGGTTTGCATAACCAGTTTGTGCTTTTCTGCACGAGGGGGAGGATGTTGTGGACCTCTTTGCTATTTTGATAACTAATGTAGTTTTTTTATATACTTCACTTTTGACGTTTGTCTTTCATATTACCCATTTCTTTCTGTTTTCTTAATTTTCTGTTTTTATTAAAAAATAATCATTCTCAACTTGTTTCATCGTTTATCATTTTACAGAGATTTGTTTAGTTTGTTCATTTCAGGCAGTCCGGTCACTTATTGTCGAGCAAGTAGTAGAAGCTATGGTGAACCTTGACAGTTTAGCATCTCAATATTATTAGAGAACGGCAATTCTATCATACAAAACGAAAAACATTATACTTTTTCGACAAAAATTCTAATTAATGGCATCCGAACTAGACGTTTCCCAAATAAGAAAACCTTACATTAAAATTAGCACCTACAATCGGAAACTCGGTTGAGCACAAAGTTCTTCTGCCCTACTATCTTTAAAAATAAGTTATAATTAGCATTACACTCACCTCGGCGGCTGTGCCTGAGACGGGCGGACCAGGTTCATGGGCTCCTGACGCTCTTCATTGACCATGGGAGGGGGGCTCACGTCCGGTTCACGTCTGAGTTCAAGTGGGCGCTGCCGTGCTTCACGTTCAACCCTTTCAGCGTAGGCGTCGACGTCAATAATTTCCGGACTGCACGATAAATAAATGATAAGTACAACGATCCAATGACCAACGGCCCGCTCACGATATTACTCAAAACAAACTAATTAAATGCAAATTTCCAAAAAATCTCCAATGTAATCTAGTGTCACGGTTCTAGCATCTCAAAACCGAGGTGGTTGATGATCCATGGACGAAGCACCCAATCACAAACTGATTACACAGTCATTACATTCTTAATGAATGTATATTTTATTAGTTTCACGGTTATCTTAAGGTCGGTCTCATTTCTTTAGGCCGGGATGAACCTCTATTGATCCTCCTGAATAAATGTAGAATGTGGTAGCCGAAGTTAGTAAAGGCCAAGGCCGAGAATGACCAAAACTAGGGCCAAAGATGGCAGAACCCCTCCCATAAAATGATCTTTCGCACTCTCTCCCAACGCACGGTCCTCGTCCGATGTTAACCTGGGGGGTTTCATGTCCTTCCGGATCCTCTCGAGTGATCTGACTAGCTTTAGTATTTTGTATTCGAAAACTTTTTATATTGGATATCTTATCTTTCCTTGATCATCAATACATGAAATTGCGCCATTAAAATAATAAAACATAAATTTTAAATTCTATTTGACTATTAATTATAAAAAAAGAGGTTTTATAAATGGATAAAAATTATTAACATTCAGTAATTTATAAAATAATGAAATAGAAGTAAAGAAATCAATTATAAATTTATTTATTCGATTAAATGGCTAGAAAACAAAGACTTTTGGAATAAAGGTAATTCGATTCACAGCAACCGTTATTTTTTGTTTGGTCTGAACCAATACGTATATATTGAATACAAAATAGACAGTAAAATATATCTAGAACAAATTGACTTTTGAATGTCTTGAGTGTTTTTTTGTTTTTTTAAATGCTGTTGTTTTTACAACTGAAATATCAACACAGAAAACAGCATTCACACATTCACATTATTGTGTATACCTAAGCATTCAAATATATTCACAGTAACAACAAAACCAACTGGTAAAATGTGACTTATGCTGAATAAAACGTGGCGCTGTTGTCTCCACTGTATTCAAATTTATGAGTACCATACAACACGTATTTAATAAGATCGTGAAACAACATGAAAATCTTAAACTAATTTTAATCGATTGTGGAGTTACTACTAACACCATGCGAAGAATACGTAGGGCTAAATACTCATGCAACAGGCCAAAGCTGAAGCTTGTTACCTTTTAAAAAAAAACATAAGCATTGATATTAAAAATAAATATGGTCGTGTGAGATGTTGGTTTCAATGTACTACTTCCCATGAGCTCGAGGAAGGGATCGAAATCGTGAAATTTACATGCTCTAGGTTTCCTAGGCTTAAATATCAGATGGATATAATCCCGCATCTAAAGTCTCTATGAACACGGACACACATTACCAACAGTGTGTGTATGCTGCTGCATTATAAGTACTTACCAAGATGCGATTCACTGGAGTAAAGCTTACCATTTCATAACTAGATAGTGAGGGCCTCAAAACACAAACACACAACATACATTCAACATCCCTGCCACTTTTTTATTTTTGCTAACTATTCTGGTGACTTCAAAGGGTCATCCTAGATTCATCGAGCGAATAGGTAAGCTGGCGGGGCTCTAGCATGTGGACTTTGCTAACACTAGCCCTAGCAACAACAGTGCTACGCAGAATCTACCACCGGATCGGAAACGCGACCTACTGAAAAGATCCGGTGAGAAACTCAGTATGCTGTGTCTGTAAGATTATTTACTCGGCGAACCCTTCGTCGCAATCGATGGGTTAGACGAGAACGGTGACCGTTGGTTGAGGTACCTAAAAGCACAGATAGTGGATCGGGAGGATCCGAAATGACGTGTATAGGGCGACGTCGACTGTTTACCATTCCCTGTGACAAGAACAGGCGGTTCGCTAATCTTCAGTTTGATTAATAACGTTACAGTAGTGAAATTAAGCTGCGGCCGGACGATTTCCTCAAAGCTGGATTACAACATAGTATTCCCAATATTCGTTTTACATGCGCGTTATAACCTGCCAATACCACACCAAACCAGAAACAACGGCAACCCTTGGTCAAGAATGATGTCAGTATCGGTTTCATCCAGATCGCAAGCAACCATCTGCAGATTGCAGTGTGATGTGCCAGCTCCGTGATGCCAACCCTTCAGGAGTAAAGCGTTGTGAACGAGGTGCAGGTTTTAAGAGAAAGGTTCTGGACCAAAACTTATTCGAAAAGCTAACAAAAAACCAGTCGTATGAGACCCTTAACTCCTTACCACGAAATGTTCAAGCCTCTTAAAGTTTTTTAAATGCTCAGACGGATGGATAAGCTCACGGGCCACCAGTTTAAGTGGTTACCGGAGCTAACAGACATCACAATGTGAATGCCGTCACCCACCTTGTGCTTGTCGTCTTGCAAGATATCGCCAGTCTTCGTTTTCGAGAACGATTCTCTTAAATCCGGCATTATGTTTTGTAGTTAAGCGACACGAAGAGTGCTGAAATGCTCACAGTTGACAATCTGCTCAAAATTATATTGTTATTTTAAGGATATAAAAAAATATAAAGGATTGCATGCTCAACTACACAGTAGGCAAAGAAAGGAAACAAAAGAAAACCTCTTTGAGTTACGTACTCGTTAAGAGCTTGAATCTACGTTTTACTTAAAACGAAATCTAATCAAATTCAATCCCAATCAGTATTATGTTTCAATCATATACCTTTTTTATTTGTTATTTGAACTTCACGTAAAAAATTTAAATCTTCGTAAACTTGGACAAATACCGAAAATATTACAGCCGTTTTTTGCCGTCAACGATGATTGTAACAATGAGATCATATTTATGAAAACGACTGGCTCATCGACGATCTAACATACGGGAATTTCTCCGAGCTGTATTCAAACACAATTGGCTGTATTAACGCGTACACTAAGAACAAACAAGCAAAAAACATCTTTAAATGTTAAAAGATAAGAAACTGTACTGTTTTTATGATTTCGTAAGAAGATAAAGGAGACTTCATCAGAGAGTACAATAACTAATATTAAAATAAATTACTTTCAAACAATTGTTCCGGCGTCTCACAGTTGCAAATAAGTTTCACGTAAAAAAGGGACAGTAAATACTATGCAACATGTAACACCGACATAAAGCCAATCAACATTCGATGAGGCTACATCTACTGTGTTACGAACTGAAAATAAATAGGATTCCACTTACTCTACAGTTGGTGGTAGTTGTGGAGGCAACTGGATATTATCTGCACGACGCCAGTATGCATGAAAATCGGATTCAGAAGTTTCTATGGCCAAATCTTCTGGCTGACTGTCATCATGCTCGGGTGATGCTTCTCTCTCGCGACTGTTGTCAGCATCGTCGCTGGATTCACTGGACGTGCTACTTTCATCATTTGATGTTTCTTCAGCATCATTTTTAGGACCCTCATCATTTCGGGGACTGTCGGCATTTTGAGAAGCCTCATCATTTTGACCACTTTCATCATTTTCACCAGCCTGTTCTTGGTCATCAGCATTTTGAGAGTTTTCATTGGAGGTGGTCTCTAAGGTGATGCCTGTAGTATCAGCCTCCATAGTCTCAGTATTAGATGATGATTGACTTTTTTTAAGTGGCATTGTTAATACACCTACGACCACTCTGTCACTATCAGAATTGTTTGGAGGACGGTTTTCCCCACTGTAAACAACATTAAAACTGATAAAAAATAATATACGAATGATAAATTATGTTATAGAACCAAGGTAATACAACATTTTAGTATCAGGGAGAAAATCAAATCTAAAAATAACAAATTCTATTTTACATTCCGCTCTATTCAATCAGTGATATTTAAAAGAGTTATCATTTCCGTTTTAGCTTTTTTGCACAGATTAGTGCAGATTAGCTAACTTGTCGTTCAGAAGTAACCAAAACCTGAAAACATCATAAAGATGAACCACAAATATGAGTCTCAGTCACATTCTACTCACCCTTGCTCTTTCTCTTCCTTTCCATTATTCGCTGGATTACTTGATGATGTGCATGGCTCCTCTTGATTTTCAGACATTTTTCTCCGACCTGTTGGGAAAAAAAAATCACATTAAATATGTGTACCTAAACCAATTCAGTTTCAGTTTATGTCAAAGTTATAGTTATTTAAAGAACCACTGTGCTAAGTGACGACAGAATATGAATATTATACAAATATCAAGTAACTTTATAATTTTGTTTGCTTACAATTTAAATGTCCGGTCGAAATTAATCGAGCCGCAAAACAAACGTTGAATAAAGTGCATATAACCAGCTTTTCTATTATGCGCTACCGATCTTTATAAGCCCGTTACAATACGATTGTAAAAACAGTGTTCAATACGATTGTAAGAAAAGTGTTATTTGTTTCTTAGCGTTCTCCCAAAACGACCCTATAAGGCTTCAATAATAGCGCAATACATCCCAGAAATGTATATTTGTAGTAATTAAAATCATCAATCATTAATATTTTAATTAATAATAATCATTTTTATTCATTTAGAATTGTAGCTACTTTCTAATTGTTTTGTTTGTTGTTGTTTTACACCAAAATGTCCAACACTTTTAAAGGATGCGTTGCAGATTGAACGCAACTGCATCATAAATCAAGTATTGATTTACAGGGCGTTGGCTGCGCAGCGCGCATCGAGTAGCCGCCTCAACACATACATAACATTTCCAATAAACTGTACAAAAACACAGGACTAGATCGAGGAGGCCCGGCGACGACCCAGTGGCGGCTGTACAAAACCCCAAGAGAAAGCACGTTTTAAACGGATATTCTTATGCAAGCTATACAGTCAAAACATAAACATTCAGCAGCATAAACAAATCATATTATATTTAATTCTTAATAAATAAAAATTAAATCTTCCCTTCAAATAAGTAATACTATATTGTATTAATGAAATCACACTTTTTTTCAGGACATTTGTTTAAATGAAATGCTTAAATGAATTATTTAAATAAATTAGTTCATAATTAAATTAAAATTAATTAATTTTTTATTTATTTAATTAATAATTAATTTAATTTAAAAAAATTAATGAAAATCAAATTTAGTTAAATTTAAATTTAAATTAGGCAGTTCAATTTCGCGCTATTACTATCATTTTGTGCGTAAAGCTTTTTGAACTCTCTTTCTCTCGCAGAACTCATTAGCATTCAAACTGGCACCTAATACTGCTTCACGAAAGAAATAGAAGGGGCAGTGGTACCTACTCGAACGGGTCATAAGATACTCAAATACCGATATATACGTGTATGCCAGATGAATTCTCAAAAAGCTCTTTTCTTTTCAAAAAAGTAGATCAGACGTTATTTCTCATTCTGAAAGTTCTTCTAAAAAATAGACATTATTAACCTACTTTGTTCGCAGAATCTTTAATTAGGAAGGCCTCCAGCAAACCACGGGTATTGCTGAATCAGGAACGTTGTAATTAATATTCACGTATTGCCACAAAAACACCTGAACACCTCAATTTGCAAAAATACGACCTTGCACACCGCGAAATGGAAGCTATGACACTTGCATAAATACTGACGCAACTGCATCGAGGACAGGTGCACCGCGCAGGCGTAGTGCGTATCGCATCGATGGAAAGTACTAATTGATTTTAGGGCGGTGGCTGGACTATATCCGGTCGTCTCAATGCTTGTATAATGTTGCTTACAAGGGACACGCTATACAGAGTGTCCCACGATGAATAATCCCGAAGACCCGAAGAATCCATGTACTCGTAGAAGGCTTTTTTTATGGCTCAGGTGGACGGATGAGCTTACGATCCACTTGGTACTAAGTGATTAAGGAAGCCCATAGACATAAACAATGTAAATGCCATCGCATATCTTGAAACACGAGTTCTAAGTCTCAGTTTTATAGTTCAACGGTTGCGAAAATAAAGCAACAAAAGTACCCTTCTTCGCAGTAAACGCAAAGCTGAGCTCAAAGCACAGAGTTTTACCAAGGTATTTTGGACTATGGGCCAGACTTGCATAGTGGTCGAAGACTAGATTGGCAAAAGTTACTTTCCGCAGCCTTGGCGAGTGACTAAAAAATACGACTCCAAGAGGGTTAGCTCTTCTGTCTTTCACCAATTCTTGCAACATTCTCTGACTTCTCCTTGGTAATAGCCTTCTTATAGGTTCTGGAAGGGGCATTAAATTTCCACCTTTTCTTTAAGATATTAGGATCTTAACGTCTTCTGGCATCATTCTATGTTATATACGCTGACCGTTCGAGGGGTGCAGCATCTTGACTGGCTTTATATACCAGGGCTTTCCAATACCTCCAACGGGCACCTCAGAAGAGGGAAACAATAACTCATTTCCAGAAGCACTATATCTTCAAGTCGGTCCACACATATGTCAGGATCGTTAAATGAAAGTAGATCCATTCCTTGGGTAGGATGTGTAGTATTCAGGCACTACGTCGCAACCTACGCATTACATTGCTGATCTAGCCTGCCAAACACTTCGACACCCAGGACGATAGAGTGATATGATAGCACGAATGACGCCGTGATCAGATGACCCAAGTGAAACGTTGACCACCGTACTGTATCCAACTGGGTGAGTAGTCTGCAAAAGGTTTTTTTTATTGCTTAGATGGATGGACGAGCTCACAGCCCACCTGGTGTTAAGTGGTTACTGGAGCCCATAGACATCTACAACGTAAATGCGCCACCCACCTCGAGATATAAGTTCTAAGGTCTCAGTATAGTTACAACGGCTGCCCCACGCTTCAAACCGAAACGCATTACTGCTTTACGGCAGAAATAGGCAGGGCGGTGGTACCTACCCGTGCGGACTCACAAGAGGTCCTACCACCAGTAACTACGTAAATTATAATTTTGCGAGTTTGATTTTTATTACACGATGTTATTCCTTCACCGTGGAAGTCAATCGTGAACATTTGTTGAGTACGTATTTTATTAGAAAAATTGGTACCCGCCTGCGGGATTCGAACACCGGTGCATCGCTACGTACGAATGCACCGGACGTCTTATCCTTTAGGCCACGACGACGACTAAATCATATAAGTCGATCCTTAAATTAATCTTTGGCCAATTATTATATACGAATATACATAAGTAAGTATGTACTGTTTATGTTGCATTAAAATAGTAAATCATTATGACAGAATTAGAGAAAGTGCGCTTGACCTATTAGGCATAGGCTTAGCTAGTGGATCATTAGGAATTGGAGAAAAAATATTTCTCTGAATATTCTCTCATATTCTCTGAATCTAGAGGTGCACTAGGGGGCGTTTTTTAGAAGCATCCTCCGTGCGTCGTATTCCTCAGTTCTGAGGGTCGTGACCTTTACTGAGCACTTTTGTCAGGACTATGTTCTTCCATTCACTTCTGTCCTCCGCGCAGTGGATAGCGACATTAATGCTGGATTCCAAAGTCGTCTTAATCTGATCGGACCAGCGCATGGGACTACGCCCCCTAGGCCTCTTTCCTTCCACTTTGCCGGTGATGAGAAGTCTTTCGAGATTGTCACCCTTTTTTCTCGCAACGTGACCGAAAAACTCTAAAATCCTACGTAGGCAAATGGTGGAGAGTCTTAAGGAGCCGCCTAGTTCTTCTAGGATTGATGCATTTGTCCGATGCGCCGTCCAGGGAATCTGCAGCATTTTCCTCCAGCACCACATCTCAAACGCGTCGATCCGACTTCGATCAGCCTTCTTCAGAGTCCAGTTAGAAGCATACATATCTCTAAGTTTCAACACAAGGCTCGTGCCCCTCAAGTGGTGTCAACGTTGGTATGTAAGCTCCTAACAAAACTGAAATCCACATCAAATGTGGAATGGAGATGCCCCGAAAAACTCTGATCCTTTTCTTGACTTTCATTTATTTTGGTTGGAGAGTCAAGATTCGGAGAAGTAGGTGCTAAAGTTGAATTCAAGGCAATATTTGAATAAATCGCCGGACACAATGAGCACCCCAGCACGGGTTGCGCAAGAAGCAGATGAAGGGTATGGAAGGGCCCCCAACACAACCTGCGTACGATCACCGGGAATCATTCCACTCGGTCTCCGACACCGGGACTACGACCGCACGAAAGGGTTTACACCGGTCGACGGGACAGCTTAGCGGGGCGGAGCTCAGTAGTCACTCCCGGGTTCAGGTCCTCTTCTGACGTTTCACCAGGTCTCCGTTCCACCTGCTCCTCGTGTTCCAATTGTCACCAGGAATACTTACTAGAACTATTATGATTATTTTGCTGCTGTACCTTTGTTGGTAGGCATATGGCTTATGGTAGGAATATCCCGCATTAAAATCATGATATAATTGGAACTCCTCGAATTCATTCTAGACAGTCGATAGACTTTTCACGCTCATTTCGTTAACCTGTTCCTTCCGACTATTGACCGTAGCTAGAGCACTAGAGCATTGCCGGCTTCTTCCCACACTGGGTATCCAGACCAGATGTAACTATACTTGAGACCTTAGAACTTATGTCTCAAGGTGGGTGGCGCATTTACATCGTAAATGTCTAAGGGCTCCAGTAACTACTTAACACCAGGTGGGCTGTGAGCCCGTCCACTCACCTAGAAAGATGACAAGCCGTTTCTACATGGGAGTGGTGCGATCAATTACCCTATCCAGCCAATTCCAGAGAGACAAAGAGAGTAAATATATATCAGTTTGAAAAATTCAAGGTCGTCGAATTTCCTGATTTTTGTCCGCGTTCAAGAACATCAGAGTTATCCTCGAAGGCAGAATAAACGAACATGGATTTATAAATGGCGGTAGAATTTCGGCATTTAATTTCAGTATTATGCTTGACAGTTGTTTTGTTAAAAGTAATATAATTTCACCATAGACCTATACCTAGTCAGGTCATAAATTCTGTCACATGTTTAATGTAAAATAATTGAAACAAGTTTATTCATTATGTAACCATTCATATACCAAAATGAACTTAACAAAACATAGATTTTTATGACACTAAAGTTTATTCAAAATTACCTCCGTGATTTTGAATACAGGCCTTCAATCTGCGCGGCCAGTCGTCTATCGCAGCACGAACGAGGTCCATGTCAATATCAGCGGCTGCCTTAATCAAGGATGTCTTGAGTGACTCCAAATTGGGATGAGACTTTGAGCACGCCTTTTCCTCCAAGTGTTGCCATATCTTGTAATCTAACGGATTCAAATCTGGACTGGAGGAGGGCCAGTCTTCGTGCCGGATGAAGTCGATTTCACGCGCCACCAGCCAGTCTTGTGTGCTCTTCGCTCTATGAGCTGGCGCTGAATCTTGTTGGAATACCCAGTGCCTGTTATTGAACATGGTATGAGAAACAGGTTCCACAAGGTTCGTCAGGACTGTATTTTGATACACAACTGCATTCGTTTTTACACCTTTCTCACAAAAATGTACCTCTGTTAAGCCCCAATAAGAAACTCCCAACCATACCATGAGCGAGGATGGAAAATGACCTCGTTGGACACGCGGAATACGGTTGCTCGCTTCTTCACTACTGTGTGCGTACACCTTATCATTTTGTTTGTTGTAGCTCTCTTCTACGGTAAAAATTTTTTCATCCGAAAAAAGAATTTCCCGATATTTTTTTCCCGCGTACCGCTTCAACAAAGCGCGGCATCTCTTCAGTCTCAGGTCCACTAGACGAGCATTCAAACGATGTCCTGTTTTTCTTCGATATGCCCGAAGCCCTAAGTCTTCATTTAACACCCTTTTCACCGTGGTTCTGCTTAACCCCATCTGAAGGGCCAACAGTTTCTGCTTACGTTTGGGATTTCTTTGAATTCGCGCCTTCACAGCTTTTATCACTGCTGGAGTCCTAACAGACCGAGGGCGACCACTTCTTGACCTGTCATCTACACTAGAGTCTTCATTGTATCGTTTGATGGTACGATAAACGAATCTTTTGGTTATATTAAAATTTTTCAGTATGTTAAAAATTTGAATTGGCGGGTAACCGCAACGATGCAACGCAATAACTGCAACTCGGTCTTCTTTAAGCGTCCACTCCATATTTAAAAATGAGTAAAATTCTAAAAGTATACATTTTTATTTTCATGAACAATTCGAAATTCGAATTCAATAAACTTTTTTGTGGCCAGCATTCTAAAAGAAAAGTTTTTACTGTGTGACAATACTTATGACCTGACTAGTTATAATATTAGTTTCATCATCATCATCATCAGCCTATAGCAGTCCACTGCTGGACATAGGCCATATTCGTTTAGGAACCGGTAAATGAGACCCAAAAAAAGCGACTTAAATACATAAGCTGCTACAAACCACATATATAGCTATCTTGCAAAATAGTTTATCTCATATTACTCTCATACCATTCTTATTATCAGATACTAGGAAAAATTCAGCAAAAGCCTGAATAAGATATTTCGATGCCAGGTTTGCAAAAGTTTGGACCTTAAGTAACCTTTTTATTTACTTAAACGAAAATATGAACACAAAGCATAATATTTATCACAGTACATCTGGTGCTGAGCGGATATCACATTCTTAACACGGCACCGATAACTGCCTAAAATACCATTCAACTACGATATCAAAACAATATACAAATTGCAATGTGACGTGTGTGCTATAGTGCAGGGCGCGGTCGCACTGCACATGCGCTTATCAGGGCGCTATGGGCGCACAAGGCGATGAATCCGATCCCTTCCCCTCCTGGCTGAGCCTTTGCTCGCCCACCTGTCCTGGTGAAACTGGAAAGGCCTCCGGGCCACCAGTAATCCTTCTTTCATAAAAAAAAAATACTCCGATCCCAGTTTTTACATGAACATACCCCATGTTTTAAGTATGTATTTATTTTAAATGCAGTTAATGGAAAAAAGATCTGTAGACGTATAATAAGTATATCTCTTAATTTGTAAAATATAATTTAATTATGATATCAGTTTTTTTTTTATTACGTAGTATTATCATATTTATAATGATATTGATGGAAGTTGCATGGTTTCCCAAAAATTGTCCTGTGCATTAAAGTATCTCATTACTACATTATATATATATAGTGAGGTTAATAACTAACTACTTTAAATGACTATAATGTCAAGGTAGGCAGCGGCTTGGCTCTGCCCCTGGCATTGCTGAAGTCCATGGGCGACGGTAACCACTCACCATCAGGTGGGCCGTATGCTCGTCGACCTACAAAGGCAATTAAAAAAAAAAACTTACTTTTCGTCGAAGGAGCCTCAAAGATTTCACTAGATTAAAAGGATCACTGTATCTCTTTACACAATTCCCGAAATGAAACGGTCAACGCTATCAGAATTTGCAGCGTTCCGGATGCAACTGACACAGACCGCAGGTGCAACGCGCATAAAATGTATCACGGTAAGAAATGACGCATGCGTAATCGACTGGCCGGCAAGGGCGGTGGCTGCATCGAATTTAGGTACCAACTTACTCTGCACCGACTTAAAAAAAACAAGAGGATGACCTGGTTTTGAAAAGTGCTCAACCAATGTTTTATTCCAGATCGCGGCTTTTATTCTATATCAAATTAGCATTACCCTAATCCATTGTTATAACAAGAAAGACAAGTTTCAGTGTAACTTTACTTACTAAATCATTAATCTTTAATTTAGGAATAGTAAATTCAGACCTTTTTTATGTAATTTCATGAAATTGAACCATTGTAAGCTGTACTGCTTTTTTTTATTTCTTAAATTGGTGGTATTAAGTGGTGGTACACCTGGTATTAAGTGGTTACTGGAGCCCATGAACATCTACAGCGTAAATGCACCACCCACCTTGAGATATAAGTTCTAAGATCTCAGTATAGTTACAAAGGCTGCCCCACCCTTCAAACCGAAACGCATTACTGCTTCACGGCAGAAATAGGCAGGGCGGTGGTACCTACCCGCGCGTACTCACAAGAGGTCCTACCACCAGTAAGTTTATACGGATTATACCATCAGAAACTATTCATATTAAAGTTGAGATAGTAGTACTATTTAAATCATAATTGGGTTATTTTCGATTAATTTTAAACAGTAAGGCCTTGCTGTCATCGTGCAAAGTAATCGGAGCCTCGAAGAGAACCAATGTTTAGCAAGGCACTGGAGGATTCAATTCATTTTGGATTTGGGGATTTGTGGTTTTGGGTGCTACACACTGTAACATAATCAAATTAGTAATCAAAATTAATAAAAAAATAATTAAGTAATCACCGCAAGAGAACAAGACGACTATGTCCCCCCCCCACTTACTAAGGCTACGTCGGAATCGATCACTGAATGATCCATTATAAATCAATATTATTTGTACTGAACCTAGTTATTTGAACTCAAATGGATCAAAAGCTTTAGTTAAGTTAGTTTTGATGTCTCTGATTTCTTTTATGTACATCATTAAATTTTTAGTTATGTGTTTGTTCCCTCTCAGAAGTAAACAGTTATAACTAAATATGCCTATGATATCCCTATAAAAGGAGCAAATAGGATTATAATAATAGAAAAATATCAGCTTTTCTTTAGAAAGGTGTGTTAAAACTACACTTTTAACCCAAAAATTTATTAAAAAAAAAACAGCGAGCGAACAATTTTGCTTAATCACATCTTATTGATTTTTTTTAATTATTATCCATCCTCCTTTTACAGTTATTACTAAAAACGAGTTGTTAAGTCCATATGAATGTATGTATGTATGTTGTATGTATGAATGTAACCAGATTTGAAGATTTATACATTAAACAATGTGTTTATGCTCTGTAGTGACGAATTAAAATACTTTAAAAGCGGGACAAATATTATATTATACGTATTCATACAATATATACAATACAACGGATATATTACAAACTAGCTGACCCGGCTGACTTCATAGTGCCTCAATCGATAAATAAAAGACCTAAGCTTTTGTATAAAATAAACTTAAAACAAACAACAGGAATCCGTCCAACGGGGGACACATCAAAGGAAAAACAAAATTTTTATTTTTATTTAATTCCGAGTATTTTCATATTTATTTATCTACCTTTTAAACCTTCTCTGGACTTCCATAAATAATTCAAGACCAAAATTAGCTAAATCGACTTCGCCAGCCGTTCTCGAGTTTTAGCGAGACTAACGAACAGCAATTCATTTTTATATACTTATATATAGATAGATAATAAATAATAGGGGTTAAAGTATGAAATTTCCATTTTATTGTAATAGGTACTTCGAATTGAAATAGAACCTTCATGGGGAGGGGACTGCTTCATGGTTTGAGATTTTTGAGTGAATTTTTTTTCACCTATGAAGTTTTTCTTTTAAAAAATGTGCAACATTCGATTATCGACTTTCAGTTACTTTTTTTACTCAGCTTAGATAAGAAAGATGGATACTTCGAAAATTCGAGTGATGTTTTGACGTTCCCTAGCAAAAAAATATATGTTAGGTGGAGCAATAAGTTTTTATCTTTATCGTATGAATTTTTAAATTCCAAATTCAGAATTATGAAAAAAAAAAGAAGAAAATTCTAGTCTGTTCATTGTTTTCAACGATCCAAGGGAGGAGAAAGTTTTATTTAATTTGCGAAAGTTGAATTTTTTTTATTGATGTTTCTGATTATTGGTTTTATAAAAAGGCTAATCTAAACTTTGAGCCAGTTTTGACCAAAAAATGTGGATACTCGGTTTGAAATCGCCGCCCAAGCAAATGGTAGCCTAGGCTATTTCAACTACGTCCCAGCGGGTAGGTGAATTCAGAACTTAACCTTAGACAATTTGCTAACACCAGTTCTTGCAGGAGTAGTGCTTCACAGAATCTACCACCGGATCGGAATCGCGACCCATTGAGAAAATGCACCTAGAAACTCCCTGTGTCTATAGGTTAGTTCGCTCGTCGAACTCGACTCGTTTTTTTAATTATTTTTTATTGCCTTAGCAGGCAACGAGCATACGGCCCACCTGATGGTAAGTGGTTACCATCGCTTGGACGTCAACAATGCCAGGGGCAGAACCAAGCCGCTGCCTACCGCCTAGTACTCTCCACAAGCTTTGTTTGAAGAAGGACATGTCATAGCGTAGTCGACCGTTTCGACCACTGAAGTAGGAAACCTATGGAAATGAAACGTCAACAAAAAATTCGTGCCACTGTGACGTCATCGGGCCACAAAACATGGCGGTTTTAGTGCTGTACAAAAAATTTCAATGTTATCAGGTTTTATCGATAAACGTTCTTGGCTCATTTTATTTTAAATATTGTTGAGTATTAATTATTTGTAGAATTTATACTTTAATAGGAAGTAAGTAGGTATATTGTTATGTGCAAATATAATATGATTTAGATGTGTGAAATCTAAGACAAGTTCGTCCTTCGAATTTGCCAAGTAAACGATATGATGATTTTTAAAAGTTGCTACACTGATTTTATAAAGTTGTCGTTTGTCGCAAAACATAAAGATATGGCGTAGTACAGTGCCATCTGCCCATTTCTAGCATGCTAAATGTTATCGTATTTTGAATACGTGTTTTTCTTAGACTATTACAATCTATTTTAATTGTTTTACTGACCTAAAGTCCGTAACACACTACCGCAGCGCACCTCAAGGAAGGTGCGCCGCACCATTTGAATCACTCTCACTTGAGAGTGATTCAAATTTTAAACTTATCAAGGGACCGCGTGATAAAAAAACACCTACAGAACATTTATTCATTAATTACAAACGTCATTCCTTGTGACTTCCTCTCTAAAATCACTTAATTATTATATATTTAACGAATTTACAATAGTGTTTTACTCACTACGGAATAAAACTATTTTATTTAAACAGTTCCGAAGAGATTTTGTCGGTAGCCTTTTTCCCGAAATATCTAAACAGAATGTCTAAATATGTTTTAATGACATATTTTATTAAGAGGTATTTATGATTGGTGTCATGATCAATAGATTCCGACCGAAAAATGGTGTCCGATTTTTCGGATGAGGGCTTCATAATGAATTTAAATATATATAGATAATAGTTTTGGGGCATCGACTTTCTTGAGATCCTATAAAATATGTTTTATTTATTATTTTTGTATGTTTTAAGCATGATAAAATAAGAAATTTTATATAAGCAATCATATTAAATCGATATCAAAGTCAATAAATAATGTACAACCCAAAACAGACGGCCGAACTGACGTGACAATGACATTTGGTGCGCCAAACATGGCGGATTTTCGGCCTCATTAGACATTTACGTATAAAATATGTTTCATTTTATGTACGCACTGAAATACTGTTATATTGTTTTCCTGCGAGTTAAAGTGCTGAGTAAGAACGAGATAGATATATGTTTATGTGTGTGCCTTCAAAATGGGTGCTATTTATATAAGCAATTGTACGTATAGAACAATATGTCGTGTCCCTACTATATAGGTCTATGGTTTCGACAATGAAGTAGGAAACCTATGGAAATGAAACGTCAACCAAAATTTCGTGCCACTGTGACGTCATCTGGCCACAAAACATGGCGGCTTTAGTGCTGTACAAAAGATTTCAATGTTATCAGGTTTTATCGATAAACGTTCTTGGCTCATTTTATTTTAAATCTTGTTGAGTATTATTTATTTGTAGAATTTATACTTTAATGGGAAGTAAGTAGGTATATTGTTATGTGCAAATATGATATGATTTAGATGGGTGAAATCTAAGACAAGTTCGTCCTTCGAATTTGCCAAGTAAACGATATGATGATTTTTAAAAGTTGCTACACTGATTTTATAAAGTTGTCATTTGTCGCAAAACATAAAGATATGGCGTAGTTCAAAGCCATCAGCCCATTTCTAGCATGCTAAATGTTATCGTATTTTGAGTACGTGTTTTTCTTAGACTATTACAATCTATTTTAATTGTTTTGCTGACTCTAAAGTCCGTAACATACTACCGCAGCGCACCCCAAGGAAGTTGCGCCGCACCATTTGAATCACTTTCGCTTGAGAGTGATTCAAATTTTAAACTTATCAAGGGACCGCGTGAAAAAAAAAACACCTACAGAACATTTATTCATTAATTACAAACGTCATTCCTTGTGACTTCCTCTCTAAAATCACTTAATTATTAAATATTTAACAAATTTACAATAGTGTTTTACTCACTGCGGAATAAAACTATTTTATTTAAATAGTTCCGAAGAGATTTTGTCGGTAGCCTTTTTCCCGAAATGTCTAAACAGAATGTCTAAATATGTTTTGATGACATATTTTAAAGTGGTATTTATGATTAGTGTCATGATCAATAGATTCCGACCGAAAAATGGATTTTTCGGATGAGGGCTCCATAATGAATTTAAATACATATAGATAATAGTTTTAGGGCATCGACTTTCTTGAGATCCTATAAAATACGTTTTAATTATTATTTTTGTATGTTTTAAGCATGATAAATTTTGAAATTTTATATAATCAATCATATTAAATCGATATCAAAGTCAATAAATAATGTACAACCCAAAACAGACGGCCGAACTGACGTGACAATGACATTTGGCGCGCTAAACATGGCGGATTTCCGGCCTCATTAGACGGAGACGGAGATATTTACGTATATTCAGGTTTCATTTTATGTACGCACTGAAATACTGTTATATTGTTTTCCTGCGAGTTAAAGTGCTGAGTAAGAACGAGATAGATATATGTTTATGTATGTGCCTTCAAAATGGGTGCTATTTATATAAGCAATTGTACGTATAGAACAATATGTCGTGTCCCTACTATATAGGTCTATGGGTTTCGACGATGTCATGACAATGACAAAATGGCTACTATGAACGCACAGCGCATGTCCGCTCTGTTCTCTATTGATTTACATAGTGTTGCTGAGTACAACAAATAAATACAAGTTCGACGGCGTTTCCAAGAATTCAAATTACAATTTTCACTTGACATTACAATAATTCAAAATCAAAATAAAACTACCGGTCTATTTGTATTGAGTGATGCGATTATATCAGGTTTTGAATGTTAAAATCAGAAACTGCTTTTTATAAACAGAATCCTCACAGCCGTGTAATCTATACATATAGTACATATATACCTAGTCAGGTCATAAATTCTGTCACATGTTTAATGTAAAATAACTGAATCAAGTTTATTCATTATGTAACCATTCATATACCAAAATGAACTTAACAAAACATAGATTTTTATGACACTAAAGTTTATTCAAAATTACCTCCGTGATTTTGAATACAGGCCTTCAATCTGCGCGGCCAGTCGTCTATCGCAGCACGAACGAGGTCCATGTCAATATCGGCGGCTGCCTTAATCAAGGATGTCTTGAGTGACTCCAAATTGGGATGAGGCTTTGAACACGCCTTTTCCTCCAAGTGTTGCCATATCTTGTAATCTAACGGATTCAAATCTGGACTGGAGGAGGGCCAGTCTTCGTGCCGAATGAAGTCGATTTCACGCGCCGCCAGCCAGTCTTGTGTGCTCTTCGCTCTATGAGCTGGCGCCGAATCTTGTTGGAATACCCAGTGCCTGTTATTGAACATGGTATGAGAAACAGGTTCCACAAGGTTCGTCAGGACTGTATTTTGATACACAACTGCATTCGTTTTTACACCTTTCTCACAAAAATGTACCTCTGTTAAGCCCCAATAAGAAACTTCCAACCATACCATGAGCGAGGATGGAAAATGACCTCGTTGGACACGCGGAATACGGTTGCTCGCTTCTTTACTACTGTGTGCGTACACCTTATCATTTTGTTTGTTGTAGCTCTCTTCTACGGTAAAAATTTTTTCATCCGAAAAAAGAATTTCCAGATATTTTTTTCCCGCGTACCGCTTCAACAAAGCGCGGCATCTTTTCAGTCTCAGGTCCATTAGACGAACATTCAAACGATGTCCTGTTTTTCTTCAATATGCCCGAAGCCCTAAGTCTTCATTTAACACCCTTTTCACCGTGGTTCTGCTTAACCCCATCTGAAGGGCCAACAGTTTCTGCTTACGTTTGGGATTTCTTTGAATTCGCGCCTTCACAGCTTTTATCACTGCTGGAGTCCTAACAGACCGAGGGCGACCACTTCTTGACCTGTCATCTACACTAGAGTCTTCATTGTATCGTTTGATGGTACGATAAACGAATCTTTTGGTTATATTCAAAATTTTCAGTATGTTAAAAATTTGAATTGGCGCGTAACCGCAACGATGCAACGCAATAACTGCAACACGGTCTTCTTTAAGCGTCCACTCCATATTTAAAAATGAGTAAAATTCTAAAAGTATACATTTTTATTTTCGTGAACAATTCGAAATTCGAATTAAATAATTTTTTTTGTGGCCAGCATTCTAAAAGAAAAGTTTTTACTGTGTGACAATACTTATGACCTGACTAGTTAAAAATGAAATGCTGTTCGTTGGTCTCGCTAAAACTCGAGAACGGCTGGACCGATTTGGCTAATTTTGGTCTCGAATTATTTGTAGAAGTCCAGAGAGGGTGACAATGAAAGAAAACATGTGTAATGATTTCAAAATGTTTTATTATAAAGAAACCATCCGGATGGTATTATAAGTCTTATAAAGTGGCAACACTGAATGTAAACAGGATGTCGCACAGTTGCGCCAAATTGATACACCGAAACTTGATGCACTTTGTTACTGGTCACTGTTACATAGAGGGCAGCACTAATGATTCTAGTAGCGACACCACGACGTAAAATTTTGGCAAGCGGATTGATTTAATTTTGTAATGCAACTCAGACTGTTTTTACAGATATTAACATATAAAAACAAATAATCAACCAATAAAAACAAGTAAAAATAATGGGAATAATGTATCCAAGAGTGATAATAAAAATATCTAAATAATAAATTTAACTTCATTAAAGTTGCACTTTACAACGACGTGTTCGATGCGTTCTAGACTAAATCTGAATTTACGAGCTAAAGGTAGAATAAATACTCCGAATAAATGAATACGAGAAATTCTGTCGCCACTTCGAACAAACAAACAATGCAAAGCCAGCTTGAGTTTTCTACTTCGCAAAGCTTTTTCAATGACAGGAAAGTTATTATGAGTACTGACATGTAAAAAGTAGTACAATTTCGAATAAACATTTATAATAGCCGAATCTTCATTATTTACGTAGCCTGCACGTTATAGCATAAACGGCATTAAGTTGTAATCAATGATATGATTCAAATTTTAATTCCGTAGCACAAGACGCGTTTGAGCAATATTTTAGCAAAGTTGTATAGAGCAGAAAAGGCTTATTTTTAAATTTAATTTCGTAAACGCGCGCGCCGACATAAGATTTCGCAAATTTAAAAACATTCCGCGTTTATATTTACCGCGCGATGCCGTATCTTCCAGGTAGAAGTTATTCGCGAAGTATTGTATTATATTCGCGGGCAGTTAGTAATGACTATTATTTATTTGTAGGCGTAGCGAACATTCAACGTAAATACGCAGCTTGTGCATGAGCGAGTGCGCGGAGCGGCGCGGCGCCAGTAGCCGAGCTGCAGTAGGCACATATGTTTGCTTAGTGTGAGCTTTTTAACTTTCTCGATAGCATAAAAGCTAACTCAAATTTGTAGGGAGTTGGAACGTTTGCCTATGTTTGTCGCTAGGGGCACTGTTCCATCTGCATACAAATTTCAGGTAACTTTTACGCTATCGAGAACGTTAAAAAACACACTAAGCACACAGAACTATGTAGGTATATCCTCGACCAGGCCTTAATAAGAACAACGCGCCGGCAAAACTATCAGTCGCTGATTGACAACATAGCATACAATTTTCATATTCAGTTAGCAAGTTCGCAAAGGAAATAAAACTGAAAGAGTAAATAATTTTTATTCTACGGTGCTCATTTATTTTATTTATTTATTGTAATATTTACATTGGTAGACTTAATGCCTATGGCATTCTCTATCAGTCAACCAAAGGTAGTGCATAATAAACAACGATAGGTGCTTTGAAATATAAATTAAATTACAAATATTTATATAAAAAATACATACAAAAGTGTAAACATATATACATAAATACACAAATATAAAAACAATATATACACAAATAGTGTCACTTGTTAATAAATGTGAGTTGTGTAGTGCTTCTTAATGCCTACAAGCCGAACATCGGGCTCACTTTCTAAGAAATGATCACCCAGACCTGGGTGATCACATAGGGTGACATATCACATAGGGTCACATAGATCACATATGGGTGATAGAAATTGGCAATTCCGGACTTTATGGCCTAGCCACGTGACTGTTTGCGTCATGGTATTTGCTTTATATGGATTGGATGCTTAAAAAATTACCTTGTATGATAAATAGGTAGACTAAGGCTTGATCTCCGCACTCGTAGATGACAGCTTAAAACACACCACAAATATGTTTCTCACTAAATAGATCAACGGAGGGAGGTACTAATATTTGTCATTTCACATTTTAAGAATCCATTGATTTTGTTCAGCGCAGTCGATGCACTGTAATTTCAAATTTAAGCAAAATTAAAACCTCGCGTGTCGAACCACTTTGCTACGCCGAAAACGCGTTATCGATTTTAATGGTGGCCTTTGTAATGTGGTCATTTGGCGCATGCGTGTGTTCGCGCTAGACCGTTACATAGTCGATAAAACTAATGTTCTCTCTACGATTCGTTTTCTGACTATTCTTGGCTTCAATCGTTGCGTTCGACTACTAATGCGATCAACGACCATCTCGTCGACCTGCTTCTTTGTATTGCATAACGAACATATCTGAAGTGCTGGATAAACGTTGTTCCAAAGCAATTAACTTAGACCTGATATCATAAGGGTGATTAGTATCTAATATCTTTAATATTTACTACTGTCTACTTTATTTATTATTTGGGAGCCGAGTGTAAGTAGTCGAAATCGTCGTGGCGTAAAGAATAAGACGTCCGGTGCACCCGTATCAAGCGATACAACGGTGTTCGAATCCCGCAGGCAGGCACTAATTTTACAGTAAATTTTTTCTTACGAAATACGTATTTAACAATGGGGAATGCCCACTCTCCATAGTGTGCTAGGCCCAAGATGGACATCAAATATTAGGTACTATAAAAATGGAGTGTTTCAAATTCTTAAATGTATTGGATATCTAAAAAAAATATTGAAATTGACACCACTATTATAAAATAAAATAAAAATCGTTGTGAGGTTATTTTTCTATATATATAAATAAGTGTCGGATTATGAGATACTTTAAGAACTTTTCTCTTCTTCATTTTTAATTTATTGATTATGATAAGAGAAATGTTCCTAATGTATTTTCATCCAATTGTAGTTATTAGAGTATAAAAAAACACACATGCTTCTTTAAATATCTATATTTTCTTCATCTTCATACACAATTAGTAAGTCATCTAAAAATAGCACAGGAGGACATATATTTGATTGATATCTTGCCCAATCTATATACCAAAACACAGTCATAATATGTGCACAACAACCTACTGTGCATTTTCCAACATTTCTAATGAGACTTTCTATCTGTATCTGTTCTTATAAGTGACTTCTTATATGTCTAACAGACCGTCCATAATAAATGCAGCTATTGTGACATACAGATCCTTCTGGCTCTTGTTGAAGAGCAAGACTAGCACCAATCAGCAGTTGTGGCAAACATGATTATTATCTCTTCACATCTTAAAAAAATATAATTATCAGTAAATAATTGGAAGATGATTTATGTAATAACAAAATCAATTTATAGCTTGTGTACTTACCTGCTGTGTTGCAACCCACTGCTGTATCACGCTTATTTTTTTCGATTCGAAGGTATGGTTTTGAATCTCGGCTAGGTTAAAACCACAATTCACAAAATGTTTTTCAGTCGTAGTATGAAACGTTATTGATCGGTATCCATAATCTAATGTAACTGTGATCCTTAGCTCCTGAACCAAAGTTGTCGTTGAAGGGAGAATAAAATCCATAAAACAAAGCCAGTAAAATAAATCGAAGAAAAATCAAAACACATCCATTTTGAACGTAAGCAGCAAGTGAAGTGTCAGACTCAGATAGTCATTCAGATTCAAGATTATAATATCTATGATCAGATTAAATTCAGTGTTGTCAGCATAATGAAAAATAACTACATTAAATCGATATGTCGATTACTTTTTTAAATAACCGATAATTGATTTATTTTTCTTAATATTTTTTTTACGAATACACATTATCTTTTATTCTTTATTTGTTTTAGTTGTTTTAAATAACAATACTAGTAGAGTCCAATGGGTATGTCTTTGATGTTATTTTATGTGTTTATAATCGATTATAATCGATTGATGATTATAAAGATAATACTTAAAATATAGTTTTGATGCTGGCAATATTTTTCCCGCAAAAATAAAAAATACCTTGTTTTTTTCAATACTTATTGTAAACTGTAGTGGCGCTCATTTGGAAAAAAGTAAATAGGTACACATTTATTTATGCCAAGATTAATGCACTAAGTGTTTTTTTTCTCTAATCTATTGTCAACCTAGGGCCTAAAATGGGCATTCCCCTTTTTATGATTGACATTTACGATAAAAAAATAACATCGTGTAATAAACATAAAACACACAAAATTATAATTTACGTATTTATTGGTGGTAAGACGTCTTATGAGTCTGCCTATTTCTGTCGTGAAGCAGTAATGCGTTTCGGCTTGAAGGGTGGGGCAGCCGTTGTACTGTGAAAACCTTAGAACTCATGTCTCAAAGTGGATGGCGGCATTTACGTTGTATTTGTCTATGAGCTTCGGTAACCACTTAACACAAGGTGGGTCATGAGCTCGTCCACCCATCTAACCAATAAAAAATAAATAAAAAAGTAGTAGTTGTTAAACTTATTAGTCACATCGCCTATTTTGTAAAAGCCTATTTGTAAAAGATGATATTTGTATTAAAATTATACACATCAGTAAGCTCATATTACTGTGCTACAATGCTGCAATTTAAAAAAAAATAGTTGTCCGGTTCCCTAATTGTGATAATTAAGGAAATTGGAAGAAATAGGTGATCAATGGATTGTGATAAATCTTTAAAATGATGTATTTAGTTTAGTTGATCGGGTATTGGTGGCGACGATTCGTGCTGGTCACATTGCCGATGCCACGGAGGCCAACAGCCATAAGCTGACAGTATTCCTCCATATCGTTGTTAGTAGTATATAGCATAGATTATACACTTAATATATTTGAGAATATATAGCCTAATGTCAAAAACATAGACACACTCATAACCGGTTTCCAGCAACGTGTTCTTGATTTTTTTATGAAGCTATATAATAATACTTCTCTTATTTCATTTCCTATTCCATGTAAATTTTAGAAAAATGAAGTACATATTATGAAGACATTTGTTGACTATTCCACGAGCGCTTTATAATATTTAATCACCAGCGCTCATGAACAATATAATTAACAAACTGACGCTATTTTCCATAAAACATAATATACGGGGCCATGATATTGACCCGTTCCTAAATTACCAATCTCTAAATCTGAATGTGTACGGGCTGCAAGCAATCCGTGCCGCCGCGATATTAATATTTAACACAATAATAATATAATTTAACAATATAGAATAGTCTTTCTAAGGTATACTTACTTCTTCGCAGATCTCTGTTCGAAGTTTGTAGTCTGCTTCGGCGCACGACCGACCCGTTCTCAAGCGCCTAATTACGCAATACCGAGAGGCCGATTAATTTAAAAATCCAAAAACTTCAGAAAATAAATCAGCGCGCTCGTCAGCCATGCAGTTGCAGGCTTGGGGCATGCAGTCGAGACAGCAAATCGATTTTAAGGGATGTGCAGTGTTTGATGACATTGAAATCGCAGGTCTTTATGGAATGGCGTGATTTATGACATTCTATTTCGAACTACTGATATTTTAGTACCAAAGGATAGAATTACCCTCTATAGAGATTTTAGTTCGTTACAAATTTACGCACAATTCTGGTGTAAGAAAAGACTGTTGATATAAAGAATCTAGCTTCAAAGAGACTATTCTTAGGTTTAATAAAAAAATAAAATTAGCATTGATAAATATCAAAGTAGTTTGTCTTTTTTCTATAGAAGTAACTAAAGAAGAGGAGCAACTTTTTTTTGGGCTGGGGGCCAGACCTCCTTCGATGTCAAGGGAACATGCAGGGTATATGGGAGTGGTCCGCAGATGTTGGAAGTGAACTGTTAGCCCAAAGGATAGAATTTTGGGTCCTACCCACTAAACGACTCCCCTGCACCCTCACGCAAGCCTCTTACACCCCCGAGGTCAGAAATCAGTCAGGTTAAAGGGGTTAGTGCGATCAACATGTTAAGCAGACCGCGCAGTACACTTCAAGGCCGCCTGGTCGATGGAGCTTTCGAGGCGAAGAACGAAGGCTCGGGAACGTCAGCCTCCTTCGCCGACCAGACGCCGCCGGTGGTTTCCCAGAATAACCCGCTGTATAATATAAATCAATGCTCTTTACAGTATAATATACTAATTTCAAGACCTTCAAAACTTATTATATATATTTTTTTCTACACTATATTTTTTTTTTCTGATAAGTTATTTAACATTAATTTGTTAAATGTTTGGTCTCTGGATAGACAATTTATAGGTCCTACTGAGAAAATATTGTTATTCGCCGATTGAAATAAATTTTACCATAAAGGTAGGTATACAATTTTAGTTTTATTTGAGCATTTACACACACACACATGTTTTTTTATAAATTTCTCCCGAAAGGAACTGTTGCCGTGTGCCTCAAAATGAAACAAATCAGAATTAAAAAAAAACTATTCCATCATAGTTTTTTCTGAAATGATTTGAAGAAAGCTTTTCGCTCTTTTTCAGATCTTCCTCCAGGTGCTTAAAATTTTCGTGTTCGGTGTGAATGTTCGGTGCTAGCTGACCGGACGCGGATGGTGTGGATAATCCAAATCGTCATTAATACTGTACTTGAAGGGTCAAGTTTTGCTCAAGTCAAGTTTTGGTCAAGTTTTTGTCAAGAGTGCTCTGAGGAATTGTTCGAGATGATACCGGCATACTCGTTTTTACCATCGCACCGCCCGCCACCGGAGTAGAGTTCATCCATACTACCTGGAGCCACTGCGGTCATCCACAGCGCGTTTCCAGAGGTCTTTTTTGCTACGTACCATCCGGCTATGGAATGAGCTCCCCTCCACGGTGTTTCCCGAGCGCTATGACATGTCCTTCTTCAAACGAGGCTTGTGGAGAGTATTAAGCGATAGGCAGCGGCTTGGCTCAGCCCCTGGCATTGCTGAAGTCCATGGGCGACGGTAACCACTCACCATCAGGTGGGCCGTATGCTCGTCTGCCTACAAGGGCAATAACAAAAAAAAAAAGTTTTGTTATTATCTTTGAAAGTAGACGACCATAAGAACGTCGTTATAATGAGTGCCTACCGTTGGCCCCAGATGATTATCATGCCAGCTCAGGGCTGATCATGACACGAATCATGTTTTTATCGGAATATTGCGCTACGCCCTATGCCGTTTGTAGAATTTTCAGAATAAAGTTTTTCTGACAACGACACGATTAGCTGATCTGAATATATTCATAGAAGCATAGTTATTGCCAGTATCTCCTTTGCTTATACATACCGAAAATATAGCCAGAGAATTTGCACTTGAAATTTTGAAGTAAAACTATAGATCTGATTCTCGAGGGACTTATATTGGAAGTTAAATTGGATATTAAGTTGGAGTTTTGGTACAGTTCCGACGACTAGATAATCCACTTGATGTCAACCATAAATGCAGGTAGACGCTAATTTAACGCTTCCACACTAACCTGATCCATATATGAACACATAAATAATTGATAGATATTCGCCCCAGACGTTTTGAAACGCTTTCATTATCCTTTTGTTCCACTATGATTTCCTTGAAGTTTTGAAACCTAATATTTTATAGAGTACTTACTAGTTTATAATGAAGTAGTCTGTCCGCACTCAACAGCAACGAATACTCCAAACTAAAAATAAATCACTGAATAGATACTGGCAAGTTGCGTGATTAATTCACGATAAAATCACAGGACACCCACACCATTATTCATTTTTCATTTCTTTCCATGTTTTATAGGTGTTCACGGTCACTACAGAACATTGGCCATTCAAAATTCTTTTCAAATGTCATTTCAAGTTCTATGCTCAATAGTGAGATGAGAGCCAAATCGAATCGAAGAAAGTTCTCAATCGGCATTACCCTTTTCTCTGTAAAATTAAATTTCAGTAGCTGAGGTGAGAGCAATATACGAACCTGTATGTGGGCCAGCCGGGACGACACTAGACGAAGTTCAGTTGGAAATAATTTGTTGATAGGGAAACAGTATTATCCATGGCTAAAGCACATCACACTAAATATCGGGTCGGCGTAATTATGCGTCTAATATTTTAAATTGTATTCAACTAATGTGATTTACTAGTACCGTAATAGATGAGGTCCACTCCTGCCTGTATAGAGCAGGGCAGTTGGTAGGTTACTTACTGTTCCTTTGAATTTGCAGACCTGCTTTAAGCTCGTTGACCTCTGAGGTATGGAACCAAACATGGTAGTCTCTACTGATTGTATTCTTTATTTTGAAACCATTACATCTAAACAGAGTTTTCCGTTCAGGTTACATGATATCAATGATAGTTGATACATAATATTCTAGATTATATTCGATATTATTAAGCAGACATCAAATGAGAGTAACATTCATTTTTCATAAACATGACACAAATTTCCAAAATCTTAGTAGAAGACATAGACTGACTATGCGCTTAGACATAATAATATGCTTAGAGGAAATATTTCAGCTCGTGAGTTGCAGAGCGCTGCAGAGCTGACAACAGCCTGTTGAATTTGGCTGTGAGAGTGGAGACAGCAACCTGGCGGCGGATGATTTCCTTTTTTCGCCTAATCTTAGCCTGCGGGATAAAAAAAAAAGTGAGACGCTTATTTAAATCATTGTTATTTTTATTAATTATTTTATTTGTACGTAATTAAGTTAATTTAACTCACTAGCTCTTGAGCCTTCTCGCATTCAAACACAATGGGCTGGGACATGCTCTCTTTCAACTCTTTTTCGATTTGAACCCTTTGGGACTCGAAGCATCTGTAATACCACATTTAAATAAGATTTTTATGATTACGTGTGATATGAATCATTTATTTTCACACTTTTCATTGATAAAATGTGATAAATTATACTTCGAGAATTCAAATAATAAACCTTGTGGAAAATATACTCGCTCGTATTTGGAAAATCGAGAGGGAAAAGTAACTATACGGTGAAATGTTAGATGAAAACAAACACTAAACTTCCACTATATTATGTAGGTACTCACTCTGAGATGGGCTCCATTTCTCGGATAATTATTTTCACAGTTTCCGTAGTGATATCGAAGAGTATTTTCTTGCGCAATTCTTTGTTAATTCTCTCTTGTTCCGGAGTTCTTTTGGTGTTTTGCTGGGCCCCTGGTGCCACATTACGTCCTAATGCCTGCTCTACAGCATTTCTCACTGTGGCCACCGAGCTTCCTCCCCTGGCAACCATGTTCTTCCATCGGGTTATAGCGCTTTCTCTCACCGGCCCTGAGATGGCCTGAGCACAAGCAACCGCCTGCTCGATACTGGCCGCTACTATATTCTGCACGGGCAATGCTACATCATCCGTGATAATTGGCACTTCCTCCGTTCCCACACCTACCTGTTCCGTGGCCACCTGCTCTTCTTCTGGCTCAGGCTTAGGTCTATAGTCGGAGAATCTGTAACAACCGGATTTTTTTTTTCAAAAAAGATTTGATAATAAAAAGGTACCGTACCCGATACTGGTTTGTACCCTTGAATTTAATTCGTAACCCGTATTCGTGATACAAGCCACTACTACTATAATATAGACTACTAGTATCCCTTGCCCACTGGTAGTAGTATAGGACTGTAGTATTATCCTGAAGAGTTTTAAAACTAAGAACATTATCCAGCGTGAAATTGCACGCTTGGATACACTTACTTCCGTTGAGAAAAATAAATTTCAAGCTGACGATCATAATCATCAGAAATTTCAAACATGCCGTCGTGATCTCCATATTCAACCCAATCAGAATCATCATCATCCTCTTGAACGGAATCATTATCATCCTCGACTGTTGAATCATTGTCTCTGGAATTTCAAATTTAAATTCGATTTAAAATTAACTGGAAAGCCAACGTCAAACTATTAAACCTTATTTCATTTCTTTTTTTTTTCAATTATTTGTATTTGTATAGTTTTTAATTTCATTTAATAATTTCTAGTTACAAACTTAATTATTCATCGTTTATTTTTGTCATTACTGTCGTTTGCGCTTTTGTCATTTTACAAATTTATCATGTGATAAATCCACAGAGCTGATATTAAAAAACAAAAGAACATTTAAGTAATTCACACGTGATAGAAGTATTTCATCTCATTCTCCCGGGGATTAAGCTCTGTAGATACTTAATATGTTTGTCTCTTTTAATGTAGCTTTTTTAATTCAATGAATTTCAAATCATAACTGCACTCAAGGCCTCTCCACTTAAAAAAATGAGAAACTTCAATTTACAACATGTTATGATATATATATGGAGCTTCGACGACGTACTTTGAAGATGTAGAGCAAGACGGCTTATCATTTTCAGCCGCTGCTTCCTCTTGAACAGGATCCTCGGGTTCAGGTGTCGCCGGTTCGCGCTCGTCGGAGCCGTTCGGGGATTCGTCGTTTTGCACAGACTTCTTTCCTTTTTTAATAACTGCGCCATTTTTGTTCAGTATCATTTTACGTCTGGAATAATAAGGGCGTATTTATTTTTATTACTTTATTTAAGAGAAGAGAAAATAGAAATTTTTATGAGCAAACATATTGGAGTAAGTGAAAAATATATAATTTAAATTATTTTACATTTTAACAAATTATTTTAAAAAAAATTACATTTCTGTGTCAATTATTTCACATTTCAAAATGGTATAATAATATGCATGTATTATCATATAATATGCATAGGTAGGTACAATTCACTTTATTCGGAAACGCGTCACAGAGAGTAATCAAATTCAGACAAATTTCGTTCACTTCTGTTGAACCATGCCCTGACTAAATCTTAGTTGAACAAAATATTTGCAAATGATATGCCGTAGAAGTTATTTCAATCTTTAGATGTATTTTAATTCATTTTTTCTGCTGGTTAATCATAAAAAGATAAATAATTTTTCAGAGACAAATCTGATTCTGATACAAATCAACCTAATGATCGTTCGATTCCACCATCCATGCCTAAAAAGTGGTTAGACTGCGATATAACAAAAGCGTTAACAGGGTCAGACTTCACAAAAAGTCTTCAAAACCACTAGGAGGATACAGTCTGTCAAGCGAGTTATGGAGCCAGAGCCCCTGGTAGCATGTTGCATGCAATTCAGACCAGAAGCAATAACACCGTGGGGTTGTTCGATGATGCGGCTCTTTCATCGTCCAAAGGCGAATTAACGGCCAGGAGTTTGACCAGGAAATTGGCCTTTTCTTTCGCGCTATCGGCCGGAATCAGGCAGTGGCGGAACGCATAATCGGTATAATTGGTCTCTGCAGCCTTGATGTCCGACCAAACAGTGCGACTTCCAGACGAGTGGCTCTTCAACTGCTTGCCCATTTTGGCAACATGCTCAGAATCGTCCTTGGCAATGGATAGAATCTGGACGCGGTGTTGAACTTGCACCATTCTTCAGATACAAAAGAGTCCTGGTGTCTCTTGGTGCTATTTCACGCTGCCTATGTGAACCGGTTTAAGAGTGCAGAACCTATACGTTCTTTAATATACCAGGGTTTGCTACAACACCCAACGGACAGCTCAAAAGTAGAAAAATAAATGAAAGGACACAATGAAGTACACACATACTTGCTTAAGTCGCTCCGACTGGGTATATTTGTGATGGCAGAAAAAAGGATATAGAGGGTATCTCTATCCTACAAACTGAAACTTCGTTAAATCGTTACGGTAAGGTAAATAAATACAGGTACTATATAGTATTTTATATACATTTAAGATTCTTCCACACATTCTGTTACTGTTTTACTTATTCTGTCATATTCTTTATTGCTTAGATCGATGAACGATCTTATCTGGTGTTAAGTGGTTACCGAAGCTCATAGACAACGTAACGTAACATAAATGGCGCCTACGTGACCCCAACGTAACGTAACGTAAATGCCGCCAACGTAACGCCAACGTAACGTAACGTAAATGTCGCTTCCCACCTTGTGACATGATTTCTGATTCGGAATTGTATAGTACAATTCTCACACCCTTCAAACCGCACGACCTACTATCAATAAACACGGAGCGTATAATTTTTTGGCGGGTTTGATTACACGATGCTTTTCCTTCTTCATCAAGGAAGTCATTGTTGAACTTTTGTTAAGTACCTATTTCGTTACAAAATTTGGTACCTGCCTGCGTGATTCGAATACCAGTACAGTTGTATCGCTCGGTACGAATGCATCGAGCATTTTATCCTTTAGGCGACGACGACTTCAGATAATGAAATTAATAATAACAGTAGCTAATGTGTGTGAAGCACGAATAATATGAATATCTGCAAACACAAGCAGAATTAGAATGCCGCCGCTTGACTTGAGACCCTAGACCGAAGTCTTCGCTGCATCAGGACGACCATTACCCCGCTCTTCAGAGACGCAGAAACCGAAGAGACGGTTCAGCTGCGGTAACAAATAAACAATGTCGCGTAACACTTTTACGAGTACATCGATGTGCTGCTGCTCATGTTAATACCCTTGAAGGTTAGCAGACAACAGCCGACTCATGTTATTGTGTTATACGCGCTACCCTATTGGTACCTAATAATACCTACCATATATAAAACCGACCTTTTTTGGTAGCTTGTAATCACTTCTCAGTCCTCGCTGCTTCTCAACAGTACATACAGTCAAAGAATTTATTCATTAATCAACATGATCAAAAATAGACAGACCTCAAATTGAGAAGTATTCAGTTTCCAGAGTCGTAACTGACCGTAAAAGAAAAGCTAATAAAGCAAACAAAATAATGACGAGTACGTAGAAGTGATTACAAATTACCACATAAAAGTAAGTGAAGATTCAGCTACTGATCGGTCTATCTTGTGGTCTAGCGCGCATCTTCCGAATGAAGAACAGATTTGAATAAATTGGGGGCCGTTCTCATATGCCGGATGATGAATACCACTTACCGCCACCACCAACGCCACGAGAAACAATTGTTCGTTCTTGTTCAGTTGGACAGAATCTAGCGTGCAAACCTAAATGAGTCGCAAGTGTAACTGACCGACTTCAAGTCAAGCTCAACAGCATTAAAAAAACAGATCAAAATGCATTAAAACGTACTGCTAGCTTAGCTGGCGTTAGATGGAGAGCCGGGCGTAAATACCGCCGGCTGTTGGTTGTTCGTGTCATGTTTGCCATCAGCTGCAGAATGGTCATTATCGTTTATTTCATACGAACAATATTTGTATTTCTTATCGTTGAACAATCAAACAATGATATTATAAAATTTCAAAATCTCTACGCTTCTCTGGATTCACAACTAACTAAAATTCTACGCACTAGTGATCCATTTGTATTGTATTTGATACTATACATATTAATACGGTAAAAATCATCTAATAATTAAGCATTACGTATATTAAGTAACATTAAACTTCAAAACAGTTTTTCAATTAAGTATTCTGTTTTGAACCGTCATAAAATATAGTATCTTTTTATCTAAAATTTAGACAAAGTTTATATTCAAGTTTTTTTCTTAAGTTTTTTATGCGATTACACTTTTTAATCCGTCTTATTTTATTTTCGTAGAGCTCAAATAATGAACCGAATTATTTTATTTCCATATCATATTACTATTAGCAGCGTAATGGGACTGTACTAGCTGAAAATAAATAAAATGGCACTGTCGTTCGTTTAATTTGATATTAGTAAGCAAAAGTAATGATTTGACTCCTGTTCTTCTCACAAACCTTAACGTGAATGTCTGCCAGACGTTAACGTGTAGAGTTGTGACCGGGCTCGGTACGCGCAACTATTGCTTTCGGAAACCTGTCTGTAACCAGTGCGCATTATGAAGTACACAGTACAAACGTCACTTACAGCTCACAGTACTATTTGGAGGACAGGTTGACACATTACGAGTGACAATTTAATAGAACACTACACGGAAATTAAAGAAATAAATAAAACAGTAGACAGGTGCTTGCTTGGCTTTCTCTGGCATTGTTGACGTCCATGACTATCGATGACACCATACCATCAGGTGAGCCACTAACACATCTGCCACTCTACATCTAAACAAAGAAAAGAAAGTAATTGAGTTTAAGATAAATTCTACTTGCTTTCGGGTAGTTCTGAGGTCATCTTGTGCTTCCTCTTCTAGCTGAATGAGTACTCCGGAGGACTCTCCTGCGTCGCGGTCGGTGTCTGCGCCCGCCTTGGCGCCGTTAAGGTCGCCCGCCTCCTGGACAACTTCCTCTTTAGCAACTTCACTCGACTCCATGCTGATCACGTAGACTCTGCGATCGAAAATTGCCAAAAATTTAATTTAAATGCAAAGATTCTACAGAAAGACAAGACTTGAACCTTCCCCGACACAGTATGGCGACGAATGCGCTCAAATGCTGCGTATTGATTTTTAGTGAGAGCCAAAGTTCACCGCGACTCTGTCGAGTCGACAACGTATCGATACGGTTTTAGTACTTCGTAGGATCGTTTTGGAAAACGATTCTACATTTAAATTTTACTCGTTGAAAACTTTTCATTATTTTAAACAGACAACATGATATTAAATTCTGCATGGAATGATTGACGATTTGAAACACATGTTCTTTCAATTTCTCTTACACGGAAATTCGAAAATTTGGATCACGTATTCATAACAATATTGGCCTCCTAACTATTGTGATTACCACTATCGCAATTCTAAAATATATAAATTAAATATCAGTAAGTAGGACCTCGATAAAAAAAAAAAAAAAAATATTCTGCTTTTCGAGGTCGTAAACGATATCTCAAAATATTGTAACAGATGAATTAGAGATTCTATGACTCAACAGTTAATAATTAAAAGAGTTTCATTATTAAATTCGTAATACAAAAAAAATGTACTCGCATCTAAATTAATGAAGAATCAAATCCTGAAAAAATGCATCAAGTAAATCTGGCGACAAGTACAAAGAAAGGTTCGGATGCGCGCGCATCCGTGTCCAGCACCGTATTGATTGAGGGCTCCCGGTCCAGGATGCACTGCAGTATGTGCAACAACGTACATACTGCAGTTTCTGTATACTTTATGTAACTCAGTAAATAGATTTGCGCGGATACGATGATGACAAACGATATTTATCTGAATTTACTTTTTGACAGACTGAGAAATAATTTAGAAATGAGAAATAAAATGATATACTCTCTTTGGGCGCATCTGTTAAATGGCACTATTATGAGCAGCGTTGAATGTTTATGAATAAAACTCGTACTACGGTACCCACCCACACGCGAGACCCACACAGTGTGCCACGTACGAGTACGGCGTACCGTACACGCAATAAGGAATGCGCTTCAGAAAAGCCTCTATTTTCTTATTAACGTTTACCTAACGTGAACACAAAACTAAAATAACTAAAATGCTTAAATAATAATAAGTAACACACAATGTTCACTTGTTACAATAGTAGAATTAAGCGGGCTGAAGTATTTTCTATATGTCGAGATTTCTAACTTTATTTCGGTCTAATTTTGATCGAAACCTGAAAGTCGTTCGGTCCGATATCGTCTCTTCTAAATGTACCTTACACATGCGCACGTCGTGGTTGAGTGTGCATACGTGTGTAATTGAATATACTCCAGGCTCGTGAGCTCAGAAGCAAAATGTCGTTAGTTAAGTATATAGTCGGACTGCGCAACTCGGACCCTGGATGTCTGGCCCTACTGGATCTATAGTGATGGACACATTCATGACACGACTTCTCAACTTCATGAACTATCGATAAACTTTTACTCGATTAATATGTGACAGTTCTGTTTATTATTATATATTGTATTTGTTGTAAGTACAAGGCAAGCTATTTGAAACAGTTAAATTCTAATAACATACTAATATCTTTGATTATTAAGGAATATCTTTATGATAACTGCGATTTATTTTGTTTCTACTGATATTACTTTCGTGACCTGCAATACCATTACTATTTAAAACCTATTTCCATACTGCCGTATAAAAATTTCCTACTGTGAACTATTAGTTTAGATGAAAAAGTAGATTTTTGATTAAATATTCTTGTATCTATAGCCTACACAGATTACCTGGTTCGGGGAATTCTACCTGCTACGTACCTATCTACTAATATTAATTCTAAAGTTTAAATAAGCGCAGATTATATGAAGAATGAAAGACATTTTTTAAAAATGTAACTATAAACATACATATATAGTTTCTTTTTGTTGTTTTATTTAATGAGGAGAAGCAATATTTATATGTACTGGCAAGTCGGATAACCAAATGAGAGGAAAGGTTCATGACTGTCTATTAGGTATCCTAGGTCTTCCTTGAATTCTTAGATTGGCAGAAAGACTAAAAAATCAGCCAGCAACTGAATCCATAAATCACCATGCTAGTGCCGACACGGTCCCAGAGACATCCAACCGAATGCGCAATGTCATTAGGGTAGCCTTACTAAGCGGCTGCACGTACTGGTCTCCAAGACGGAAGGTGTGTGCATTTCGCCTTTAGGTAATGGCGGCCTGCGACACCGCGTGTACCACAGCCACTAATGAATTTGCTATAAGCTAATTGTACATTGTATCTTTCATTTAGCTACCTACAGACTACTTTAATCAGCTGATATGTTGGGATCGTATAATGTATTCAACTATCTAGTAAACTAATAAATAAGCATTCGCCTTGACTTTGGAGTATAACGATGATACACCGCCCTCGGTGACCTATTCGCAGACTTTCCACATAATGTTCAAGATGAGAATAGCAATAAAATATAACTCGTACGAGGAGACAGTTGATTGAGAATTTCATGGCGCCCCTTCACCAGCATGCTCAATGATGCTCAACCCGGTGGGTGTTTGCTTTCACGCTATTGTATTTAGGATATCAGGAATGGTATAAATATTAATGCTAGCTTTGCAAAAACACATTTATGTTATTTTTTGATGCCAAAACAATAACAGTAATTAAGCAGTGCGATAAAACAAGCCGATAATTTCCTACATTCAAAAAAAGGGGAAAGGAGTTACTAAATTTCTGTCCCTTTTGATGTTGTTGTGATGTGTTGTGTTGTATAGTGATAAAGATGTCTACGTTTGTTTGTTAATTCATTTTAGAAGATCATAACTCAAATTTCAGTTACTTACTACAGTTTATCCTTTCATTGATGATGGTTTCACGTTACTTGATTTATTCATATCATTGGCGTATAATATCCATAATTTTGATACCTACCTATTACTTTTATTATATTACCAACACTTTAAAAATTTAAAATTAAATGCTGACGGGGATAAGCGGGAAAGGTAAAGTGAATACTGATCAAACACAAATCTTTTCTATACTTTTCTTTTCGCAGACATGGTAAGTAAGTTACACATGTACTAAATTTATAACAAATCTTAAACTACTTGCTAACTAGACACACTGTGTAATTATGAAATAGTGGAATGCATTATGACTGACTCTTTTAGATTTCTCCGGTGACAGTTCCATCGGCGGCTTCTAGAGCAGATAAAAAGATACTGAAACGCTTTTGAAGCGTCAGCGCTACCTCTTCGTGACGTTGAGCAATATCTTTCTTCTTTAGTTTCTCCTGTGAAAAAAATTTTGACTCGTGAGCGACAGACCTTTTTGCGACGGTAAAGTTTGATCGTATTCACTGATTTCACGTTTACGGTGACAAATTGAATATTATATTGTCATTTGCTTGCCAGTTCTTGTGCCTTTTCGCATTCGAAAACAATGGGTTGTGACATGCTATCCTTTAGCTCTTGCTCGACGCGCACCCTTTCCGCTGTATAGTTCCTGTGAAACAAGATTTTAAATTATTTACACTTTAATCAAACCGTATTTTAAAAGTATTGTGATCCAATATTTCCTAAAACGAATATTCAGATTGCACTCACTCAGTAATGGGATCCATTTCTCTCAACAGCAGCTTCATAGTTTGTGTAGTGATCGTATACCTTCTCGGAATGCGAATAGGCTCATCTGATTCCGGGCCAACACCCACATCCCTGGTAGCGATCACCTCTTCTTCAGTACCGACAGCTGCATCCTCCATACTGACCTCATTATCTTCTGTACCAACACCTACATCCTCTGTATCGACTATTTCTTCCTCCGCATCAACACGAAACTCTTCGGTAGCGACCTCTTCTTGTAGTTTCTTATGTGTGAATGAATAATCAGAGAATCTGTAATAATTTGACACAAATGTATATTTTAAATTCAATTCTATCAAAATCTACAAGAGAAACTTAAGTGCAAACTTTTAGATGGAAATTACAAATCAAATAAATTATGATCTTATCGGATCTTCTCTGTAGAAGTTGCGTACCTTCCGTTAGGCCTATTTCAACCACAACTTACAATAGATAGAGAGAGAGAGAGAGAAAGATAGATAGAGCATGTTATTCAGCACGCATCGCGCACGCTGTAGTAAGCTTAAACGAAATTAGTTTCACAAAATTCAAGGAAAAAATGAGGAATCTGTTAATATGCCTTACACTTGTTCTATTCTTTTTACAGCCAGCGCCATCGAAAGACTGTAATTTTTTTCGTACTTGATCTTTTCTTAGTAGGGGTGGTTTCTTCGTAGTTACAATGATATATATCACTTACTTCCGATCAGAGAAAAATTGGTCGAATTGCCATTGATTCTGTTCCCACAAGTCACCGTTATCATCATCACAATTCCAATCAGAGTTGACTTCATACTCCTCGATAGAGTCATCCTCAGTCTGGACTGATGATACCTCGTCCCTGGAATTTAAAATCAATGTTGCTGAAATTTTAATATTTCAGAAGATTTTATATCTGAATAAAGTGAAAATAAGCACGCATGGAAGTTGTTGTGTGGTTCTAATGTCTTATTTAATGTTCTCTAGCTGTGAACTGACGATAGATACCCCAGGAAGACACGCGAATCTTTGGTTCGATGGGAAATAAAACAGAAAACAAAATGTACTTTTACAAATCAGAAACTATCATTGGAGCACGTTGTCCTGTCAGTCGAGCGCCATGATTTTCCTATTCTGTTATTCATTATTTGGTGTTATCCGTCAAACGATTATCTACTTGTTTGCTAAATGATTTAGTTTCAGCGAAGAACAAAAACTTGTCGGCAGCTTGTAATGATTGTATCTATATCTGAATAGTAGCTACAAGTCGTTGTCGAATGGAGCAACAAGAAATTTATCGTTTGACAATTGTTTTCAGCATCTGAGACAGTGTAGGTAGATGTTTCTGTCTTAACCAGCACTACTGACACTGACATTGACACTATTCATCATTCTGAAACTGTGTATGCGTAGTGTAAAATATTCTATATTCACGAGTAGGTGCTCACAGTTGACAGTCTATTAACAGCAATCATTGACGTTATTAATGGACTGCCAACAGTTGTGCTTTAGACGTGGACAGCTTGGTGGGCGGACAGCTTGGGCGGGTGAACTGATGTGTAAGTATAAATAAATTAAAATCCATCCGTCTGAATCCTGTTTATTCCATGAATTGAAAAAACAAAAATACATAAGCAAGTGTCTAAGATAGCATCGAAACCTGCTGTTGGGTGTGATAGCTCTAATAACAAACACAATGAAATGAAACAACATTAAATGAGTTCAGTTTAGATTATATTATTACTATGATAGTTAGAATTACTAATGGTGTATTTGTTTTATGAAACTAAACAGTTTATAAAACCTGCAGGCAACAAATTATGTTAAAATACACAATCGTGGTTACTCTGAATAACAGGAAAAAATCGTCAAAGAATGAAGACTGTGCGAGTAGTGACCTAGCAGGGGTGACATTCGTTTGATACTGCTATTCAGAATGGTTAAGGACGGTAGCTTACAACACAATGACAAAGATCGAGTCAAACCCAACAGTGGCTAGCAAATGGCTGATGTGATGAATTCATAGGATTATTGATAGAAAAGTTTAACTTATCCAATTACAAAATAGAATACGTGGTCTCCACAGACTGTGAAGACGTAGAACCAGATGGTTCATTCTTTTCAGCTACTGGCTCCTCCTCTTGGGCGGGAGCCTCCGGCTCCACTAACACCGCTGACACCGGCTCGACTTTTGATTCTTCAGCGAGGTTAGCGCTATCTAAATTTTGAATTGAAACTTTCTTCTTTTGTTTTTTTGCAATCCCTTCAGTTGGCTTCAGAAGTTTCATTTTGCGCCTGGAATCATACATTGAAAATGTTTACAAACCAAAATTTTATGTTTCACTCACATGGTACCCACGAAGTTGCTCTGAAAACACAGTCTTAGCATTTCCAAAGTATATAGTAGAATTTTCCTATCATGGTATATAATGTAGATATATCTGTATAGTAGAGATAGATAATTAGTTAAGAAAAGAAAATTAAAAACCCTTAACATATTGTTGTGCTCACTTCGGTAGTAACTAAAAAGATACTCAAATCAATTTTAACTCATACTAAATTAAGCCTGGGCTAAATATTTGGGCTTGAAGAAGCCTCATCATCACTGGCACACGGATGCATAAAGCCTCTGTATTTGAACAAACATATCTTGTGCCATGTACAATTTAGGTAAAATACCTTAAAGGATTGTACCTATATTTCGAGTATTGGTAAAAATGATTTGTTCATGAACATTAAATAAAATCTACATATCAGTCCAGATCTCGGTCAAAAGATATTTATTTTTTTATTTTCCTTGTACCATTGGTTTCATTTTGAAAACTAATTTCTTACATTATAGTTGTTCCTACATTATGGTATTTTACTATAATTTAAGAAACATTATTATAGTAATAAAATAGATGCTGGTTACTACCTAGGCTGCACTAAAAGTATCGGGAATGGAATATTTCCACTGTTCCTGTCATATTAAAATCTTTTTAATTGAAAACTCCTTGGTTTTAAAAATCGAATACCAATTATTTATTTAAAAAAAGATTTTCGGTCTTGTCACGAGGTTTTGTCAAACTTGTTTAGTCGTTGAGAAATTGGAATTGACTCGAGAAAATTCAAGAGCGATGATTTACTATGACTTTCGAAGTGGTTTAACACAAAAACAGTGTTGACCGGATGATTTCTGCATTTGGTGATGAAGCCCCATCCAAAACCACAATTTATCGCTGGTTTGCTGAGTTTCAACGTAGACGTGTCAAGCTCAGTGATGATCCCCGTCAAGGTCGTCCAAAAACTGCAGTCACCCAAGAAAACGTTGATGCTGTGCGTAAGCTGATTGAGGAAGATCGACATGTGACATACTGCGAAATTCAGGCAACTTTAGACTTTGGTATGAGCCAAATACAAATAATCTTGAATGAACAATTAGGTGTAAAAAAGTTGTTTTCCCGATGGATACCGCATTCGCTCTGTGAAGAGCAAAAAGCGGCTCGTGTTACTTGGTGCGTCTGAACTCTCGAAAGATTCCACGCAGGATCCTCAAATACTGTATACAACATTGTATCAGGTGACGAATCCTGGATATATGCGTACGAACCCGAAACAAAAAACCAGTCACGAGTATGGGTGTTCGAAAATGAGTTAAAGCCAACAAAAATTGTTCGTTCACGGAGTGTTGCAAAAAAAAATGGTGGCCACGTTTGTCTCCGAAACCGGCCATGTTACGACTATTCCTCTTGAGGGACAAAGAACGGTTAACGCAGAATGGTATGCTAGCATTTGTTTGCCACAGGTCGTTTCTGAACTCCGTAAAGAGAACTGCAACCGCCGCATCATCCTCCATCACGACAATGCGAGTTCTCACACCGCGCACAGAACAAAAGAGCTGTTGGAGCAAGAAAACATAGAATTATTAGACCATCCGCCGTACAGCCCCGACCTAAGCCCTAATGATTTCTATACTTTCCCTAAAATAAAGAATAAATTGCGTGGACAGAGATTTTCATCACCTGAAGAAGCTGTGGACGCCTACAAAACGGCCATTTTGGAGACCCCAACTTCCGAATGGAATGGTTGCTTCAAAGATTGGTTCCATCGTATGGAAAAATGTGTCAAATTTCGCGGAGAATACTTCGAAAAGCAATAAATACATTTTTAAATAGTAATGTTGTGTCACTTCGTTAATTCCCGAAATTTTCAGTGCCGCCCTCGTATAATGAATATGTTTGAATTACTTTTTATTATAATATATTAGCTCTATACAAACATGGTCTCAAATATGGCGAGCGTTGCTAAACCGTGCAAGTACCACTACTGACAAGAGAATGGCCTGTCATACGCGCGAACACACACACACACACACAGTTCACTCAGACATTTAGTTTTTGCAAAGGCACCTACAGTATTTTTACGAAGGCATATCCAAGCGCTTTATCAGTACCTACACGCCTACGAAGCAAATTAGCGTGTAGCCATTTTTGTTTCCCACTTTTATGTCATTAACCTATGTAAACGACACAACCGTCTTGCACAGTGGGCTGCACTAGTGTATGCTAGGTACAACGGTTAATAGTCGTGTCATTAACGTCATCATTTTTCAAATAACTTAACTCGGTTGTATTAATTTATTGTTAGTGTGTGTATTAATTGTTAACTTATCTATATCATTTAGACGATACATTTGTTCAATAGCCCTGTTTAGAATAAAATGGTAATTCAAAACAAAAATACCGCTGATTTTCTTTTGTCTCTAATATTATTATGTAAACAGCAGTTTCTACTAACATCGGACCTAGAATAATAAACATATGTTTTCCTATTACATCTTGAAAAGCAAATGAAATCGTATTTTTTTCTAAACTCACAATAAAGCTATAGAGAGTTGGAGAGTTCAACTATTATTTCATTGCACACAAAAGTTCTTCTTGTTGGAAATATGCCAACAGCAACAGTTGGCGCGGGACTAGCAAATATTAACGCACAGGACGCGGTAACTCATCTTCAAAGTAGAGTCATACGCGGCTGTAGCAGCAGCTCCGGTGCTGTTTTAGAGTCGATACATCGTTATCGTGGTGCTGGCTATGTTTATTAGAAAGTACCGGAATAGTTGGAGTACGTATCGTTGGTAATTAGGAACCCTGCACAGCCACGATGGCTCTGGTACAACAAAGTTAGATTATCCGAAAATTGACAGATATATTTTTGACTTCAGAAAGCGCCTAAGTGACTTAACTAGGCTTTTACAATAAAACCAATAGGTTTCAATAGCCCCAAAAAGGAACCATTTTGAAACTGTTAACAGTTTCATATGAAATTCTTTCCACTGTAGTTAAGTTATCGCATATTTTCTTAGCCCATTGTGGACTTAGAAATTGCCATGTTGAAACAAAGTCTGGATAACTAAAATCTCTGAAATCCATGCTGTATGTAAGCTACGTATTTTTCAATTTTTCCTTTGCACATTACTATCATAGTATCGTGCGTACATACTCTCGGATAGTCGCCAGTCCCCACACATACCGGTCGTCCAATTGATTGACACGTGAGCGCAGACTATATGGTGCAAATCGGATCCTAAACGAACGGCTAGTGTGACTACTCGTAACAATATAAACGCAAGCTCAATAGCAGAATATTCAATAAATAAATGCATGTAACCGCAGTGCTAGCTAGCTAGAGACCTAAGTTGTGAGCGTGGCCTGCTACAAATTGTATTAGAATTATCTTGTCAGCTTTGTGTTTTTTGTTGACTCAAAACATTTATTTACACTTTTGTAAATTGTGATATTTCTACAAATTCTCAGTTTACTGAGGAATGTTATTTATTTACTACATTCTATCAAAGTTAAAATTAATTTTTACTGGGAGTAAAAAGAAAGTATGTTTAGCATTAGTTTATTGACAACAATAACATACATTTATGTGATATACATTATAGCACTACCAACATTAGCAGTAAATAATATTATGTACATCCCAAAAATATAGGGCTATCGTAAAACAAACTCACCATGGAGATCGTTTAAATTCCAAACTAAACTCAACCAATTCCTATAGCAGGGATTACCAGCATAGATAAGCAGCGTCGCCCGCGGACCACTTGATGTTAAGTGGTTATACCGCTGTGAACGCCGCTGTCCACCTTGAGACATAAGGTTGCAATGGAATGACAACTAGCCAGAGCCTCCGGACAAGAAAAACATGGTGCCTTAGCGGCAATAACACGGTGCCTTACCACCGGTGCTCAGGTAGGAATGCTACAATAGGAAACAGGCGGGAGAAAGCTACGAAAGCCGTCAGGATAAACCAATCGAACAGATGCAAGATGTAAATGAAAATGAATTGATATTAATTATGTTAGCATTATTAAAGTACTTTAAGCTTTGTTTTTGTGCTTATCGATATAAGTTATTTGGTAAATAAGAAAGTTTAAACAGAGAATTTGAATTAAATCGCGTGAATTGCGATTGTAGTAGGTAAGGTGTTGTATTTCACGAGACAAGTTGTTTGCCACGATAACCTTATCAGACCTAAACTGCGGAACAATAAGTTTAATTTTTAACATTTAAGTATGACATCCTTTCCTTGTTACATTTTTTTTTATTAATAAATCAAAAGATAAATTTTTAATTGGCTATTTAGTCCTAACAATAGCCTAAGCTATGTATATGCATTTTATATATCAGTTCACTTGCACAAACTACCTAAGCAAGTATATACATTTATATGAAAATAATTAGTTATTTATTGAAATTGTAATGATGCTATCCACATCTTTTCAAGTTGTCCATAAGTGCATTACGCATTACAGTCATCCTTTTTTCGGATGGACCATATGTAAACAAAGACAATGATAACAGTTGGTTTGATTAAAGAAAACTCGATGTCTGCCCCCGTTTGGGGGGACTTTGTCATTAGTTGGAATTAACAAAATGGAAAAAATCAATCATTTGCATGTCTAATATTTTAGAACATAGATGACCACTTACTATCAAGTAGCCCATAACAACACAAATATTTATGTAGAAATAAAAACAGTAACAAAAGTTAGTTAGTACTTACTTTCGAAGTTTTTTTGTCTCTTCTTGTGGCTGGACCACCACTCCGGAGGACTCTCCTGCGTCGCGGTCGGTGTCTGCGCCCGCCTTGGCGCCGTTAAGGTCGCCCGTCTCCTGGACAACTTCCTCTTTAGCAACTTCACTCGACTCCATGCTGATCACGTGGACTCTGCGATCGAAAATTGCCAAAAGTTTAATTTAAATGCAAAGATTCGACAGAAAGACAAGACTTGAACCTTCCCCGACACAGTATGGCGACGAATGCGCTCAAATGCTGCGTATTGATTTTTAGTGAGAGCCAAAGTTCCCCGCGACACTGTCGAGTCGACAACGTATCGATACGGTTTTAGTACTTCGTAGGATCGTTTTCGAAAACGATTTTACACGTACCCAAAATAAAGCATTTATTTCACAAATACCCCAAAAAAGAAGCAATTTAGAAAAAGAGTTTTTAAAAGTAGAGGTAAGTTGCATTTAATCAAACCTACTTCTCGGCTCAATCTCGAGTTTAATATTTTTATTTGATTATTGCCGATGTTTCGAATAATTTACAAGGTTCGTGATGATGGACGACCGTTACGTATTTGAAAGTGGTTCTGTTATGTCCACGGCTCTCGAAAACTGAACTAAAAGGTGAATTTTAGTTATTTTGTATTTGTTTAGTATACTAGACTCATACTGAGCTAAATATGTACACCTAGTTGAAATCAAATTTAAAGATATATGAGAATTTAAGAGAATTACAAATTAATATATCGATATGATTAATATTCGATGTCCTGTGAAGCTTGCAAATAGAAACGTTATTTTTGACGAAGAACTTAAGATTAATCATCTTTGAAATAATCTGACTTATTTCCGAAGGTCGGTTGCATAAACAGTCTGGTTCCTACGAGCTAAACTCCCCGCTTCCACACACATATCGTGTCGATGTGAATATCAATTTTAAAATTTAATTTTCCTGGTTAGAATAAATGGCCACTAAGTCTAATCAGTTTTTATGACTCGAATCTATAGATGGAATGTAAAACGATTCGCCGAGCGCAGGTTCCCAGACCTATGATTGGTTGCATATGCATTTTACTTTGATATAGGGTTTGCGAGGAACGGACCCCACCCAGTTATCGACGCCGCGACGTGGACGCGCCGCGGCCAGCGCCCCTAGCGAACGAGTTATGTACTGAATTTGCATAAAAGGAGCACTAAAATAGAACAAAAGCAGTACCTACCTGCAATTTGTGTAGTCTAGGAGTGTCCGAAAAAAAACAAGATTTTGTTCCGATCTCGCTTATTTAAACTTTAGTTCTATGATGAAAATAAATTGACATTAAGTAGTAGCCGCAGCACATTGACATCAGAATGTGAACGTAAACATTACCTACCGCACGCCTAGAGATAAGAGGCTGAAGTTTAAATCTATTATCCGAGGGTTGGCCCAGCTCAGCCTTCGGACCAGAGCGATAGACGGCCTCGCGGCAGAAATGAGGATGCTAAGATCCCTACCCGTTGACAGTATCATTGTCTGTGTAAATAACATGATGTATTGAGACTCGCATGACGCAAAAACGAGATTTCTATAATTTTTTTGGTTTTACTTCTTAGATACTTGCCCCTTATTAACTAAAAATGATCAAGTTATTTCTTATGAAATATTTTATTCCGCGATAGATGGCGTTATTCGTTTCCCGAATCGCGCCATTGTTATTTTTCTTGGTTAAGTGTTTGTAAATAAGTGCTTGAGGTCGCTACTCCGCATATTCTGGCCAGCCACAATATCAAATAAAGACCTCAGGACTAAATGCGACCAAAACCCCATCGCGCATGACCTTGTCTATCAGAAATGTCGTTGGATAGGACACACTCTACGGCGCAGCGGAGTCAACGCAGCATCAATCGCGTTTAAGTGGTAACCGCTTCGCAGGAGAAGACCGTGGAGAGCGAGATGAGGATTACCAGCATGACCTGGAGTGATTTTAAAGAGCAACCGCATGTCAGGCTCAAGAGCAGACAACTTGTGAGCGCCCTATGTACCAGCGGGGATACCCTAGTACAACAACAACAACAAGTATAAAAAGACATTTCCCCCGCGTCCGGTGAAGATAGGATACCTTCTCGGGGTTACTAGGTAGACCGCTACCCACATTTACCGATGTTAACGTGGATGTCGTTGCGAGCGCAGCTGGAGTATATTCACTGTCCCGTAATTATCATAAAACTCATTCCGATCGGACAACCGCTAATGTTAACTTCATATGAGCTCGAGAGACTGCCTGCTTCGTATGTTATAGCTAACCTACGAGGTAGCGCTGCAAACGCAAATTGTAATCGACGCTAAAACACTAATAATAATGTCCCTTATCTAATCTTCGCTAAGGTTCTTAGATTAATTATTACAATGAACACATCTATAAAACACTGGATATATTTATTAACAAGTAAAAATTAGAAAAAACATAATGAAATCGAAAAGTTGATACATTTAACCGTTAAAGTTTCAGGGATTATCGAAAAAGTTTTTACAGGTGCACTCCTGATTCTCTCCGTCGCCGTCTCCGGTGCTAGAAGCCGTCCTCCTGAGGGACTGCACCTGCGTCTGCAGACCGAGGATCCGGAGCTGGGCCTGCTCGAAGTTCTCCGTCAGACGCTTCATTTGCCAGTGCAATCGGTTTTTCAGCTACAAACAATAATAGGTTGGGGAAAAGTCTTTTCGCATTATAGTACGTATGAACTTGTAATAAAATCTCTTTGGCTATTTGTATCTGGCTGGCTTTGGTATCATTAAAAGTTTAAATTTTAAAAAAGATAATTCCAAATTCATGTCAGGAAAATGTGTGATTTTTATTTATTTTTCGTACTGTGAAAATGAGTGAATCTAATGAAGAAGAAATTCGATATTTTAAAATTTTACTACAAAATAGGTAAAAACGCAACGCAAGCTGCGAAAAAAATTTGCGATGTTTATGGACCTAGTGCAGTGTCTGTGAGAGGAGCACAAATTTGGTTTAAGCCTTTTCAATCCGGAAATTTTGATGTCAAAGATGCACGTCACTCTGGTCGCCCTATTACGGAGAAAACGGATGCCATTTTTGAAAAAATGGAGCAAGGTCGGCATATTAGTAGTTGGGACGTAGCTGAAGAACTAGGAATTGACCACGAAGCAGTTTTGGCGCATTTGAAAAAAACTGGGTATTATTAAACATTAGTCATGCAATTGGTATCGTCGTGTCTAAATGTAGTGTGTTGTGGACTACATCATGATCGTCATCATCTCAGCCTGTCTACTGTCCACTGCTGAACATAGGCCTCTCCAACTCATGTCCAGTACGGCCGGTCCGTTGCCACCGGTATCCAACGTGACCCAACGATTTTCACTAGGTCATCGGTCCATCTCATATACGGGACTCAGTTGCTGTTCAGTACCAAAGCCTGAGCTCGCCGGCACATCCGGATCAGTGCAAGTATATTCGCATCGGCTCCAACGCATCTCTTATAGTATCTAGAATGTGTATACTTTATTCAAATCAGTTTCGATTGATTCGATCAAATATTAAACATAATCAGTACGTCAGCTACTAACTGTAATCAGATACTACTGTCTTATGAAATGGTGTTTCATTTACAGTTATAGGCTAAAATTAATTAGTATATACATATCTATAGGTTTTTTTAAGTGATTTTATGACCTGGTTACTAAGACCTTTAAGTCATGTCTTATTTTAATTTATATAATGTTATTTTTATGAAAAATGGTAATATTGAGTGAAATGAAATGGAGATAATTAATTTGAGACATTAATCAACTGGGATGAAATTAAATGAAATGAGATTAGATGATATGGGATGAAATGTAATCTCAGTAAAATAGTGGTCATTTACTGAGATTTTTTCAGTGGACTTTTTGGAGGATCCCGAGAAGTTACGCCCAGCAGCTTTGTTTCGTTTTCGCACATTTGTGCACTTTCACCACTTCTTCGACGTTTTGAATTGGTCGAAGTCAAATCCAGCAATAATAGTAGAATCCAAACAAAAATTATTTATATTTCTAGGTGCTTGTTTCAAATCCGATGTTGAGGTAAATCCAAAAGTATGTCCGTTCAATCCAATTAGTCAATCCGGGGAGTACAATCCTGTCAATAGACAGTGAATAAACAAAGATGTCATCTGTCACAAACCTCTTCCCGTTCCTTCTCGGCGGTGCTGACTTGTGCCCTGGAGGCCGCCAGCTGTCGTTCCAGCTCTGCTACCGTGGTTTGGAGGCACCTGTACGCAGGTAAGCAACAGGTCATTATTGAGGCGGATAAAACAAAGCTATGCTCCGTCGTTCTTTTGAGCTGTAGCTATTCCTACCTAACTATCTCCTTAATGATCAGAAATACACCGGACAAGAGTTTTAAGTTTAGTGTCATATGTTTAGTTTTTTTTTTATTGCTTTGATGGGTGGACGAGCTCACAGCCCACCTGGTGTTGAGTGGTTACTGGAGCCCATAGACATCTACAACGTAAATGCGCCATCCACCTTGAGATATAAGTTCTAAAATCTCAGTATAGTTACAACGGCTGCCCTACCTTTCAGACCGAAACGCATTACTGCTTCACGGCAGAAATAGGTAAGGCGGTGGTACCTACTCGCGCGGACTCACAAGAGGTCTTACCCCCAGTAAAATCAGTGTTAGTGCAATATTATATGTAATCACTTACTTCCGCACAGTTTCCGTTTGCTCATGAGCTCTCTGCAGCGCCCGCGAGGCCTCGTCCCTGGTGCGATCCAACTCTCCCCCAAGCTGGGCACATTCGTGCATCTTCTCTTGAAGCCGCTTCTCATTAGCTAATGCAGATTCTTCAGTTCTGATCACGCTGGCTCTGAATGCCAAAACATTTTAAAATGTAACTCTTAGACCACAGTTTTGAGTCGGTCAATAGACTCACTTCCCGAGACAGAATACTAAAGACATGCCTACGAGACGGACGTCAGCGTATCGGTCCCGAACCGTGAGTCATCATGTGTTCTTATCGAAATGAACAGTCTTTTTGAGTTCGTAGTTTGTATCTTCTCCTAGTCCGTAAGCGGACGAACCATTGACCCTCATTGTGAGGAGCGGCTCCCAGTTAGCAGCCTCAGCCTCGCATTCAGTGAGGGTCAGCTTTATACAGCTAACCCTCACTGACTTTACTCTTTTGAAATCGTAAATCTTAACTTACTTGAGTCTTTCTATTTCACTCTTTAAGCTGATGTTATTCTCCGCGAGTTGTGATATTCTCTGGTTAAGAAGTGCCATTTGTTTCTCGTCCCCACCGCGTTCCGGAGGTTTTTCCGGGGGCTTCAGGCTATTATGTAGCAGCACGTGAACCTGAAGGAAATCGAAGTCAGGACAACTCGCATGACAAGTAGGATCCTATGGCAAATTTCACAAACAGGCATGAGAGTACACTGAGTTCGCACCGTTTGGTCCTTATTACCACGGCCGATTTCGCTTTGACTTTGTCCAAACAAGTCCTCCTGTGTTAATGTCATTGTTGTTACTAAGTACAGTGAGTACAGGTACCGGAAAATGTGCACTACCTTCTCCCGTGCACAGTTGAGCTCCCTGGCGAGCTGCTCTGCGTTGTGCTCGGCGATGGCCTGCGCTTGCTGAGCGTCCTTCAGCCTCATCTGAGTCGCTTTTAACAGATCGGGGATCGGAGCCAACTCTTGGAGTTTCTCTTGGAACTTCAGCTGTTTTCATTGTCAAATATTATTTAGTATACCTTTTATAACTATTTAAAAAACAAAAGGAAGGTCTACAAATCATCTGAACTTAACGATTATCAATACTCCCTTCAAGGCTCGTTAGAAGTACTCTTTAATTTATTGCGAAACACTTTGTTATTCATTCATCATTACTCATGTAAAATATATTTGAGTTCATGAATATGCTCAATTCCGTGGATTTATGCCACACATTATTCATATATTGCTTTGTAAAATGGGCGAGCAGTAGCTCCAAAGCTATCGAGACTTCAGCCTCTCATCACCATGAGGTGGCCACTCGGTGCTCCGCAGAGTCTCCGGGCTCCGAACACAGAACGGTCTATTCGTCTAGATACACTAATTAAGAATTATAACAGCAACATTAGTTATACGAATTCAACTGTCGTCCAAAATGGCCAAGACACAATTATACCTTAACCCTTTGAATTTCCAAGTTGATCTGTTCGCTTATTCTGGTGTTGTCCATATCCATCATGTCCATCTGTCGGCGCTGCTCTTCCACCAGCTGCTGAGCTTGCAGATACTAATGTACAGAATACCAATAAATATCTTCAAGTTGAGAAGGACTCATTTATTCTAATTCCCTAATACCTTAAGGTTTATTTTACGTTGTCAAATATATTATTTATCGTATAACAATCAAACGGGAATCTATGATATAACTCTTTTTATGTTTATGTGTTATGTGTGTCTAGTGATGTGCTTGGACTAAAATTCATCAAATAATATTAATCTACATCTGAATGTAAATTATTTTTCTGAATTTCCAGTAACGAAGGAAATATACCCTCAATGAATCGATATCATCATGGTTCAAAGCCGGTTTCGGCAACGGCGACCAACATTTTCTGTTCAATAGCTTAAAAGCTAATGTCCGCGCCTCTCATGTGCTCTAATGAATCGATAACTAAGTGATAGAAACTAAAATTTCAAATCTTTATTGTAAATATCTCACATTTACGCCATAACAGAGGACCACACACACCATCTACTATAGAAGTTGAACTTTACCTTGACTCTATAATCCTGGAGCTGATCATTCTGCTCTTTCATCAGGGTCCTCAATTCGTCTATCTCCTCCCTTGCTTCCCGGTAGCACTGCTTCAGTGCCCTGACGTTCACCTCCTGTTCGAACGCTTGCTCTTTGGACCCCATCAACATATTGGTGTGCGTTGCAAGACCTTCGAATTTCATCTCCAACTCCCTCAGCTTATTCTGGGTCTCGCGGTGCTGGCATCGCTCTTTCTCTAACTCTTCTTTCTTCTTAACTAGTTCCGCTCGTAGCATCGCACACTAAACACAATACAGAAGGGTTTTGACTCTTCTGAATGATCAAATTTCAATGATAATTTTACTATTCATAAGATAATATCGCACATCCAGCTTGTTGTTGAATACCTTGTCAGCGTGTACGATCAGCACCTCGGTTGGGACTTGACACGAGGGCGGGTTATACCATACTGGTAAGTAAACATCAGAAACGGAAGTATCTTGCTAGTATTCATCGTGAAGGAGACAAATGAAACTTGGACAATACTAAAGGACCGCTTTATATCACGAGCCGTAGTCGAGTCGCTCGGCGGATGACGTCATTATGGTATAGTATGGTACGGTATGTGGCCCGCGGGCTACTGCGTTCCGCATACCTACTGACTTAAATAATTGTGAACGTTACTTCGGTGACTTTAGTCTTGAAATTCTCTTCAGTCTGCCGGAGCTGTATCCCAAGCTTTTGTGCTTCTTTCTCGGCTGGGGTCTAAAGACAAATCAAACAGTCAGCACTGAACCAAACAAGCTACTGTAAGAAAAATGTAACATCAGTATTAGAATGGATGAGGGAAACTTAATTCCACCCGTTCCTGTCTTCGGGGATTGAATCCCGTCGTCGCTAGACAGATAAGTTCAAAGCCTCTGTTGCTTTGGATAAGGTCTTCTAATGTAAGTGAACATAAGTTTGAAATTTAGTCTTCGCTGTCGCCACATCATCCATTTCAATATGTACATATGTCACACAATCGGATGTCTGGAATAAATTAATTTATTCAATTAAACTAGCCATTCCCACTCCACAGCTACACAATAGCTTGCGAGAACAATATAGTCGTCAAGGCATGGACCGTCCCAATCATAGCTACCCAGTTGGCGGAAGAGCTTCCCGTTGCGATACATACTGACAAACAATGTGACTTACCGGCGGAGCGTTCGGGTTACACGTGGCGGGACACGGCGGACACACGCCGCACTGCAACCAAACCAACCATTTACTTCATCGCCTTAAAAACATTAATTAAGCAATTACGTAGGCAGTCAGTGTACGAATCCCACAGGCAGGCACCTACCAGGTGAAATACGTTTTACTGTACTGTATGTTTTCGAATTACTTCCAATATGAAGGCACACCATTGTGTACTTAACCAAAAAACTCACGGTTGGAGCGTCTTATGAGTAAGCGTGGTTAGATACCGACATTTATTTTTAATATGAAGCAGTAGCGCGTTTAAGTTTGAAGGGCGGGGCAATCGTTTTACTGTAAAAGCTGCCACTAAGAACTCACACAAAACAGTCTCAAGGTGGATGGCGGCCTCTATGTTGGTGATGTCTATGGGCGCAATTTACCACTTAGCACTAGGTGGGCCGTGATCTCAGTAATCAGTCTAAGCAATAAAATTAATCAGTTATTCTCGGTAGTATGCCTTAGTTCACAAAGAGATCCAGGGCTGTTTTCTGAATTTTCATCCAAAGAAAAAATCTGCTGATCAACGTTGCCCTTAGCATTGTGTACCCGCTCCAACGAACGAATGGTGTGTATGAACAGTGAAAACGTCTTACCGCTCTCGACATCGGCGGAACAGGAGGACCTCCGGCCTGAAACATATATTACGTTGGACAACTACAACACTAAATATTTGGATTGTGGTTTTAGAACTTCTCTTGATCGTTCCGAGTCCGCTGAGCGCCTGCTCATGTCTGACAGTGCGCACCGACTGGTGGGGTGGCAACGACTATGTCACTAGCAGTCAATTGGGTGATTCCGTCCGCTCCTCATACATACAAACACATATCAAAGTCCATTTATCATTCTACAATATCATGTTTATGTAGCTCTCTCAGCCGCTGTGTACAAGTTCCTGATGCACTTTTCTTATCCGTTTCAACAATTGCTTTTAATGACCGCGGTAGCAAACCTCATATCTCAAGATGTGCTCCGGCAACCGCTAAACACAAGTGGGCTATGAATTAACCTTTTTTTTATGATTGAAGGATTACTGGTGGCCCGGAGGCCTTTCCAGTTTCACCAGGACAGGTGGGCGAGCAAAGGCTCAGCCAGGAGGGGTGGGATTTGCTAACAGCTACCCGAGCGCCTCCGAAGGAGACCTAACAACTCAAGAGTAGCTGCTTCGCGAATGAATCTACTACCGGATCGGAATCGCGACCCGCTGAGAAGATCCGGCGAGAAACTCAGCGAGCTGATTCATGGGTTAGGTTGCACGGCGAACTCTTTGTCGAGCTCGACGAGTACGGTTACCGAGGTCCCTAAGCCTGCTCCTAGTGTTAGAGCTGAAGGCGTCTAATGCAAAGGTTATTGGATCTGATGGATCCGTCAGGACGTGTCTAGGGCGTCGACGGTGACTGGCTCCTGCGTGATCAGGATTCGGGGAGTAGTCAGCAGCGGCAACGATAAGGCGATTATCATGACGCATAGCCTTATCGAAGTACCGTTCCGACGCTGACTTCATGTATTTCTGGATAGATTCGAGGCTCAGGTCGTCGTGTAGGTCAACGTTGTTGTGCCAGACTTTGTCGAACGCTTTTGCGACGTCGAAGAAGAGAGCTCCCGTGTATAACGGTTTTGGTCGATTAAGCCCCACAAGAATGTGCTCCGTGAGGCGTTGCACCTGTTGAACGCATGAGTGATTTGTACGGAATCCGAATTGTTCATCGATGAGAATGGTGAATTAACCTGCCCGGCACGTCACTAAAATCTTGATTTCCTACTCCTTAAATGAGAACGTAGAATGGTTTTGCGTCAGAACTAGGTAAGGTATAAAAGTAGTGCATACGGGTTGTTCAAAGCAAGTATTCTGTCCGCCCCCGCCGCGACACGCTCCGGCGGCACACTTCACGGACTCCATTTCGACCTGGATGTGCCGCACCTCGGTCTCTAACTCCAGAAGCTGCTTCTCCTGTTCCGAAAATGCCTAATGTATGATCTGAATGATAAATTCATTTACAAGTTCAATCTAAAGTCATGTCTAACAACTATTTTCTAAAACTACTTAAGATTTTTGAAATAATTTCCCTTAAATTCTATAAAGTTCAAACTAATACGAAGTTTTTTTTATTGCTTAGTGTGGACGAGCTCATAGCCCACCTGGTATTTAGTGGTTACTGGAGCCCATAGACATCACAACGTCAATGCGGCCACCCACCTTGAGATAGAGTTCTAAGGTCTCAGCATAATTACAACGGCTGCCCAACTCTTCAAAACAAACGCATTACTGCTTCACGGCAGAAATAGGATGGTGGTACCTACCCATGCGGACTCTCAAGAAGTTCTACCACCAGTAATTACGAAAATTATAATTTTGCGGGTTGATTTTTATTACACGATGTTATTCCTTCACCGTGGAAGTCATTCGTGAACATTTGTTAAGTACTTATTTCATTAGAAAAATTGGTACCCGCCTGCGGTGCACCGACCGACTTATCCTTTAGGCCACGACGACTTCAAAACAACAACTTTAAAATGAGCTTATTGTTAAAGTATTTATTGATTGACAGTAAAGCTTACAAGATCAACAGAAGAACATTTGTAGTCTTCTAGTTTATTAATTAGTTCCTGAGCTTGTGTTACATCAAATACTCGTTTATCCTGTTTGTATAAATGTGTATATTTAGTAGCTAGTTACACGACATAAACCTTAACGATATCCTTTGTCTGCTTTAGACGGTCAGAGCTTCGAACATATTAATATAGATGATATAGATAAACTATTAATATAGACGCTTTTCAATCCCAGATCATTTTGTATTTGCTGTAAATGTGGGCGGAACATAACAGAGCACCATCCTTTGTCTTGAAAAATAAATACTCCTTTAAATTAATATCGTTTATGACATTTCTTTACTCGACAGCCGAGTCCGCAGCCCAACCGAGGCTGAATGATCATTAAAGCCACTACAACGGGAATGTTAATGTTGTGATTGGAGGGCGAAGTCTGTATCGTATGTTGTATTCTACAATTAAAGGCTGCCTCATTCCTTAAGCAGGGAAGCTTGGTTGTTGGCAGACATAGGCAGCACTGTGGTCAGCATGACGAATTGTGCAAGTTCACTGTGACACAGATCACTAAGCAATCATAAAACATCGACAGGCTCGAAGCCATCCTTCTATCGTGGAAATTGAATTTAGTAAAATTGTTCTAATCGAGACTCTTAATAAGCTTCAGTTGTAAAAATATCAATGAATGCTTATTAAAAATACACAGAACCTGTTCGCAAAATTCTATATTTTCATGATTTTCGCATCTGTTGTCCTGGACTACAACGCCGGCGTCACCCTTAAAAAAAAAACGGGTTTATAAAAATGAATTACTGACATACGCATGTTTTCGGCTTATAATAGTATATTTTAAGACAGACATAATACATAATGCTCATAACATAGTTTTATCTCAATCATTGTATAAATATCAACACCGACAGGTAACTAATAATAATTACAGTAGACAGGATGCGAAAAGGACGCTGCAAATCAATAAGCGTCGCTAACACGGGGCGCCCAGGGGAGACGGGGTGGCCCGGCGAGACTTCGCTAATTATTTTAAACCGACTCAGAAAAAGAGAAGCCTCTGGATTCGGTGCATATAGGTATACCTTGGAAAATAATGGACGAAGCTGTCTCCAAAAAAAAGATCAAAAGATAATAAGCAATATATCAAGATACCGAATATTAGGTTCTAAGCGTAATTTGAAATCATGGCATAAACTCTTAACCCAAAACTCATCCCTGGCTCCAAGCCCTGACGACGATAGCACTCCAAGTGCGGAACTGTTTGTTAACTAAACAAATACCTTTGGATTATTCTTATTAATTTTCTCAAGTAGCGCACAGTTTTCTTTACTCAATAACTTCAACTCCCCTTGCAACCTTTTTATTTGAGCGCGACATGTCTCCAAATTCTGATCTTTGGTCATCAATTCTTTGTACAAAATATACCTGAAACGTTACACTTACCTTATTTCGTCCATTTTTTTATAATTATTTTAAAATTATGTATGTGTGTCTAAAATTATTTATTTTTATTGAATGACACACGTCATACTGATATTCCGTATTTGAAAAACTGTCGTAACCTCTGAGAGTTTATATGTTTAAATGTATGTTACAAAAGTTTTCAAAATGTCCACTCAATTTTCCCATTTGATATCGGTTTCATACGAACCAAACAAATGTACATATTGTTTGTAAATTAAGATCAAGTTACAAAAAAGCGGGGTACCTTCTACGGAAAATAAGATCCGATAAAAGAAAATCTTACAGGATAAGCTGAATATGCGGTGATGATCACGACCCGCAATATTGGGGATATTTATAATATTTTTTTAGTTTAGGATATGTCCTTGGATAGCTGTGACCTAGGATGGGAAACAATCACTTTTTTGTCTTAGACCTATCTGCTTCATTATGGATCATACTGCTGCTTATCACAATATAGCCATAAAGCTAGTTTCAAGGAAAACATGTATAGAGCTTCGTCGAAGAGCTTTTTACGTACATTGAAGAATCGGGGCTCAAGCAGAAACGACCGAAAACCACATTATTGGCGAGGGTACGCTTGTGGCGATAGATAGAATTCAATTTGTCTTTATTAACAACGTTAAAATGGCTCAAATATTTTCAAAACAAGACAGACAAAAGTTGTAAGGTTTAACTTTTATTGCGATTAGTCTTTTGCGTTAAATTGCGTAAATTTAAAGAGAGGTTGAGTCAAATCGTTTTCTATTTACCAGTAACAGTAATTGACTAACTCATATAGAACCGGCCGTAATTAATATATTAAATATGAATACTGGTTAATAAGCTCAAAGATGTGAGATAGCAGAGTTAGGTCAGATATGTGTATCAAATAAAAGTTTTTAATCCTAGTGGTTGTTTTATTGAAAAATAGTCTTTACGAAGTTAGGTTGCTAGGATACGCCATATTGAAAAGTTAATCAATAAACTGCAGGACGAGGTGCGGGTACAGTGGGAGCGCGGGGGCGCGGGGTGCGGGCGGGAACTGGGTGCAAGCGAGATGAGGGTGGTGGAGAAAACCTGCCATCCTAACAGCAAACCTAACTCCGATATTTACATTATTAAAAATAAAGACATGTCCTTGTTGGAAGTAGTATCTTTGTCAAAGATATTTTGGGAATAGGTGTACTCGTCCTTGTCTCGTGTTTATTTGTATCTCGGGTACCTATTACACAGGAGACTACCTTGAGTTACGGCAGCGAATATAGATGTTAAATTATTAATGCAAAAAAAAATCATTTTTCGTTAATTCTACAATAATCCTAATATTTTAAATATTAAAGTTTATTTATTTATTACTGTTGCAGGTAAAAAACCACAGAAATACTTTATTTGTATTTTGAATGCACTTCACAATATGGTGGCTTGTACAGGAGTTTAGCACATAGGTACATAATAACAACGAAAGGACAATAACACTCGATTATTTACAAGAAGCTAATATTTTTCATGCAATAATTACAGCGGAGAGAAAACGGGTTTCACTAGATGCTTTAAAAGATTAATAGATAAAAAAATTACAATATTTAGGGAAGTACTGAAATCGTTAACTACACTTTTTTTATCTAATCGAACTTAGTAAGTTTCTCAAAAGGCAACAGTAGAACATATGCATGAGGTCCGATACTTGTCAATTACACATATTGATAATTCGAAGGCCGCGAATTTCAAACTACTATTCTAGCTGTTTCGCCCGGATTTTTTTTTCGGTATCACAATCCTTGAAGCGCCTAACTACTATCGGCTAGCTTGTGATTATTTCTAATAAAGCTGCACCCCTTCCACCCCCTCGACGTCGGAGTGGTATCGGACGTATGAAGGCGTAATGAGTAAGTACCTCTTCACCTCCAGGTCAGCGTTGTCAGCGACGAGCCTCTCCTGCATATCGTAGCTCTCGCTAAGCTTCCTCGTCAAATCGATCTCCTGCATCCAAACACTCAATTTTTGGTATCTTGAACTTTCAAACTATCGATTGGTGTATTCAACATTATTTTTATTGCAACAAAGTTTGAGAAATACACCATTTTGTGTCTTAATTTGTACAATATAGTCCATGTATTTACAAATCATTGCACAGCAGTCGTGGCCGAGTGGTTAAGGCGTCTGACTCGAAATCAGATTCCCTCTGGGAGCGTAGGTTCGAATCCTACCGGCTGCGGCGTCAATGGTTGTTTTTAGTTTTTAAATAATGATAGTTTTATGATCTAATCGACTAATTTTGTTTCTTCTTCTTCATCTAACGGCCCACAGATGTCAACTACTGGACATGGGCCTCCCCCAAGCCGCGTCACAATTTTGTTTAACTGACTAAAATACTATGAAAAAAAAAACCAAAAAAAATTTGCGGTGCATTCCACACAAAAACTACTAACTGTTAGGTTTCCAAAGGAAAAAAAAGCTCCTAACAATACGGACCGTATCAAAAATTACCGATTTTTGTACCACCGCCCGCTAATCGCCATGAATAACGAAAGCTTCTGAGCAGTAATAGGCCATGTTTAAATATTTCATCAATTTATCAATTTCTACCTTCACGAGAAATGGTGTAAGGAGCGACCAACGCTGTCACTGTCATCTTATGTCGACGACAATAAACCTAAAATATCCCTTGAGTTTCTCGCTGGATCTTCTCAGTGGGTTGTGTTTCCGATCCGGTGGTAGATTTTGCGAAGCACGGCTCTTACTAAGGCTAGTGTTAGCAACATCCTCAGGTTAGAGTCCCGTGAGCTCACCTACTCGCTTGTTTACCCTGGCCTGGCTTCTAAAGGCTACTAGCTACTACTAGCTAAGCCTAAGCTACTAGCTTAAAAAAATCTAACAGATCGGTTCCGAGTCAGAATTTCACGACCATTTACAAGAACTAAATGACATTGGTATTGGGAACACCGGAATCGACAAGACCGTATTTTGGGGCAGGTTCTTATCTCTTCTGATATAATCCAGGCGTCTCATGCGTCAAAAAAAACTTCCTCGACAACTGTAGTGGCGAGATATTCAGTTTCCCCGCATAAGGTACCAAAGCGTAGCCAAGCTACGAAGGCTGTTCGGTCTACATCAGGTTCCGTGCGAGATCGACAAATACTGCCGTGTATTATTTTATATTATGTACTACTTCCACTTTCTTGAATTTTTAATATAACAGAAATTAATATATTTTGCACGATAATGTCATTTAAAGCTATGTACACATGGCACTGTGTGTTGTAAATTCAACATAATTCTACATTCAAACAAAAATTAATTAAGGTTTTTTTACGAGATCTAAAATTATGCCAATTCTTAAGGCAGGTTTGAAAGTTGAGTATATTTTAAAGAACATACATATATGTCATAATGGCATATATGTGAAGGGTTCCTGTGTGTTGCTTCCCATAACGCAACGCATCGAGTAACTACAGCCGTCCAGAGACATCTACAAATTACAGGACACAACACTATATTGAATCTCCACTAAGGATGCTAAAGAGCTAATTATAATAGACAAGATTCGTGAAGTACGCACAGATTTACTTCTCATCGGTGGATCGCAGACTACAAATTTTGGTGTATCATTATTTCTACCGGCGAGTAGAACAGTGGGATGAGCCATCTTCATTTCATGGAAGACAGCAGATTCTTAAAGGATATACAAGTATTAATTAAAAATTAAAAATCAGGCTTCAAATATTCTTAATAAAATATTAGAACGACTTGAAAAAAAGACCATTCTATCTCTGAAAAAGTAGGCTTATTCATCGACAATATGTAACAAAAAAAAAAAAACTGGATGTGTGTTATGGAAGAGCAACGGTTCCAAATGGCTGGAATTTACTTAGGCCAGCTGGCGGTGCCTGTCAGAAGATGACGAAAAGATCGCATTTGCCAGCTTAAATGAAGTACAGAAGCTCATTGAGTTACTCGTGGAGCTATTAGTTCCATCTGTCGGCGGAGTCACAAACCGCCAAGGGGCTGGCTGATCGGGCGCTGCTCTAACTTTCAATGATAACGGAGAGGTGGCACGGCTTTAAACACTTGCAGCAAAACTATTCAATTCGAAACAAGAGAAAACTTGCATTTTTGAAATCCTTAAGACAGATTTCTGCTACGATTCAGTTCCCATTTGTAACTATGTTTAGTTAATAAGCGCCCTAAAATCAGTAGTAAGTGTTCTCTTGGAAAATAGTTAATAATATACTACATCATTACCCGCGCGAACTAAAAAAAATATTTTCATCTTGGTAATCGTAGTTAAATTTTCAGGTCGAATTAGTTTAATAAAATGATTGTAGATAGCCTTATATTTTCCTACCTACCTAGTAGGGACCCTTTACTTTCAACTCAAGTACTATTTATATTAGAGATGCTACTCTTCTGCCTATTTATGCCACCATGTGATCCCGCGGTACTGTATGTAATAAGATAAACATTAAAACAATCCAATCGAAAGTAATATCTGAATCAAAATTCTAATATTTCAAAACTAATTAAGTACCCAAGAGACATTCCAGATACATTTCATTATCTCAGGACAATCTCTGTCAAGGGCTACAGCTTATAGGGAGTTTCGACCGTTTCGAGGCCCGATGACCACCAACCCCCATAATATACCCCTCAACAGACGAGTGCACACATTAGACTGACCACCAACTACACTCCTGGGCATGCCCTCTACTTTCTCGTGGCTTTCGTCTCTAGGTCGACGCTGTTGTGCTACTTCAGCGCCTACTATTTTCTGCAGGCTCCTCGTCAGGCGATCAAATCTCTCCATCTCTCGGAGAAGCAACTCATTTCGATCACCAAGCTCTTTTACGTCTGTCTCTGTTATTGTTGTTTTCTGGAAATTAGAAATCAGATTACATACATATATCGTACATATTAAATTCCTTTGGCTCCGGAAATGGGCAAAAGTCATCCATTGATCACCTATCGATCTTAAGATATTAAACTAGACGGGCCTTATTTATATTCCTTTTTATATTTGATATCTTTGGACGGCCGATGGGTAAGATCCTTGAGTTGAGACCAGATACTGGGTAGCGCAGCGTGAGACGTGGGACGTGGGACACTATCCATTTTCAGAGCGTAATTTTTTTCTGAGTAGAAACGTGAGTCTTCGTTATAGTTTTTTAAGAGATTACTATGGGCATGCGTTATCATCCTCAGAAGATACATTCCTGGCGGAGTAGTCGTGGTTATGTATGTTTTATTGCTTGGTTTTGAGAGACTAATAATTTAAAATAGTTAAAATAAATTTCGGATAATGATCTCCCAATGTATCCATGACTAGCACCAGGCTCGTTGAGATCCTGAATAATCAAAAAGAAAATAACAATAAAGTTAATAACCTTCTGAATCTCGAGCAGTCTCGCCCTTGAGTCTCTAATTATCCGAGAACTTTTTCTAGTCTCATTATGTATTTCCCTGATTTGTCGGGGCAATGAATCTTCTATATCCTGATCTAATGGAGAACCTGATTTTTAGAACTTTCAGTAAGTTTAACGGTTTCTGAAATATCCTTGAAGACTTTTAAAGGTTGAAAAAATACTCACATGCTCTCAATTTCTGCAAAGAAATAACATCGATTCAATAAAATAAATTGGGTCACACATATAAAAAAGTCGGAGATAATGAAAGAGAAAGAGTAGAGGTATCTTTCCATGAATAATAAAATAATCAGCAGTAGAAAATATCACAAAATATTTGGTAGTAAAACTAAGTACTGAAAACACGATTAGGAGAGTAATTCCTTAAGGTTTGTATTTTTTTGTGATCAATAGTTATATACATATATATTTTTATTATAGTTTTTACAAACAAAATTACCTTTGTAATATTCGTTCGAACCGCGTTTTTTCCGATAACTTCTGGCTTCCAATCTTGCAGTCCTTCGACATCGTGATCCTTACATGGTTTGCATCTCTTCAGGTCTCTTAAGGTATTCGCTTGCATGTCTCCTGAAGTGTCTGTACCGGTCTTATGTATTGCTACGGGAATTTGACTCTTATTCCAGTTCGGAAATTGTTCAATTTTCAAAGCGTGCTCTTTTGTGGGCTAAAATTTTTAATAAGGTTTGGTTTATATCGAATTTTAAATTTCGTTGTATATTAATACTCTAGATTTGTATCATACGGATATATTATGTTTTTTTTTAATTAGCAGACAAGATTTCTATTCTTTATTCTGAAATCTTGGTAATTCATAAAATGAATGTCAGATATTACTGCTGCAATCAGAAACCTTGTTTAATCAGTCTAAAATGTCAAATTTCATTTATATCTAAAAATGTAGATATATAAGTTTATAAAAGTACATGTTAGTTTCTGTGCATCGAAAACGATTTAATTAAAATCAAAAAGTCCTTTATTTCCTGTTGTTTAAAAAAAATATCTAACTACACTATTCTTAAAACTAACTATCTACATATTTGAAGTGCATTAATATAATTATTTAGTTAAGTACCCATGTAAGCTAAATTAAGTTAATTTACAAGGGGTAAGTATAGCTTGGTAGATCAATTAGGCTGTTAAGCAGTTAACTGATTTTGCTCAAATTGATGACTTCATTAAAAACTATAGGTACTGCAGGAGCTGCAACATTTTGTAGATACTTTTGATGTTGTGGATTAATTAGAACTAGAACTGAATTTTTTTTATGGCTATAAGAAAACCTCATGTCTTTTAATGGAGTTTAAAATATAACAACACTATTGTTCGTCCTTTCAGCTGGACCCGCGTAACTCGCTGATGTCTACAGTTATCAAAAAATATTTACAATACTCAAGAACAATCACTTTTAAAACAGTCTCGACACCAATAAAATATGAAACGTTAGTCTAAAGTTCACATTTTTGCTTAGTTTATCATTGGAGTAACATTACATTGTAACAACCCGATAAAATTAGCAGGTGTGTGTATTTTAAGACGTGTGATTTCTATTGATTTAATTGAAAAGATATACTCCTGTGTACGTATCTATTAAAAAAGATACATTAAAGCACTTTTAGGGAGCACAGTATTCTTAATATCAGGTATTTTTTACCTATAAAATTTGTGTTTAATATCTTCATCATCATCATCATCAACAGCCCACAGTCGTCCACTGCTGGACATAGGCCTCTCCCAATCTACACCACTATAATCGTGTTTAATATACAGAAAGTTAAAATCATTTTTTATTTCTATCAATCGAATTAGGCACCCGGGGTATCGATACATATCTGCCAGTGGAGTGGTAATTTTTCAATACTTTCTTGAAGAGGTCAAGTGTACGCGAGCCAACAAACTCTTCAAAAGCTTTCTATTCCGCCTCTTGGGTATCGATTTTTTCTCTGGCAAGAAGTTGTTTAAACTTTTGAAAAAGCAGAAGTCAGTCGGTAGAAGATCTGGGGAGTACAAAGGATGACGCACAAGTTCCAACTCCAGCTCTTGAAGCTTAGGGACCGTCTATTGTGCCATATAAGTTTAGAAAGACTGCCCAGACATTTACGAGCTTCTCCATACTTCCACTTCCTAAAAGTATATATTTGCAGTAATTCAGGTTCCTTTGATAACAAGCTGTGATGAATTAGCCGGCACTAGACCACGAAACAATGACTGTGCCTTCTTTAGGGGCAAGTTTTTGTTTGGTGCATGGCCAAGGTGCTGAACCAGGGTCTAACCAACATGATTACCATTGACGATTATCAAAAAGAATCCATTTTTCATAGCAAATGATAATACCGTTAGAAATCCCATGGTTTCTGTGTCTAGCAACGGAAAGCATAACGCGTTCGTCGTACTGGCGATCAGTCATTTCGTGTGGCATCCGCTTACCGCGACAGAACTTGTATTCCATAATTCGTAATTGTATTTCAATCATATCCATAGTGTAGCGAAAACGAAACACTCATTAATAACCCTATGACTGAAATTTTATAAAGAGTTTCTGATTTATCAATTAAAATTCCTTTTAGTTTAGCAAATGGCCAGTACTGTAAAACGACAATCCCACAGGTATAAACCTATTATTTCGACATTACTAACAATATTAGACTCCGATGCGGAATGTGAGTCTCGAGGACTCTTCAGTTCGAGTGCTTGCAGACGTTCGGTTGGGATTTCAGGGGAACTGCTAGATTGGTCGACTGCGTTGCTCTTTGGGGATGTTTCCTGTCGTAGTCCAAGGCGGTGTTTGGATCTGATCGGCTGAAATGTAAAAGGCAACCTCAATTGACGTATGAAATTTATGTTCAAATATGCGCAGCGGTGTGTACATCGTATTTAAGGGATCTTGAGCATGGATGCGGCCGTTAAAGCCTCTGCCCATCTAAATCGACCATTAAATACATCAGTGTAGTGGTACTTGTAATCTACCAAAGAAAATCATGACAATATTTACAGATAGATGAATATCGAAAACTAAAGTGAACTGATAAAGGGTAGATCGTGAAGTAAAGTTATTTTAGATGGGAATCAATAAATTGACTTTAATGCCGTTGGTACAGTCCCACCAAGCGACCTGATCTTGGACGTACAAACTGATTAAAATTCAACCACAAGTAACATTATTGATTATTGTCAGCTAATCAGAAATAGGAAGGTATACTATAAAATATACATTTACCATAGTAAAAACACAAGACATAGGATGCTATTATCTTTTGTACATTTTCCGGATTATCTATTGTATTTTATTATTTATTGAGCTAGTTTGTATGTTTTGACTCGAATGAGCCCACTCGTTTACTGACACGTCAGTGCTACCAACTTAAGAACACAATAAGGCCCTTCCAATAAGTTAATCATTATTGATTTTTTTTTTTAATTAATCGGTTATTAAAATATATTAGAATGTTAAAGATTTACTCAACCTTAAAATAAAATAAACTTCGAACTACAGGTACGGGTTTTTCAGGCAAGATGTTTTATTTCTTCCGGTTCCGCTGTTTGTTGCGCTGGATGGGAGGTTGTAGCGTTTCTTTTTTTGTTTTAGGAAGAAACGATTACTGGTAGTCCAGATGCCTTGTTAGCTTAGCACAGGCACAGCCAAGAGGGCTTGCGATTTACTAACAGCTGGCCGAGCGCTTCCGAAGGAAACCTAACAGTTCCGCTGAGAAGATCCGGCAAGAATCTCAGCGGGATGATGTATAGGCTAGATTTCTCTTTGACGAATTCAACGAATACGGCTACCAAGGTCCTTATGCCTGCTCATAGAGTTAGAGCTGCAGGCTTCTAATAACTGTGTTAGTGGATCGGGTGGATCTGTAAGAATGTGTATGTGGCCTTCATCCCTACTTTGTGTTACGTATCTACCGGAGATATCACAAAATGCATTATGAAATGTCATAAGTTTATATGTGCTCAAGATCCAATCTATTACCGACGAATTAATATTATAATACGTTCTATTTAAATCTAGTCTAATATTGAGCACAATTAAACAGATTGAATTCACAATGAACTTAGTAATGAGTTGCTCTAACTGTTTTTGCTAGCAAATGTCAAATGCAGGCAACATTGGAGGAAGATAGTGCAAAGACTGGACCAAGGTGGTCACGACCCTCAGTAATGAGGAAGCGACAAAGAAGAAGAAGAAGAATATAGTGAAACATAGCAAAAATGTATTATTACCTTCACTAACTTCCAACACACACACACATCAGCAAGTACAACAGCCGTCAAACTATCAGTTTAGAAAAACACGAAAATATTAAATAAATCTTACCTTCATTATACAAAACAACACAAAATTAAATTATTCAAATAAATATAATCGTAATTATATGAAAATATGACATGACAAATATGTATAACAAGCAAAGTATATCATACGTCCTTCCTAAAGACTTTTCGTAACATTGTAAATTATGGTTGAGTTTGTAGAGTAAAGAGAATTTATGCAAATTAATGTTATTTATGTTGAAGTCTTTAACAAAACGTATGTAATTATGTGCGTCAGTAGACTAGTTGTAATATACATAATACATGTATGTATGCTTTGGTTTTCAAATAGTTTACTCGTGTCTCCTTGTCGATAATTTATCCACAGTGTGTAGAAAATTGTTCTGGATGATTTAACTTTTGCATCGAATTAACCATTACTCTTTTTTTAACTCTTTTTTTTTAAGTTGCTGTTTGTCAGGTACCCACTTCACATTAAGCGATAAGACCATTCGCTATTGAATATAAAAGGCAAATATGAAAAATATGTATCCAACACGTAGAATGGCACGATAATTTTTTATATATTTATAGCACAGATGAGTGAATGAGCTCACGGCCTACTTCGTGCTAAGAGGCTATCAGAGCTAATAGAAATCACCACATGAAGGCTGCCTTCCATCTTGAGATATGAGATCCAAGTCAGAATTACTTAGAATTAACAGTACGCATAATTGCGACGCGGCACTATAGGCAAGATGAAATAAGATCGTGTTCAAGAAGAAACATGTAGAATTCGTAAAATGTGTTTTGTATTTTTCGTACCAGGAATTATCACTCCCACTGGCGCTGCATATAGCACTAAGGCTTGTCTAGAATAGTTCCCTGGACTCATTGCAACAAATAAGTTAACTATAACATAATATACTGAGGACTGTTTTGTTTTTAACAAGTAGGTGTTGATAAAGCAATGTTCAATTAGTATACAGCCTTGGGTCCCCACCGGTGTAGCCTATTGTACTCTCCGCGGTACTCTAAATAAGTACTTTACGTGACACCTAAAAAAATCGATCGAATATCCACATGTAGTACGTATTCTGTAATAATATTAATTGATGTCTCGAAACTATATCACAAATACAACATTAAGCCTTAATGTAATTGTATATGTTACGGTAAAAGTAGATATTGCGGCAAATGTACACATTTCCCGGTAAATGTGCACATTTGCCTCCTCGTTTGGGTAATGTGCATTCAACTAACATTTACAATTTCAAAGAAGGGAAATGTACATTGAATTCGCAATGACCATGACGTTTTGAAAAATGTGAGTATGTCATACAAAATACGAAATCGCAAGTGCTAATAATGTGGTGCGCATGCGCAAGCGCACCACTACAACCTAACCTAACCTTTTTTTTTTTTTTTTTTCGGGTAGAGGGCCGAACCTCCTACGAGGTCCCCGCGCCTAGGGGGCGCGCGGGGTATGTGAGACTCAACGATCTGCAGGTGTTGAGAGCAGATCGCGGGCCCAAGGATTTTAGGGCCCACCCACTAAACGACTCCCCTGCACTCTTACACCCGACGTCCGATCTCCGTCCGGGGTCAGAACCCGTTCAGAGTAACCTAACCTACGACATCTTAAATAATATGCAAAGAAAAGTATGTTTTGTTTGTCATTTATGTTTTTAATTAAAATAATTTTCGTTATTAAAGCCTTTTGTATTATGTTTATTTATATAAATATTTTTTTACTGCAACAACATTATTAATTTATTTGTATTTACTGTAACTTTTCTTAAAAGATGAAGCTAAGAGTATACATTTACCAAAACGTGAAGGCAAGAGTACACATTTGCCGGGAAATGTACATATACATTATATTCAGTTCACGTATACCTAACTTTTTGGCAAATGTGCACATTTACCGGTAAAAGTGTACATTTCCCAAGAGTGTACATTTACCGTAACATATACACATCGAATTTCTGTAAACGTCAGCCTGCTTTTAATAGCACAAACAATTTTAAACTCTGACCAGTTGAACGTAATGTAAATTTTGGTTTGCGTTACAAAATACCAACAGATAATTCTTTAACACAATTAGCGGTTATAGTGAGGTTTCCACTTACTTACTTACCTGATAGTGCTTCAGTGTACAGGGTCCGTGGCTACCTACCAGATAATGGCTGGACGTAAGTGGAAAATTTATAATACAAGTTTGAAACTAGGATTAGTATAATTGCTAATGTAGTTAGAGCAAGTTCTCAATGTCTTACATTTCCGACGTTTTAAAAAAAACATGTTTGTCTCGCTAGTGATATGACCATCGCAATATATGTGACCTTTCCACAAGTACATAGGGAATACTGGCGCTGTAATAAAACATTTGGAGCTTCAATTTGTAATTGGCGACATACGTGTTATGGACTTCGATAAACACTTATATTTTGTGTGAAAAAAGCTTGCGCGTCCTAGTCTATGTCGACGTTATAAAGAGCGTCTATAGTTAATGAAATAATAGAAACCGAATAATTTTTGCGTCAACTTTAATTTCTATACTCTAATAAAATTGTTCACATTGTAATAATTATTCGTAATTGCTTTTGTTCTTGTAGCTCATAAATAATTAATACTAAATTACGTCTAATGTATATTTAATTTGAAAATATTAGTCGATCATTACGAATCCAAGTGTGGTTAGATACTAATATAATAATAATTAACATACAGTACAGCAACTAAATTAGAGGTAACTGTGAGAAAGATTTTTTACACCAGTCACAGTATGGAATGAAAAATCATATCAAATTTATAAAACCAATGAATTAGAATTACTTATTGTGCAGTTTACACCTATACACACCTATTAATGGTGGTAGGACCTCTTGTGAGTCCGCACGTGTAGGTACCACCGCGCTGCCTATTTGAGCCGTGAAGCAGTAATTGCCTTTCGGTTTGAAGGGTGGGGCAGCCGTTGTACTGTAAAAACTGAGACCTGAGAACTCATATCTCAAGGTGAGTGGCGGCATTTACGTTATAGATATCTATGGGCTCTAGTAACCACTTAGCACTGGGTGGCTGTGAGATCGTCCACCCGTATATGCAAAAAAAAGGAAAAAAAAATTATCGCGGGGGGGGGGGATCTTTATCACGGTAGGCAGCGGCTTGGCTCTGTCCCTGGCATTGCTGAAGTCCATGGGCGACGGTAACCACTCACCATCAGGTGGGCCGTATAATCGTCTGTCTATAAGGGAAATAAAAAATAAAAAATTAAAGGCATGGTTTTTCCACTCGTATCATTTGTGGCAGCGAAAACAGATTCAAAAAGAATCTAGGTATCTATTCAATATTACAAAAGTACCTACGCTGTGAATGTAAAATTAATAAATAAATAAAAATAACAAGTGGATTATTTGTGGTCATCAATCCAACTCAACAAACTATTATCTTGTTTCTGATGAAACTGCTGTTGTGTTTCTCTATGCTCTAATAGAAACTTTCTTAATAATTGCAGTGAAAATATGAAGTATGTTTGTTGTTGTTGTAGTCCTAGAGTACCCCGCTGGTACATAGGGCCCTCACAAGTTATTTCCACTTGACCCTGCCTTGCGCTTGCTCTTTAAAATCATTCCATGTCAGGCCAGCAGTCCCTATCTCGCTCTCCACGGTGTATACCCAGGTGTGTACAGGGCGACCAGGTCTCCTCCTCCTCCTCCTCCTCCTCTTTATGTTATCCTCAACTCAAATCAAAATCGTATTCATTTCGTGGAACAAGATTATAACGTATTTGATGACAATCTCTACACTAAGCAGAGATCATAGAGACCCGTGTAAGTGTCAATCAGGCGACCATATTATAAAAAGAGACACAAAAAATCTTATCCTAATTATTAAATAAAAATACTTACCGAAATCCAATCAAACGACATCCTCTGCATGGTCTCATCGTTAATCCCGAATATAAAACCATTGCACAGTCCAAGGAAATATACCACCCACTTGAAATTCCGGCCCAAATAGCAACCGCTATGAAATCGTTAGATGATTCAATAATTTATAATTGTACAACAAACATATCTCATACATACTTGCGTTATATCAAAGTACTTTATTTTCTATTCTCGAAAGCATAATCCTTATTAATCGACACCGGCGAATCCAAGCCTTGTATCAAAGTGATCTACTGAAACGTCGCCTGAAATAACAAATTATATTATTATCAAAACTACATACAAACATAGCTTACAAAATCATATATTTTCTACGTTGTAGAAAGAGTAAAGATACCTTACGACGGCAGATGGTAATGATCTTTTTAATACTCGTATAATGAACGGAAGTATCGATTACCCTAAACATCAATTCATATTGAATAACGTATTATTTAAACTTCGTTTTAATGAGCCTACATGCGTCATTCCAGCGAGGTCAGCGACGGTAATTGAATACACTGTTTTAAATCCTGAGGCTCGCGAAGGTCTCATTCTAGACTAACATCCATTGGAAAATATAATAATTGTCAATTGCATAGTAAAAGTTAAAGGTAATTCGCGGATTAATATATCTGTTGTTATTGGCTGTTGTATGTAAATAACACATAGTCATATCAATATCATATAACTGTTAGTTCAGGCTTGAAATTAAAAATAACACGACTTGATAATCTTAAACCAGTCCAATACATTTTTGCGTAAACTCCATTGAGCATTTAAATAAGAATAACGCTTATTTTCAGAGCAAAAGAGTGCTCGAAGATAAATCAAGACTTTTCGTAGTTGGGGCGAATTTTCCGACATTTTTAACCTTCAAAAAGATCACTTAACTTCCACAAATAAATTTAAGCATGAAATAAAAACAACAAATTTCGGTTCGGATCCACGTTAAAAGTACAAGTCACAAAAAAGAAGACTTGACTCACAAAGTAATAAAATACTACAACAAGACATCATTAAATCATCCTCATCCCTCTAATCACCATTTACATGGTTAATACCCAAAAAGCTTGACGATTCTGGTGAAAAGAAATGGAGAGAGTTTATAGATTAGACCAAAAACTCAACGATATAATCATCAGAGATTCAAACCCTAGTCCGAACATCTCTAAATTACGAGACCAACTTGGAAAAAACCAAATACTTCAGCACATTCAACTTAGCGTCCGGTTTCCTCCAAATCAAAATGAACCCTGAGATTTTTGCCAAAATAGCATGTTCAGTTCCCCAAATATATTATGAAATCAATCGTTTATGCCATTACGTGCCAATACATTTTTTTTTTTATTGTTTAGATGGGTGGACGAGCTCACAGCCCACCTGGTGTTAAGTGGTTACTGGTGCCCATAGACATCCACAACGTAAATGCACCTTGAGATATAAGTTCTAAGGTCTCAAGTATAGTTACAACGGCTGCCCCACCCTTCAAACCGAAACGCATTACTGCTTCACGGCAGAAATAGGTTGGGTAGTGGTACCTACTCGCGCGGACTCACAAGAGGTCTTACCCCCAGTAAAATCAGTGTTAGTGCAATATTATATGTAATCACTTACTTCCGCACAGTTTCCGTTTGCTCATGAGCTCTCTGCAGCGCCCGCGAGGCCTCGTCCCTGGTGCGATCCAACTCTCCCCCAAGCTGGGCACATTCGTGCATCTTCTCTTGAAGCCGCTTCTCATTAGCTAATGCAGATTCTTCAGTTCTGATCACGCTGGCTCTGAATGCCAAAACATTTTAAAATGTAACTCTTAGACCACAGTTTTGAGTCGGTCAATAGACTCACTTCCCGAGACAGAATACTAAAGACATGCCTACGAGACGGACGTCAGCGTATCGGTCCCATAGACAGGACAGATAGGTGCCCATAGACATCCACAACGTAAATGCACCTTGAGATATAAGTTCTAAGGTCTCAAGTATAGTTACAACGGCTGCCCCACCCTTCAAACCGAAACGCATTACTGCTTCACGGCAGAAATAGGTTGGGTAGTGGTACCTACCCGTGCGGACTCACAAGAGGTCCTACCACCAGTAATTACATAAACGACGCCCCATTACATAAACGATGCCCCATCTAAATTTCAGAGATTGATAAATTCAGCACTCTTTGAACTCCAAGACCTCCAATGCTTTATTAACCTAGATGATAATATAGTCAATCTATACGTACGACCTTAAAGGGTACCAGCAAAATCTAACACACGTTAAAAGATTAAAATGACTTAAGAAGCTTAAGCATCGACAACTTCAAAAACCCGAACCATCCAAACCATCCGATAGCTTCTGATCTACCTTTGGCTCTGGACAATGGCTCCTGAACTTTTAATCGTCCCGATCTTCCTATTAATTATTTTGATAATAGCATAATTAGACTTGAGACTTATTCTGAGTTCCTTTAACTTACTTGCGATAAGAACTATATTTCAAACATTAAAATCATAGAAAACAACGAAAACTTGTCAGAATCACCATCAACACATTGTTATATCGACATCGATAGACAAAGACAAATCTATTCCATACACAGAAAGCCCTATATTCTATTTTGCAGACTTCATATTATTTTTACAAAAATAAACCATTCTGATCGATCTACATACATAGAAATTTGACAATCTAAAGACACTACGGAATGAACTAATTACATCCGTAGTCGAAACTGCAAATAAGTTTGCAGTCTCTCTGTACCGCTTAGTAGTTACCAGAACCCGTATAACTCAGAATGTGAATAAGCCCACAGTCTTAACTGTGCTGTAATTATATAAGCACTCACGCCAACATCTTTGCCTATAGTGTTGTGCTTTCGAAAGTGGAACCATGGGTGAATATGTTTAAATCAATACCCGAGTATTTGTTTTTATTGGTATACCTCAATATTTAAGTCCCAGAACAGTCGCGTCACTCAATTACCCATCTGATCTGGCTACGAACGAGCGACTGTAACAAGAAGAATAACAACATAGAATCATAAATCAATAAACTTATCTGACTAGTACCTAATCTGTTTGGATTCACGACTGGGACGAAGATAACGTAAATAGAACGAGACCTCGACAATTGACAAGTCAATAAAACGAATTCTTTGATTACTTAGAATTAGAAGTATACTGACACGATTTCGATGTTTTCAATTCTTTTTATGAACATTCTAGTAGTTCTAAGAGATCATTCTGAGATCGTGCTCGTCTCCCGGATGTAACTCAATTCAACGTAAGCCTGATATCTTTAGCTGTTCGGTCCTCTTCTCTTGTTCTAACTTTACAATGAGCGTAAGTGAAACAGACTATGGCAGATTAAATGTGTCTAAAAACATTGTTTTGTTTTCAAAGGATAAATGATACCTAAAAAATCCTCTCCTCCTTATGTTCAAAATGATGATGTAAAAATGTATGAGGAAAAATGATTTTAAATTACCGATTGGTATTCAAGCGTACTCAAAATATAGCACAAGTAGGTACCTATCTAAGAAAGCGCAAAGTTTTTAAATAAGCATAAACTAATTGTCCAGACTGAATGAATTAATGAATGAATGGCCAGATCGAGTTTTAAACGGCTCAGTTTAATAATAACATAACGATATCTGACTCAATACCTAAAGTAAAACTAATGAAAATAGAAAGAGATAACTAGAGAAATGTACTCGAATATAAACCAGCTATTTTTTATTTGTTTTCCCTCCGTGTTTCCCGTCTGTGTGTTCGCACATATCTCCGGAACTACTGAACAGGTTTTCATAGACGACAATTTTTGGATTTTATTATACAGTATACCTGACCCGGCAGACTTCGTAATGCCTCAAAAGATAAATAAAAGATCTAAACTTTTGTCTATAATAAACTTAAAACAAACAAAAGGAATCGGTCCAACAGGGGACACATCAAAGGAAAAACAAAATTGTTATTTTTATTTCATTCCGAGCATTTTCATATTTATCTACCTTTTAAACCTTCTCTGGACTCCACAAATATTTCAAGACCAAAATTAGCCAAATCGGTCCAGCCGTTCTCGAATTTTAGCAAGACTAGCGAACAGCAATTCATTTTTATATACATATATAGATTATCGCGTGTTTTAAGACATTTACCATCACTTAAAGTGGGGTCCTTCAAGTGTCACCGGGACAGGTGAGCGAGCACGGGCTCAGATGGGAGGGATAGGATTTGCTAACAGCTGCCCGAGCGCCTCCGCAGGAGACCTATCAGCTTATGGGCAACTGCTTTCTGAATGCATCTACTACCAGGTCGGAATCGCGATCCGCTGAGAAGTTCAGATGAAAAAGAAACCCAGCGATCTTTTGCTAAGCTGGCCTGTCCGAAAAGTTCAACGTACGGTATCCGGGGTCCCTACGCTTGCTTCTAGTGTTAGAGCCGCAGGCGTCTAATAATAGTGTTAGTAGATCAGGTAGATCCGTAAGGACTAGGAAAGGTGCCGACCGTCCAGGTCCCAAAAAATATATATATATATTTTTTTTTACTGGTTAGATGGGTGGACGAGCTCACAGCCACCTGGTGTTAAGTGGTTACTGGAGTCCATAGACCGTGCGGACTCACAAGCGGTCCTACCAGCAGTAAAAATATACCAGTATATACATACATATATTTTACAATTGGTTATCGAACATATTATGATGTTTGATACCTAATACTCCTATATTATGTTGGTCACCTACATACATACAGAAAGGCTCTAATATAACTCTCACAAGATATTTTATGTTCGATTTATACATAGTTTTATAGATTTTTCTCCGTTTCTTCATAAATATATTAAAACTAATTCGTATCATCTAATTTTTTTTAAGTTTTAAAGTTTTCTACACTGTTCAGATACATCGGCTTGTGTTATTGTCTATAATGGGAACTTGCTGAGTTATTCTTAAAACTAGTGTTTAATACATTTATCTGGAAACACTGGACTGTTTGTTTCCCAATTAAAGAAATGTTAAATTATTTTTTTAAATTAATCTTAGTTTAATCTATGTGCATATCAACTTAATAACAGAAACAATTACAATTTTATACACTGTATATATCGCTTTCGCAACTGCAAAAATTCAACGTACAACCAAAGTGTTGTGATTGTTGGAGTTTGTATTTAATCGCATATGTGTATGATAGATGGCGCTGATACAGTAAAATTTCAACCACTTAAAACGTTATATTAAAAAAAACCTTTTACGATTTAATCTCGTGTTTTAATTGCGTGATCACCGATGACGTAAATTGTAAAATATTTGAAATATCAGAAATAAAAAACAGGAGGAGGAAAACAGTTTTAATTATGTCTACGACTGACGCAAACCGAAGAGAATATACTACACTTAGGTACATTGAGATAAAACACGGAATTATTTACAGTAAATATCACTAAGTAAATCTAATAGATATGTGCATATCATTACGAAGTGGTAGAGCGCATCGTGAGCCCCGCGGACAGGTACCAACCTACCTTTGAACATCTTTAAAATCTTTATTGCTTCGGCTGATCTATCTTTGAAACACGTGGAGGCTTCGCGACTGGTTGGAGGTTCCTGCCCGTGTGGCCACACAACATGCCTCACTACCTACATAGTGCATACCAATACATCAGCTTATTTCAGTGATGTAAGCCTTCTGGCCTCTGACGCGTATTCGAAATCCGATAACCAATTTTTCATACACTTTAGAGCATTAATCAATTAATATATGTCAAATTGAATTGCCGACTAACCTTGTGTTTTTTTTTTGTTTGATTGTAAACCAGTATATTCTACCGGAGAACATGGTGACAAATGGCAAATGGTCGTTAGCGGAATTGGAAAAACGTGCCCGATACAGGTTCTGTGAAGGACAAACATACATACAGATAATTATTAATAATTGGTTATTCTGTAGCAGTTACTTCTGTAGTAGCGTGAGTGTGTTCACGAATACTCACGTAGATCTAATAACACCGCTGTTAGTTAAATTACTTTTTAAAGACTTGTGTACATAATGTAATTGTATATCGGCTTCACCCGCGTTAAATATGTAGTTCAGTACTTTGAACCTGAAATGCTTACTAAAATGTTGCCCGACAATAAAAAATCTCGTCCGTAATTATTATTATTATTATTTTATTGCTCTTGTAGGCAGACGAGCACACGGCCCATCTGATGGTGAGTGGTTACCGTCGCCCATGGTCTTCAGCAATGCCAGGGGCAGAGCCAAGCCGCTGCCTACCGCTAATACTCTCCATTATTTGGAGAGTGGGATATGATATGGGAATTAATAATTTGTATGGCCTCTTGTTGCGACTCCGCTTAACAAGTTGTATTAAAATTACGCGACATGCTTCTGCGTGCTCTGTATAACTACATGCACAATTTAGATTCGGAGAGGACTTCTTCAGATTCTCTAATTCAATGCGTTGATTTCCTTTTTAGTACAAATGCGACATGGATGGCCATTTTCATAAAATATTTTATTGCAAAGCCGAGTGAACGAGCCCACGGTCCACCAGTGTTAAAAGGTCATCAGAACCCATAGATATCACAACGGGAATGTCGTCCACATGAGGTCTGAGTTAATTTTATAGTATGGAACAGCTGTCCCACTCCGAATCGCAGGAGGAATAGACAGAGTGGTGAGAACTATCAGGTGAGCCCTCACGAGATATCCGACCGAAAACAGGCAAAAAGTATATCTTTTGCGGGCTTCATTTTGATTACACTATACTACTTCTCCATCTTGGAAAGCATCCTAAATTTGTATCAATTGCGTATATCATTGGAAAAAAATAGCACTTGTCTGGGGGATTTGAGCACTGGCATAGACGCATCGCACAATACAATTGCACCGCGCATCCTTTAGGCCATAATGACTTTTTTTGAAACAAAAAGAGAACTTTTCATACTTGTTATTAGTGTAATCCATTCAACTCATACAAGCTGACAAAGAGCTTAGAAGAAATCGAAGAACGAAGTTATGTGAATTACTTTAGTTTGTTAATTTAGTGTTTCTTTAATTTAAATCAGTAATAACAGTGGCTTATTAGCTGTACAGCATCTGTGAAAATGCACAAATGAAAGGAAATGAAACAAAGTCGCTGGGTATAACTTCTCGGGCTCTTCCAAAAACCCAAAGGATAAGTCTCAGTAAATAACTTCCATTTTATTGAGACTTTATTTCATCCCATCTCATCTCGTGTCGTTCAAAAAAATTCCAACAGTTTACAATATCAAATAAATCGACATCATTTCATTCCGCTTTCCCAACAATTACTTTCACCATTTTCAGACAATATTCTTTCTTATAGGGGACACATAAATCTCTGATTCCTCATTATAAATACGATAATAAAAAAATACTGTTAATCTATAAATCAAAAGCGTAACTGAAATTAATTCGATACGGGACGAAATGACTAGTATAAAATTTTTGGTAATTTGCCTACGGGACCTTAAAATGTATTAATTTCAGTCAATTTATTATTATAAAACAAATATCTGCAAATTACAATTTCACAGCTTTTAGCAAACACGTGTTTTTTATAAGCAGTTAAATTGTACCTTTATTTCCATATCACAGTGGCAGCTCATTGCGCACCGTCCTCGTGCACCTAATAATAGTTATGCTGGTATTGACTTTGATTTTCTCATGAATGATGGAAGCCACAAGGTTTCCCAGTCGAGGCCTAAAGTAATTTATAAACTATTTTATCTATGTTAAAGATAAATCAAGTACTGAATGTTTCAGTACAAAGTAAATAACAAATGATTTTTAAATTTTACAGTTGACCATCGCACAAGATAAGTTCTACCTTCATTTTTGTGTTTTATTCAATTACTCGGCAAATCGACTTTGTTATAAATACAGGGTTATGACTTTTCTTTTGAAATTTAAGAAACTCGTTCGCTATGTGTATCCAAGCTGTGAAGGCTGACAGAACTATTTACAAATCTATATTGACAACAGCCTGAGATGGCTGTATTGAAGCCGCTTCCCCGCCCGACAACTTGCTTTAATAATTATTGATCGAAATCTCACAGTCTCCTCTCTTAAGTTTACAAAAAAAAGGTGGAATAGAATCAAACGATTGACATTTTTGGGTTGCCTCCCCCATTATACTAAAAATTGGAAGGAATAGTCTCAAAGGTCATATTAATCCAAATACGATTCTATAAGTACTTTTGTTTTCGAAACGCATTAATTAAATACAATATTGTATTGGGCTCTGAACGTGAGGGGACCGTCATCCGACCGAATCACATTCCTTTTTTTTCCCCACCCTAATGGTTTATAGTCTCGAAGGACTATTCCAGCAACGCACTCTGTGGTAGGCGAGCTCAAGAGGCTCAACTTGGAAGAATTTGCTAACACTAGCCCTAGCAAGAGCAGAGCATCGCTAAATCTACCACCAGATCGGAATCGCAACCCACAGAAAAGATCCGGTGAGAAACTCAGTAGGCTCGACGCAGTTCGCTTTGAGTTCAACAAGAAAGATGACCGGTGCTAGGAGTACCTAAAGGCATCGAGAGTGGATCGAGAACATCCGACCTTACATGTTTAGGGCGACGACGGCATTGCGTTGTTGTCCAGTCGCTTCGGTCGTAAATGTAGTTCGAGGCCACTATAAGGGGGTTATGGTGCCGCGCCGCTTTCTCGAAGAACCGTTCCGATGCTCTCTTCAAATACTTACGTAACGGATCTAATTCTAAATCGTCGCAAAAATCTAAATTCCTTACATACCACGACTACCCACGACCGTACACGACTATCCTGCAAAAACGAACTTGTTACGAAAGGATAATTTACTTCGCTTACATTTCGTTGGCTAAAGACTAAAAATAAAGACCGCGTAAGAATGCGCCTCGATCGCGAGCTGTCTTTATGTTGGGACGGAATGTCGTCCCCCTGTGAGGGTGACCCTTAAGTAATTGACCTTCAAAGTCCAAGGTATGGGCTGGCTAAAGAGAGTTATGGAGGAAATGGTGTTACCGCTCCTAATACAAGGAAGTGGGGTCGAAAAGACGAGGCACTCTCCAGCCTAGTTCGCTTCCGATAGCGACTTTACGCGAACTGAAACGATAAGCACTTATACATGCTGTTGCAAATATATGAAAAGTATATAATAAGGTACAGGGCTATTTTTTAGTTTAGCAGCTAAACTAAGCTTCTGAGCAAGTTTTTAATTTTAATATTCTGACTATTAAGATGGCAATGAAAAAGAAAACTTGCTATATTATTGTACAAACATGTGCGCGATTAACACGCGGTAGGTACTTCTTAAGGCTCCTTGCCTTTTATCTCATTAGTATTTTATCTCATTTTCTCGCAAGCTGAATTATTTATTTTATTTTCTTATTAGTGTCGCTGTCTAAAAATAAATCATGTATTAAGGTCGTAACTAATAACGGTAATAAAAGTTTTAATTTTCTAATCCGAACAAAATAGAATCAAAAATATAAGAATTATCAGAAAATTAAGTGAACAGAATTAAATGATGTAATGAAACTTGGTGAGACATTTGCGGGACCAGGAGAACAAGAAAATTAAATAAATTGATAGCCTGATATTTTATACAAGGACTATCAATATGTACTTAAGCCTATGCCCCAAGAGTAGGTTTTAATAATAGAGTTCTTTATTGAATTTTTTTTTTTAACTACATGATTAGATATTATTATGTTATTTAGCTGGATTGGCCTCCCAAAACATGGTGAACCGACGACCTGTTGATAATCGCAGGGATGTCCTAGATGCAGGCAGCGCAGGACCGGTCCTTGTGGAGAGGCTTGGAGGAAGCTTATGTCTAACAGTGGACGGCTGTTGGCTGAAAGATAAATTTCACTATGTTATCCTGTTGTCAACATCATCTGGTAATATCTATCAACTGAAGCCCATAGATTAAACCGTGCATCCTGCTTGACACATGAGGTCGACGCTTTATATCTATGGCATAATTCAAACTCCCTCCTCTCCTCCTCCTCCACTCTTCAAACCGGAACCCAGGAACGACTCAACGGTTGGCTTATTTACCGTTAAAGATTCAGTTTAACGTTCTACATTACTAATTATATATGTAAATAACCACATGATAATTAAAGACGAATACAAAATATATATCTAAATAAGCCTATCTACTATAAATATAACTGCGTATCGCTTTTATGGAATGTAGTAACCATGATTTTTTAAAGGTTAAATTACTAAATTCTAAGTAATAAACAAATATGTACCTGCATATGTACATAGTAATGAGCCAAACCATTAGTAGAGGATTTTACATATGTGTTATGAAAATCATAATATTTCTTTGGTACACATTCATGTGGCCTTAACAAAGTATAGAATGCTTCTTGATCGCGTGCGCCTCATGTAAACATAATATTAACTTCGATAATTCTATTTCGGTGCCGAAAAATGTTAGTGTTTAAAAACTAATCAGCTTTTTCTAAAAAGTTTAATTCGTCATGAAGCAACTTCAAATAATTATATGTATAATGGACCAATGTCTCTGTTAATATTCTCGTTATGTACACCCCATTCGTGACGTATCTTTTTTTTTCTGTAGTATTTTTCCTCTAATCTTTTGGCCGACCAGTTCAGTGTACTGGTTCGCGTGTGAAAGACATTTTACCTACGACATCCAGTTTTCGGATCTAACTCACTCACCATCAGACCATACGACGGCTTGGGTTTTTTTTTTAAATTAAATTAGAAATTTATTTTGTAATTAATAATGAAACTATTGAATTCCGGTGGAGTTGTTACTATATTTTTAATTTTATTCGGTAAGTTTTTTATTTTTTTAGTGAGAAAAACATATATCGATGGGTGAAAGGCTGTTTGATTTAAGCGACATTTTTGCAACTTTACAGGAGAGCAATTTAAATTTTGAAATTTGGAAAAATACTATGACAAAAATCTTCTTCAGTTAGTTGAATGTGGCAAACATAATTGAAGTTCAATTAAAAACATCGATTTGTTGATGCTAATTCTAAATAAAACGCACCTTTAATTAGAAAGATAAATGTCGCGTATTAAGCGAAATGTCGCTTAAACAAAATAGCCTTTCACCTCTCGATATACAGGTACCTACAATTTTAGTGTCATCTTAACAGAAAAGTTGGTTGTAAAATGTTTAGAAACTAAGGAAAAACTTTTTAGTAAATAGGTCGTTGCACATTTAACGGTTGCCATTTTCTATTGTATAAGGTTCACAATAATTATAAAATAGAGGTAACACAAACCTATTAAAAACGGTTTAAATATCCAGCTTTATTACTTTATATGGATGGTGCGGACAGTGAGCGTTACCTTGATCTTAATGTTAGTAAAACAATTGATTTTAATCTTTATCGAATAAAATAAATGTCATTTAATGAATATTTGAATAATAGCACTGTCATTTTGTTCAGTCACAATATATTCATAATTATTCGAGACGAATGCTTGACGCTGAACTTCTAAATGGTTGGAGCGATTTTTATCATTTTTAGTGTTAGAATGAATCGCTAAGTAATGCAGCCTTGCAATTGGACTCGTTAGGTTTTTAGGTTTACTTATAGTAGTTCATAGTGGGCCTATGTCCAACAGTATAGGTCTGTCTACAATGGGAATTACAGATTGATAAAATATGTATTTCTACTCGAAGTTTCACGTCATGCTCGTGGAAGCAAAATTCAATTTGAAAAACCGACAAAGACAAGTCACGTGCACGTCTTCATTCTGTTATGTTTTTTCTCTCAATTCGAAGCAATTACGGATAATTACTTTAATTCCGCAGTTGTTGTGTATTGTATTAGATAAATAAGTTTTTATTATTCGCATTTTCTTTACTTCATCATTTTCTTCACAATGTAAATGCATTTAATGATAATATTAATGACAAACGTTAGATATACGTCTGCTGGTATCCTGTTTTCTACCACCCTTATAAAACCATAACACATATTAACTGAGTTGAAAACATTAGCATTTGTTACGATACAGATTGATTCAGTGATAGTTTCAGCTCATACAGAATGTATGTAATGTATGTACATGTTACTTATACCTGTATTACTAGTGGTAATGGTCTTGTGAGCCCACACAGCACAGTACCTAACCGGTACTGGTTGAAGGGTGGGAGATTCGTAGCGCCATATAATCGAGTCTTAAGCCATGTCTCCCGGGGGCGGCAGCATTCTGTATCGGTGTCCATGGACAGCGGCAACCGCCTAACACTAGGTGTGCCGCGAACTCGTTCACACATCTATACTAATATTATAAAGAGGAAAGATTTGTTTGTTTGTTTGTTTCGAATAGGCTCCGAAACTACTGGACCGATTTGAAAAATTCTTTTTCCATTAGAAGCCGACATTGTCCCTGATGAACATAGGCTATTTTTTTTTTTTTTTTTTGTTTCATGTGTGTTTTAATGTTTCCGAAGCGAAGCGAGGGCGGGTCGTTATTTAACAATAAAAGAACAATAAAAACTCTGTTCACAAAAAAGACAACGGCTCGTAACAATTTTTAGGTTTTGCCAAATTATTTGTGACGTTTGAAGTTCAAGCTTATACATAAAACTGGTATTGAAACTTGTAGTCGAGCTGACTATAAAAATCACGTATTTCTCGATATGTGTGAGATTCCCAATCGTATTTTTATTGCTAAAAAGTCGTAGTTCGATAATTAACGAATCACAAGATCGATCGATAGTGACCAGTGTGAATAATAACACACGTCATTACGGATCCTCCCGATTTATTAACGGTGCTTTTAGGTAGCTCAAGCACCGGTCACCGTCCTCGTCGAACCCGTCGCTTGCGATGAAGGGCTCGACGAGCGAATTAACCTATAGACACAGCTCACTGAGTTTCTCGCCGGATCTTCTCAGTGGGTTGCGTTTCCGATCCGGTGGTAGATTCTGCGAAGCACTGCTCTTGCTAGGGTTAGTGTTAGCAACACTCCGGTTTAAGCCCCGTGAGCTCACTTACATGTTAGGGAGAAGCTGAAATAGCCTCTGAAGGCTATCAGCAAAGGTAAAAATAATAAAAAATAATTGAATAGCACGTTGTATTTCCACCGCGGCTCGTACTAATTGTACAGTTGGTTCATGAATTACTTTTATCATTAACACAATTCCGTTATCTAACTAAACAAGCGACTACAAGTTTAGTGCGTAATTTAGAGTATATTTTTCGTGTTTCTGATTAAGTTCAAAGGTTTTTTCCGTAATCGTATTTTTTTTTTCGTAATTCGTCGACGTCGGTAGACTAATAATGAATATAAATGATATAAACAATATGTAATCACTTATTTGTCACTTAGACTGTTGGATCATGTTGGAACACGCCTCGCATTCAATCTACAACACATGCCATTCGAATCGAGTGCACCCTCTTGAAGTAAAAATTAAATTTCGTAAATTTATTTGTTTGTACGAGTTCTAATCCTTCAAAGTGCTAAAATAATATAACTATGTATATCGTGTCTTACAATAGGCCAGTGTCTCCCCCAAGCGTAAATATTGGACGGTGTGTGTGGCCGTCACATTCTCGCTCACGACTCGGTCGTGCGCGGACGTGCTTTCCGATCCGTGGCCCGCTTGCGAGCTGCGTCTCTGAACTCACAGCTGTGCTCGACAGTGTAGTGACCGTGAATACATCGTGCTTACAATTCGGTAGTGCGGACGTTCCGATCCGTTGATTGCTTGCGATCTGCGTCTCGGAGTCCATTTTTGTGCGCTAAAGTGTTGTAACCGCGAACCCACCCTTTACCAACTGTCTTTTTCAAGGCAAAAAAAATCGCTACGATCAGGCTTCCTGTGGCACTATCACAGGCTAGCGATTTCCTAACCCTTCCCAAAACAACAGTCTTTTTCAAGACTAGACCCCGCTCGCGATTCTGCCTGCTGTAGCACTATACAGCCCGAGCGGGTTCCTTTCCTTTTCCCCGCCGATTGCCGTTTTCACGGCATAGGCATTCCCCCCCCCCTACTCCTTGCTGTCCTGCAGCAAAGGGGGGTTACAAATCCTATCCGGGGCCTCGCCTTTCGGCGAGTTCAACAAAAGTCCCGGGGCCGCCCCCCCCCGGGCAAGAAGACAAGGAAAAATGGAAGACTGTGAAAGTGAAAGTGCTAGTGATATTGTCGGGTTCCTTCGGGATAGGTACCCGTCAATTAGGGCCGAGTATCTCGAGTTTAGGGCCGCTCGTGGCAATCCCTCCCCCCCGCGTCCGTCGCCGCGTATCTCAAACGTGCCTCGGAGACACGCCGCGCGCCCCCCGCCGCCGCGTCAAGTTCGAGCGCACGTTCCCACGATGCGGCTCACATAGCGCCTAACGCTACCCCCACCCCCGCGCCCGCGTCGACTACGTCATCGCGCGTTTCGTCCGTCGCGACCTCGATCGTTTCGAGTTCAGGCTCCGATACCGAATCGGAGATGGATTTCGAATCCGCGTCAAGCCCTCAGCCTGGAACTTCGGATGGGTTCCAAACCGTAACGCGCGGTAAAAAGCGTACTCGCGCCGTGGAGTCCCGGAGCTCCACGACGAAGCAGACTAAATCCGCGACCGCCTCCCGCCCGCAGGTAGTCGTGACACCGGAGTCGGACTCCGCTTGCCGTGTAACCCCACCGCCGCGTCCCAAACCCGCGCCCGCTCCTAAAGTAGCTGCCCCGCCCCCGCTGATTCTCCAGGAAAAAACTGCGTGGAACCGCGTTTCCCAGGCCCTTCAGGCAAATAAAATTAATTATACCCATGCGCGTAACGTCGCGCATGGGATTCAGATAAAGGTCGCAACGCCGGGCGACCATAGGGCCCTCTCTTCATACCTCCGAAAGGAGAACATAGGTTTTCACACCTATGCTCTTCAGGAGGACCGCGAGCTCCGCGTAGTAATACGCGGAGTCCCAAAAGAGCTAGATATCGAGTAGATTAAGGAGGATCTGACCGCTCAGTCCCTCCCGCTAGTTAGTGTGCACCGGATGTACAGTGGGCGGGGCAAACAGCCCTACAACATGATTCTAGTAGCGCTAGAACCCACCCCGGAGGCCAAAAAGAAGATCGCATGTCTCACGACAATTTGCGGCCTATCCGGGATCTCAATTGAAGCCCCCCATAGACGTGGCACTCCCGGGCAGTGCTACAGATGCCAGCTTTACGGCCACTCGGCTCGTAATTGCCACGCGCGCCCCCGCTGCGTAAAGTGCCTCGGCGATCACGCCACATTAGATTGCTCGCGAGTTAGGGAAACCGCGACCGAACCTCCAAGCTGTGTCCTATGCCTTAAGCAAGGGCACCCCGCGAACTACCGTGGATGTCCTAGGGCTCCGCGTAAACGTCCGACCCACCCAGCCCCCCGAACCGTCGGCCCAAAGACTTCGGCGCCTTCAGTGCCGAAACCCGCCTTCGTGCTGGCTGCAGTTCCCACGGTCTCGGCGTGGAAAAAGCCGCTGCCGTATACGAAGGCGGGAACGCAAACCGCACCCCCGCCCCCGCTCGCGACACGCCCCGCGCCCCAGCCCCTGCTCGCACCTCCACCCGCGCCCGCGTTCCTTCCCCCGCAACCCTCTGCCGTCAACGACTTCGCACTCGTGCGCGACTTCGTCACCGCTGTTAACTTCGACCGTCTGCGATCGTTCGCAGACGCGATACGTAGGTCGGTAACCCCCGAACAGAGACTCGCGGCCGCGTTCGATCACATGGACGTATACGAGTCCGTGTCCCGCACTTTATAAAAATCTTTACCGGTAATCAATGGCGCAAAAAGGTAGAGAAAAACCGTATTCCCTTACGTTAGCATTCTACAATGCTAACGGACTCGCGCAGCAACGCGATCAAGTTTTCGAATTCCTCCGCGATAATCTTGTAGATATTCTATTAGTGCAGGAAACCTGTCTGAAGCCCTCGCGTCGCGACCCGAAAGTCGCGAATTACGTCATGGTTAGGAATGACAGACTCACCGCCTCCAAAGGCGGGACTGCCATTTACTATAGGCGGGCCCTGCACGTTGTCCCTCTCGATACTCCCTCGCTCTCACATATCGAGGCGTCAGTGTGCCGTATCTCGCTGACGGGACACCAGCCGATCGTCATCGCATCCGTTTATCTCCCCCCGGACAAGCCCCTTCTGAGCAGTGACATCGAGTCACTGTTCGGCATGGGAGACTCTGTCATCCTGGCAGGCGATTTAAATTGCCACCACACTAGGTGGAACTACCATCGTACAAACGTTAACGGTAGGCGTCTCGACGACCTCACCTTCGAAGTAATCGGTCCCCCAACTCCAACATGTTATCCGTATAACATCGCGCTCCGTCTGAGCACTATAGACCTGGCATTGCTTAGGAACGTAACTCTGCGCTTGCGTTCCATCGAAGCACTGTCAGAGCTCGACTCAGACCACCGACCTGTCGTTATGCAGTATCACAACCCAGTCACTGTTACGAGGACCATGGTGGATTGGAATAAGCTGGGCACGTGCCTAGCCGAAGCCGCTCCGCCAATCCTCCCTTACGGCCCGGATTCGAATCTATCCCCCGAGGACACCGTCGAATCCATAAACATCATTACCGATCACATCTCTTCCGCGATCATTAGATCTTCAAAAGAAGTCGATGTGGAGGACAGCTTCCACCGCATCAGACTGTCCCCCGATCTTAGGAATCTCTTAAGAGTTAGGAACGCGGCAATCCGGGCCTACGATCGTCTTCCCACGCATTCAAACCGGATTCGGATGCGTCGTCTACAACGCGAAGTCCACTCCCGCTTAAGCGACGCGCGTAACGATAATTGGCATAGTTATTTAGAACAACTCGCGCCCTCCCACCAAGCATACTGGCGACTAGCTAGGACTCTCAAATCCGAAACTACCGCTACTATGCCTCCCCTCGTACGCCCTTCAGGCCAACCACCGGCATTCGATGACGATGACAAGGCTGAGCTGCTGGCCGATGCACTGCAAGAGCAGTGCACCACCAGCACTCAACACGCGGACCCCGAACACACCGAGTTAGTCGACAGGGAGGTCGAGCGCAGAGCTTCCCTGCCGCCCTCGGACGCGTTACCCCCCATTACCACTGACGAAGTTAAAGACGCGATCCACAACCTCCAACCTAGGAAGGCACCCGGCTCCGACGGCATCCGCAACCGCGCGCTAAAACTCTTGCCAGTCCAACTGATAGCAATGTTGGCTACAATTTTAAATGCCGCTATGACGCACTGCATCTTTCCCGCGGTGTGGAAAGAAGCGGACGTTATCGGTATACATAAGCCGGGCAAACCGACAAACGAAACTTCTAGTTACCGTCCGATTAGTCTCCTCCCGACTATAGGAAAAATTTACGAACGGCTCCTTAGGAAACGCCTCTGGGATTTTGTTACCGCGAACAAAATTCTCATAGACGAACAGTTCGGATTCCGCTCTAAACACTCGTGCGTACAACAAGTGCACCGCCTCACGGAGCACATTCTGATAGGACTAAATAGGCGTAAACAAATCCCGACCGGCGCCCTCTTCTTCGACATCGCGAAGACGTTCGACAAAGTCTGGCACAACGGTTTAATTTACAAACTGTACAACATGGGAGTGCCAGACAGACTCGTGCTCATCATACGAGACTTCTTGTCGAACCGTTCGTTTCGATATCGAGTAGAGGGAACTCGTTCTCGTCCCCGTCAACTGACTGCCGGAGTCCCGCAAGGCTCCGCGCTCTCCCCGTTATTATTTAGTTTGTATATCAATGATATACCCCGGTCTCCGGAGACCCATCTAGCGCTCTTCGCCGATGACACGGCTATCTACTACTCGTGTAGGAAGATGTCGCTGCTTCATCGGCGACTCCAGATCGCAGTAGCCACCATGGGACAGTGGTTCCGGAAGTGGCGAATAGACATCAACCCCACGAAAAGCGCAGCGGTGCTCTTCAAAAGGGGTCGCCCTCCGAACATCACTTCGAGCATCCCACTCCGTAGTAGGCGCGCAAACACCTCCGCCGTTAGTCCCATCACTCTCTTTGGCCAGCCCATACCGTGGGTCTCGAAGGTCAAATATCTAGGCGTCACCCTCGACAGAGGGATGACATTCCGTCCCCATATAAAAACGGTACGCGACCGCGCCGCGTTTATTCTAGGACGACTCTATCCAATGCTTTGTAGTCGAAGCAAACTGTCCCTCCGCAATAAGGTAACTCTCTACAAAACTTGTATACGCCCAGTCATGACGTATGCAAGCGTAGTGTTCGCTCACGCAGCCCGCACCCACTTGAAATCCCTTCAGGTTATTCAATCACGATTCTGCAGGATAGCCGTCGGAGCGCCATGGTTCCTTAGGAATGGGGATCTCCACGATGACCTGGAGCTCGACTCTCTTAGTAAGTATCTACAGTCGGCATCGCTGCGCCATTTTGAGAAGGCGGCACGACATGAGAACGCTCTCATCGTAGCCGCTGGAAATGACATACCCGACCCAGTAGACCGAATGGTAAACCGTCGACGTCGCCCAAAGCACGTCATTACGGATCCTCCTGATCCATTAACGGTGCATTAGGCACCACAAGCACCGGTCACCGTCCTCGTCGAACCCGTCGCTTGCGACGAAGGGCTCGACGAGCGAACTAACCCATAGACACAGCCCACTGAGTTTCTCGCCGGATCTTCTCAGTGGGTCGCGTTTCCGATCCGGTGGTAGATTCCGCGAAGCACTGCTCTTGCTAGGGTCAGTGTTAGCAACTCTCCGGTTGAGCCCCGCGAGCTCACCTACTAACGTTAGGGCGAAGCTGAAATAGCCTCTCAAGGCTATCAGCATAGGTAGGAAAAAAAAAAAAAAAAAAAAAAAAATGGCCGTCACACAGTCGCTCACTCCTTTTTCACGCCTTATTCAAAATCATCCCAAGTACTCTGAATTTTCCTACGTGATCGAACAATGAGGAGATTCATTGGAGACCGCTATGACATGCTCTTCTTCAAGCGGGGTTTTTGTAGAGTATTAAACGGTAGGCAGCGGCTTGGCTCTGCCCCTGGCATTGCTGACGTCCATGAGCGACGGTAACCACTCACCATCAGGTGGGCCGTATGATCGTCTGCCTACAGGGCAATAAAAAAAAATTATAAAAAAATAAAAAAGAGCCATGTTAAATTTTGCGACATTGCCGGAAATACTGCGAGGTTGAAGCAGCAGTGGCCACGCAACATTGTTCGTAGGACACAGGGCTGCTGGGACCACACAAATCTCAATTGGCGATCGCATTCTTTTATATGGCTCCCAGGGATCCTTTTAGTTTCTTGTACACTAACACAAAAAGCACATAATTTGATTTTTTTATTTTTACTCAGTTTTGTAGTTATTTAGTCATGAAATATTTAGGTAGTTCGATGAACGACAATAAACAGTTGTATTTCATAAGCTATAATCATAGTCAATCATAATCCAGAGCTATTTATTTGCATACATGTACAACTACATAATATCTAGCAGGATTTATTCAATTAATTTGCAAAAACTTGACAAAAGCGTATATCTTTTGACGTACTTGCGTATTAAAATAAAGGCTTATTTTAAAATTGTGCTAACGCTTGTGTTAACGAGTCAGGCGTTTTGGTGCAAACTGTAAGCCTGATTTTTGAATTGAATGAAACAAATAAATAAATAAAACGTATATACGAAAATTTTCTAGGTTACAAGATAAGAGCTTCAAAAACTACGCTTGTCAGTAAACGAACGTTAGAATTTCGCCATTAGTGCGACGAGGGGCGCCTGCTAATTTATTCGCTGATAACCTTCTTGATAACCACCCGATCAACGCGGCCTGCGTGCTGCGTGCTGCGTGCAATCAAGGACTCGTATTTGAGACACTCAAATTGTCTATATCAACCCCAAGCCAAGCATTAGCCAATATTTTAATACTGGTGGTAGGACCTCTTATGAGTCCGCTCGGGTAAGTACCACCACCCTGCCTATTTCTGCCGTGAAGCAGTAACGTGTTTCGGTTTGAAGGGTGGGGCAGCCGTTGTAACTATATTTGAGACCTTAGAACTTATATCTCAAGGTGGGTGGCCCAGTTACGTTGTAAATGTCTATGGGCTCCAGTAACCACTTAACACCAAGTGGGCTGTGAGCTCGTCTACCCATCTATGCAATAAAAATTTTTTTAAAAAGACAATCGTGTCTGCGTGTTCTGCTATAACACCACGCGGTCCTGTTTAAAGAGTTCGATTATTTAGGCATCTCAGGCTGTTCCAAATTAGACAGATTCACGCAGCAGTGAACTACCACCTTGGACTCGGTATTAAGATTTAATAATATTTTATGCAAACAGTATTTTGTCTAACGTCCACGTTCAGGGAAAACCTAGCTTGAATATATACCAGACAAATCAGTTCTACGCCCACAATTCTAACACAATCCCCGCAGCCGTCGCTGATCGTGTCAGTAAGACTTTGTTTCGCATTGTACTTACACAACCAAATTTGGTATACATATCTACGTATCAGAATTCTAAGCAGCCACATGGACGCTATGCAAAGTGTCTAGATTGTATCAAATGTAAATCTACCGAATAAGAACACGTTCTAAAATTAAGCTCAGATCACAGTGAGTGCTTGGAATGTCACCCGCTCACAATAGACCGGAGCTAGGCTTTGTTCAAAAGTCTTTTTTGAATTGCAAAGAATAGTTTTTGTTCTTCATATCCTGTTTTGTATAAATATACACAATACAGTAATAAATTCTGTTATACTAAATCCACACCGCCTGAGAACAAAGCATAATCGGGATTGATGTGAAGACATGGGTACTACAAGCGCACGCGGGTTGATACCATCATCCAGCCCTAAACACTTTATTACGGATCCTCCCAATTCATTAACAGTGCTTTTAGGTACCACAAGCACCGATCACCGTTCTCATCGAACCTGTCGCTTGTCGGCGCGCAAACTAACCCATAGACACAACCCACTAAGTTTCTCGCCTGATCTTCTCAGTGGGTCGCGTTCCGATCCGGTGGTAGATTCTGCGAAGCACTGCTCTTGCTAGGGCTAGTGTTAGCAACGCCCTCAGGTTAGAGCCATCTACTCGCCCGGAGATTCTAGTATTACCCCTCGAAGTTACTAGAATAGTAGAATAGGTCGAAGAGAAAAAAAAGATCGAGACGGCACAACCGGTTGCAGTTTGCTCCAACTTCTTGATGTTATTTGTTCCTAATAATCTACCACTCATAATATTTTATTTCGGTCATGAAAATCTTCGAAAACGAGAGAGTATTACGAGTCCAATTTAGAACTGACAATTCTGACCTAATTCGTATTACTTCAGTATAATAACTTATGTAAACAAACCTACTTTTGAATTCTCAATACAATTAGTATAAAATTAGATCATTAAACACCTTTAAACAGTTGTGAAATACTCAAAGTATAAATAATATTGAATGACCTTGTATAAAATAAATTATGATATTGTCACAGGCATTGTCTTATAAACATTTACAAATTCTTGTCAAGATCACTCGTTTGCTCACACTGCTTTTGAATGATTGAATTGAATTTACAGTTAAAGTTTCTGACCAGTTTTAAACAGATTCATAAGACAATACGAATTTACGGGTCTCGATCTCAAATTAAGGAAAGTTGGGATTTCTTAATTAAGGAATGTTGGGATTCCTTAATTTGAGATTAACACCGTGAAAACTCACAATTTTTTGTTGATATCTAAAACAAATAATCGGGAACGATCTGTGTCCATTACTAGGATTTAGTCCATCAGCCAAATAATCTTATTTTCCAGTTGCAGAACAGTAGGATAGCCCTTAATCTAAGACAGTAATCCTGGACCATATGATTTGGAGTAAATTTCAAATCATACATATCTGCGTCTACGTATTCTGCGTTACATATCTACGTCTATACTGATTCTAAGACATTATTTGCGTCCTCCTCATTCCCGTTGTCACAGTAGGGCGAGTCGGACTAATATGGACCCAAAGTTGCAGTTTTATTCTTCCGTCTCGTCATCTTCATAACTTACCTAAATATAAATAGGATAGAACATGATTTTACATAGCCCGTTATAAACAATGAAGTCATCAAATTTCACGATGTCGATTTCACGTTTCATTGGCCACATTGAATTAAAACTTAAACCTGTTTAAAACAACTGCATTATTAGGTTTTTACATGCCATGATTTAATAGACATCTATATATATACACACGAGTATATCTATAAATGGGAAAAAACTAAATAGCATCTTCGCTATTTGACAACTGTTTTTTTTTTTATCAACAGACGAAATTAATGTTTGGAAAAAATATTAGGAGGAAGTGTTTTTTTTTAATATCAATAATAAAACAAAAATAATATTTTATACGTGAATTGAGTTAAAATGTTTAGGCTTCCATTATTTCAGTCTAATTGCGATCACTGGACGAACTAATTCGAATTAAAAATAGAAACCTTAAAAATTTAAGTATTTTCGGGTTTCGACGTGGTAGCAGCTCTCGATATCAGTTCTACACATGATTTAATGCACACCCTCTGCACACTGATTTAATGGAAAAAACTATTTAACATACGTCTTTGGGTACTTTCAACCGAGTTTTATGACGTCACACCCCATGATCTATAATATATAGGCTGAGAAAATCGCATTACTTGTGTCCATCCCACGTGTTTTTTCCACGTAAAAAACTACTTACCTCCTTTAAATCTAAACACCATCGGTTGTAGCGTAGATACAAGCGAGCGTCCTAGACCGTGAGCGAGGTCGACAACTCGTAATCTATTCATAACCCGACGCCCCGAGTCAGAAGCGATTTGTAATTTACTATTACGTCTATATTGAGACATTAGAACTCATATCTCAAGGTGGGTGGCGCATTTACGTTGTAGATGTCTATGGGCTCCAGTAACAACTTAACACCAGGTGGGCTGTGAGCTCGTCCACCCAGCTAAGCAAGAAAAAAAAACTACTATTACTGCTCAGTTTCTCGCCGGATCTTCTCAGTGGGTCACGTTTCCGATCCGGTGGTAGATTCTGCGAAGCACTGCTCTTGCTAGGGCCAGTATTAGCAACACCTCGAGCTTGAACCCCGAGAGCTCACCTACAGGGTAACGCTGATATAGCTGATAAAAAAATTACTATTACGACCTTCTTGTCAATTCAGGTACTTTCACAGACCGTACCTGCACATAATAAAATAATTAAATGTATCACAACACGTAAACTATAATATAATATATCGCATAGATATTATGAGCTGCATTAATCAACTCAAAATCGATATTATTATGGTTTTCAAATTATATAGTTATTTCCATATATTATGTAGATTTATATTTACCATTCCGAAACAGAGAAATCCGTTCCATGTTCCCGAAGTAATCTATTGCGCATCACTCTTTGATCCATAAACTACTATAATAATTCTACAGCAACGGTCATCATTGCAACCTTTGATAATTTATAATCATATACGTCACTATCATCACAAATATATACTAATATAAAAATCTACAGTGGTTTTTACGGATGTTCCGTTATAGCTACTGAACCATGTATCCGATTGACTTGAAACTTGGTATCCATGTAGAAAATAAATGTACTTAATGGATAGGCTAATATTTATATGAGTGTTGGACTCCCTACACCAGTTGTGGGGGCGTTAATGATGAGAATCTTTGTGGGGGTGAGAAATAATAATGTTGATTTTAAATGCCCAGCGTAGCGGACGGGTACAGCTAGTACAAATATATAAATAAAAAATATTTGCATAGCCAAACAATTGTCTGTTCACTTAATACTTGTTTTAAGGTGCGTATCGAGTTGATATCAAATGTCGGAGGAAGAGCAAACGCTTCAGTCTCGTGCCTTGTACCACACAAAGTAATTATGTGAATAAGTTCGTAAGCACTTGTAAATAGCACCGACGATTACTATTGTCATTCATGGTGCGGTTTTTAGGCCTCTTTTTGTGTTATATTTCCGCTTATGTCTACGTCGACAGTTCAACAAATACACGTGAAGACAAAAAAACGGGTCCATTAAACATCGGTTTTCATGTTTGATCGTAAGTAGACGTGGATCGGGCGAAGAAAGTATTAAAACGTAATGTTAGGTTTTTCATTCTAACTTCAAATTAATTAGCAAAAATTGACACAAAATATATCCTGGATTGTCCAACAATTAGTTACATTAGACGACACTATGCTAATGTATTGGACGGTTTTTCACTGCTATTGTGGTCGCTCGGTGTTGCATCGGAGCCCAACGACAATAACAAAATCCCGCTGATGCTGTTGTCTAATCTCCATACTTTAACGCACCGTCACACAATATCATCTTCGAAGATATTATGCAAAAAAAATTTTTTGCTTAGATGGGTGGACGATCTCACAGCACAGGTATTAAGTGGTTACCGTAGCCTATAAATATCTACAACTTAAATGCGCCATCTACCTCGAGATATAAGTTCTAAGGTCTCAAGTATAGTTACAACGGCTGCCGTACCCTTCAAACCGAAGCGCATTACTGCTTCACGGCTGAAACAGACAGAGTGATGGTACCTACCCATGTGGACTCCTACACAGGAGGTCCTACCACCAGTAAATCGCCTCATATGTCAATGTGTGATTTCAATCTCGTAGAAATATCTATGCGCCCGGTAACCGCCTAACACCAGGTTGACTGTGAATATGTCTACCTCTAGCACACAGCAATAAAACCAACTTCCTGCTAGAATATTACACTTCAAAATGTAATCAAGAACAATGGTACGTATGTACGTAATTAATAATTAAAACTACGTAAATAATAAAAACATAATTTTTAACTGGTCGTAAATATTTAATTAGGCATAATGTTTACTAGTATTGCTTCCAACATATTGAATCAAGAACAAATTAATCTTATCTATCTTATCTTTAATCTCATTAATGCAATGATACAGTGGATGTATTAATATTTAGTACCAAATCAACATATTGTTAAAAATGTTTAAATTATTTCAACAAAAATTTCAAATACTTAACGGGGTAAAAATAAAATAAGAAACTTACTTTACTTACTTTACTGCATCGGTTCAGAATGTGATACATATCACGGTAACAGATTTGATTAAACCATCCTTCGCGAAGTCTTATTATTATTGCATGTCGAGGGTCGAGAGGAGAGGTCTGCCTTTTTGTTAAAATTGGTTTAAAAATTGCTCAATTTTTCGTCGAACATTTTTAGTTTCGAGTCTTTTACAATTAAAATTAACACGTAGCCATACCTAATATGTTTATTAAATGTTAAGCAATCATATTTGTAACGCGCCTTGCTAGCCAGCGGTATATTAATATTATTTTTACTAATTACTAATACTAGAAATTAAAACACGTTCGTAAATTCCAAACCGTTTCCAAACCAAATTGCAAACATAATATTATTTGGTAAAATTCTCCAAAATTATTTTGTACGTAATATATAACTATATTTATTATCCGTAACAAATGAAAACTCAAAATAAAAACTCAAAACTCAAAAACTCTAAATAGTAATGTTAACTATCTCTCAACTTTACAACTTAAGCATAAGTCACACTGCCACACGCTCTTATTTTTATTCTGATTTATAAATTATCAAATAAAAGTGCTTCGTAAATTACAAAATGAAATATAACATTTAAAAAGTGACTGTATGAATAATGTCATTAAATTTCTCAATTTACCTAGCCAAGAGACAACATTCTTGATTTAAATTATGGCCTAATCTAATGAATTAAGTAAATCTTTCCTTAAGTAGTCCGGTCAACAGCAAGCTGTGCTGCCCTGAATTTGGACACTCTAACGTTCACGTAACATTTATTTTTCAACAAACAACTTTAAACTTCACAAAGGTAGTTGTATTATGAGTCTGGATTAGTACATATTATACACGTTTATTTGAATCTGTAATATATAATTAAGTAAAGGGTTATTCATTAAAAACGCTCCACGGTGTTTCCGGAGCGCTATGACATGTCCTTCTTCAAATGAGGCTTGTGGAGAGTACTCAACGGTAGGCAGCGGCTTGGCTCTGCCCCTGGCATTGCTGAAGTCCATGGGCGACGGTAACCACTTACCATCAGGTGGGCCGTATGCTCGTCTGCCTACAAGGGCAATAAAAAACATTTAAAAATTAAAAATAATATAAAAAACCTGTTTAAGTGACGTTGCCACAATTTATATGTTATCTTAAAGGGTACCTGCTCGATGACATTATGTATGGAATATAATTTCGGGTAAATGGCTACCGCGACTACGCTGTAGGTGGTGTCTCATAGTGGACCAATTTAGTATGACATCTTCGCATTAATGGGGCTCAATTTCACGAAGAGCGTGACTTATGTTGGCCTTCAAGGCGGCAATAGACTATGGTTTGTCTGCGTTCCATGGTGAAATGTCGCGACTAATTAAGTGATTGTGCCAAATTTGACAGCTCTCGCTTTACCAAGATGGCCACTATGAGCTGTCAAGTTCGCGCGTCCCTATTGAAAAACCCTCTAACCATAATATATGAGGACAGTGTGTATCAACTAGCCGCTGCCACTTCGATAAAGCGTAGCTATACAATGTGCAACGGAGATAGCTTTGTTGTTTCGTGATTATCATTGAAGGGAATTAAGAATAATGCTAAATACGACCTGCAAAGCCTATTTAGTATTACGATTTGAGCGATATACGTCGTCTCTGCACCGTAGATAGGAGCTCTCGTCAGCTTCCTCTTAGCTACAAAGTTACTTATCGTATTTTGGCAAACAATTTGTAATTCAATGTATTTTAATATTGTAGTCGGGTCTTAGTTTTTTTGTTTCTTAAAAATGTCAATATTATGAACATAAATTAATTATTTTATATACTAAATTAATTATGTAACGATTGTGAGAATAATACTAATTTGAATATAATGATTTTATACAGATTCGTGCTATGTCTCACAAACGAACCGGCACTCTTTGACTGTCGTAGTTTTGTTGTTTCTTCGTCTGGATAGTTATTTATAATATTATTTAACCTATGTTCGCTACCGAGATAGCTGAATCATGAAACCTGTTCTTAAAATCAGATCGTAATTAGGCAAAGGCTTTAAATATTTTGAAGGTCGACAACTTAGATCGTCAAAGAAGAAGATTTCCTGACCTCTGGTTAGTGTTTCGGGATTGGCCCCCTTCATAATCGAACCCGCTTTGATATAACCTTTTTTAGAAAAATCTTTTCCATGTCCCATGTAAAAATGATTACGCAACGTGTATAGATATAAATTGGTTCAGATATTTCGCACGAATAGACAACTGTCTCAAGCGGGCGACAGGGCCATTTCGCGTGACCGACACTATGGTTGTCTACTCTCCTCTTGTTTGAACTAAAACATATCTATTTACTAGGTACATTCATTACTTATCATCTGTCAGGACATAAATTTACATATTGTTGGGCGTATGGTAAGCGCGCACGGTCCGAAGGTACCAGCATCCTGTCTAGCTTTACCGCGAAGCAGGCATGCAATATTTACAGCTCTGTCTCATGTGAGGCTGTGAATTTCTTTGGACATATGGGCTTCATGAGCCCGGAAAACCACTCCATAAAAGTATGCGGTAAGTTAGTCTTCACAAAACAGAAACACAAAACAAAAAATATCTGGTATCATCCTGTGTCTATAGACATAGCCATAATATGTAGTACTTAAGTTAGACTTTAGTCACTACTAGAACAAGGATAAGATGGACGCTAGGAATAGTGAGTAATGTAGAGTTTTGGAATGATACGGGACTGTTAACATCTGCATTGCATTGCCGACGTGCATTAGCGACTGGAACGTCTCTGTCCGTACTTTGTAAAGCTAATACGATGACAACTTTACCAATTATACAGCCTTACAATTAAGCTTAATGATAAATTGTTTTGCTTACATAGCGCCTAAGCCTGCTGTAAATACCAATGCAAGAGGTTCTTGATTCAGAAAAACATAATTAGTGCAGAACTCGGTACTAACTCTGGCCAATAAAAGATATTTTAATGTCTATTAAAATTAATTAGTGTCATAGTCTAAAAGTGATTCAAAATTAAAATATTTATGAAATGAAAACGACTACAGTTTGTTTATTTAATGCAGAACGTTTCGAACGTAGGAACTAGCAAACTATTACATGACGCGGTTTCACTCGCGTTATGTACCACAATAACAACAAAACAGGCAGTGTTGTTGCGAACAAAAATAAACACATAAATCTCTCACTCACTCTTCGGCCCATAAACTCATCTCTTTACAAACAAACAATGTCGATTCACTTCTCCGGGCATGTACGAGATCGCGGCATCATCTTTCGTAATAAACAACACAATCCTTCAAAGTTTAAAAATGTTAATTAGGTAGTGAATGTTGCGAACGCTAACCCTGCCAGCCTAGTCCTAGTTGTTGTTTAAGTAACGCAGCTGACGACGTGAACCAAATCTCGCTAGTCACTTGTTTACAACGCCATATCCGGTTTAACTATACAGAATTAGGGAATTTAAATTTATCGATTCTAAATACAGAATTTTAATAACGTAACAATACCAAACTTGCTTTCGTTACCAGTTACAATACAGAGTGCCGCCATCGTGACAAATATAATTTTAAGTTAATTAAAATAAAAAATTTAAGCTGTATGTAACATATGTGCAAATATGTGTAATTATTTCTAAGGAGCACAATTAGAAGCTATGTATTTATGTACTTTAATTTTGTTAATCTACATATACAAATTGATGATTGATAATTTCCGAAAAATTTCAAAGTTGAAAAACGAGTAATTGCTCTGTTCTCTCTGCTCTGTGGTTACTGCGAAGGAAAGCATGTTTGAATTGAATCGATTAATAAAACTAATCAATCATCAGTAAGACTCAGTCGTGGTATTGTTCCATTAACTTGAATAGAAACAGAATTTGAAACGACATACAAATTAAATTTGAAGCACCAAGAGTTTTTCGATCGTTCTCCGTCAGTAAGTATCTACAGGCGGCATCGCTGCGCCACTTTGAGAAGACGGCACGACATGAGAACCCTCTTGTCGTGGCCGTTGGAAACTACATACCCGATCCTGTAGACCGAATGGTAAACCGTCGACATCGCCCAAAGCACGTCATCACGGATCCTCCTGATCCATTAACGGTGCTTTTAGGCACTACAAGCACCGGTCACCGTCCTCGTCGAACCCGTCGCTTGCGACGAAGAGCTCGACGAGCGAATTAACCCATAGACACAGCCCACTGAGTTTCTCGCCGGATCTTCTCAGTGGGTCGCATTTCCGACCCGGTAGTAGATTTTGCGAAGCACTGCTCTTACTAGGGTCAGTGTTAGCAACTCTCCGGTTTGAGCCCCGTGAGCTCACCTACACACGCTAGGGTAAGCTGAAACAGCCTCTCAAGGCTATCAGCATAGGTAGGAAAAAAAAGATCGTTCTCTTATCTATCTATATATTAATACGTGAAGCAAAAACTTTGTACCCCTTTTTACGAATATTGCGCGGACGGAGGAGTATGAAATTTCTCACACTTATAGAGAATATATAGAGGGAGTACACAAAGCTGATTTTTTTTTAAATAATGCATAAAAGATACTTAAAATCAATAAAGAAAACATTACACACACTACCATGTATTTGACACAACACATACATAAAAATATACTCTTTGTTTACTGTCAATTGGGAAACTTTTGTTATTGTTTAAAGTCTGTGGTCGAATTGAAAATAGATTAATATTGTTTGTCTTTAGTATTATTGATCTATAGTGCAGTTTTGACAAATGCTGTGATTATATTATCGAAATATAATAGTGTTTGACAATAGAACCATAATAATGTTTAAACTTATAATTTCAATTAATTATAGTCGAACCTCGACTACTGCGGGGCCACTAGTTACTATATAAAATACATGTTTGTGTTACGATTAATTTTTTTTTAATTCTTAGCAACACAGTGCCCACTACGCTCCCTCTGATAAGGTGGATTCATTTATGGAATTGTTGTTGAAAGCTGTGTGTGAAATATAATTTTTTTGATAAATCTAAGATATTGGTTTCACAAGTCATTCAATCATTCAAACCACGCCGTGTTGCTATTCCTAATTCAATTTAATAGTTTAGCTTTTATTAAAAATTTAAATTTAAAATAAACGTCACTGATCAGAATTTATTTAACATTTAACATCAGTGAGGAAAATATTTTCAAACTTGATTCCACTAGATGAATACTTAACTCTTAATTAATGTTCACGAAGTAATTATACAAAAATAAGATTTTGCAACACATTTAATAATATGTTACGACTTAATTTTAAAATTTCACATATAAATTTAATTTCTGTCAAAAATAAACTGGGCTTTTAAATTGACTGCCTAGAGTGTTGAAAAGCTGTTTTTATTGTGATAAATGGATAACAATTATGAGCTTAATGACTCATAATGTTACTTCTGTACGATTCTACAAACAATTGTATATTCTGTTTATCTGTGTATGCAAAAATATACAGACGTAATAATAGCAATAGTGAGAAAAAAGTTGAGTACAGCTTATTTCTTAATTATCTCTTCATGGGAACAATTAAAATTTTAGGAACATCTAAATCAGTGAAATTTTGGTTGTAAAATAAAATTTGCATAGAGTTTTCAACCAGCGGCTATATTTATATAACCTAATGGAACACACCTCGCAAGATTTACCTCAAAAACGTTTATAATTCACAAAAAAGGGAAAATTCATTTCGATTCTCGATCGAGTAAGGACAATATGTCTATGTTTACGCCTAAGACAATCTTACGTAATGTTTCATAGCATCCTTGATTGTGGTTGGCCGACAGGCAAGCTATATTAGACACTAAACACTATGTCAGTCAGTAGATAGCGCGCGTCCGTGCCGAAACAACACTGTAAATTAAAACTAAGATAATAAAAAAGAAATAATGAGAGAATTGAATGGTAAGTTTTAATTTTATTGCATTTTTTTTTCTTATAAACTTCCGCGAATGTTCCATCACAATGTAATTTAATGATTTCTGTCAGCCAAGTTAAACTCGTGTCATTTTTGATTATGTTTGTAAACAAAACTACATATTACGCGCGTGTAAAATGTTGTATGTTGGTCATCAGTTGATTCCGTCACGTTAGAACGATAAAGCATCGTGCTTGGCTCTGTCGTAGCTCTTTGTCATCAACAATGGGTGACTGTCGGGACGTTTCGGTTATTGATAAACACATCAAGACCAGTCAAGAAACATTTAATTATTTCAACAATATTAAAATAAAAAAACATCAAAATATCAAACTATTTTTAATACAACAACAAATAACAAATACTGAAATTGAATCAAAAGCAAGTACAAAATACATCTTATAGCAATTGAATGCAACGGGTTTTGTTCGCAAAAGGCATTATCAAAGTCACCTAAATACTTTAGATTTTTTTCTTAATTATAATACTTAATTAGATTGTAATTAACTCCACGATCTTTCCCACCGTCACTAGATAAACATATTTTATACTTTTAAAATATCATTTAAATTCATAATAAATTGACAAGCAATCTCTTTATTGTCGACCATTGTGGTAGTAGGCTGTGTATTTGCCCACCCTGCTTTTATTATTATACTATTGATGACATAGCAAGTCGGCAATATCCCCTATGCACAGCACTTTTGCCATGGGTACCATCAGCTCTACCATTAAGTACTTGTCTCAAGGTTAATGGTGGTACCCCTGTTGACCTTGTGGCTTGTCATTTAACACCAGAGTGCCATGGTGTCGACCAAAATAAGAAAGGTGCGTCATAGGTATTTTTGTCGAACATTAGGTATGGTGTGTTCCCGTCAAGACCATTGTTCCATATACGTAAGGCTCCAAGTGTATTTTGACTTGGTTGAAGCAGTATCAATAGCGGTAGTAGTGTCTTTTTTATGATTGAAGGATTACTGGTGGCCCTGAGGCCTTTCCAGTTTCAAGAGGGTAGGTGGTCGAGCAAAGGCTCAGCCAGGAGAGATTGTAGTGGCGCCTGGGATTCATCTCTTTGGGGTTCATACAAATCAGTAATTTCGCTCGCCGTCCGCGGCTGTAACCACTGCTACCTGGGGCCCCTACCCCCCTCGTCGGACTGGAAGGCATGCCTTTAAACTAACCTGTACATTAGAGTAGCGACCCGCCCCAGCTTCGCGAGGCTTACTTCAACAGTATATAACGCTGAAAGTGCATTAAAGTAATTTTATTTCTATTCATTATCATATCATTTTTACTTCTTGCTTTATCAGTGACGAACTTCCTAAAAATAATTTTCTTTCAACATGAAAGGCACCAATTATCACAATTTCTTGTCAGTAAGGACAAGTACACATATAATAGCGGACCCCTCAAACGCTAGCTAGCCCGATGGGAGCGCCACTTATTGGGCTTAATTGTGAATATCTAGCAGGGACCAGGGACCAGGAAATACTAGATTAATATTATATTAATATTACATACGAAAACTTGTGAGGATAGATCGAGTTCTGTTACTGTTTCACTCAACAGATAAGGAATGGATTTTAATGTAATGAAAATACGCGAACAAAATCACGCGCAAGACTTAGTGTCCAGGTAATTCAAGTTTGAAGGACACTTACAATTTTTCTTCAATAAATTATTTGATCTGTGAATACGTTGCTGTAGGAAGATACAGAAGACACCTTAGGATAACTGAGAGCTTTGGTCACGTGCCTTTAAGTGTTTTTTTTCGGATAGAAGGGTTACTGGAGGCCCAGAGGCCTATGCAGTTTCACAAGGACATGTGGGCTCACAAAGGCTCAGCCATAAGGATCCGCTGTGTGTTCCGGTATACGTAACTTTTTATATTGTTATGAAATGGACCGCCGACCTTTTACAGCCGCAAATAAATAGCGCCTCTTGACCTAATACATAATAGTAAGATGTCCAAGAAGACTTCTTGAAAACGAGTCGCTTTAGTTCGTAGATTAAAGTTTCAGATACTAAATACATAGGCGTCTGTCGTTGGTATCGTTGTAGAGTTACCCGATCTATTAGCTTGTTTATTAGTCACCCTGAAGTCTATCTACTTTTGAAGACAAATAATGGACTATGAATTACAACCATGATAAATTACGGGACATTTCTTAGTAGACACAAATTTCGACAGCTTCCCTAATATAATGCTAATGCTAATGGTTTTTATCATTTATTATGCGAACGTATAATGTGTGACCAGACTTGAGACGTGAGCGAGCATATATTTTTTGTGTTTTTATTCATTATCGTTTATAATATTTATACCATACACCGAAATAAAAACTGATAATGAACAAAAATTCCGTCAGCAAAATACTGGTTGTGACTTAAATTCAGAAACAGTTCATTAACCATCAAAGCTATTTATTTTTTTATATAATAAACATTCCAGAAAAAAAAATAGCTTATAAATTTTGTTAAAAAAATTAGAAAATTTGTTTATTTACTTAGATTTGTGAACGAGCTTACGGTCCGTTTGGTTTATAATAAAAACCGGAGCGCACGGATGTCAGATCGTGAATGTAGCCATGGATACCTTGAGACATGAGGTCGAAGGCGGTAGCGACGAAGACTGAGGGCTGTCCTTGTTTCATTTTGTGCACAGACCCGTTGTCGATCGCCGCACCGTATGCATAACGTTCATGTATCAGCTACTTCCTTAATCAGGGATACTCCAAATTATGATGAAGTTTGTCGCAGGCTGTAAATTGGCGCGCTAGGTGAAATCGATTTCAGTTACTTGTGTTCACTGCCCGTATGATCAGATGCTGAAACTTGAAATGTGCAGTGTCAATTTTGGAACATTGCTTGATAAAGTGAGCCCAAGAGATTTGCAAGAGCGATTTTTGATGTGAAACATCTATAGCCGCACGTAAAACCGACTTCTGGCGTGGCGACGCATGCCGTGGCGACGAGTGGCCACGCTATATGATGGTATATATATACAGTCTATATGCAGTAGTGTGTACGGTGTGGCGACGCGTCGCCATGCGCAATCGACTGTGCGATTGAAAACAAATTATTTTTTCGTAATATTTTATTTTATCATTATGACATTTATTTCCTATCAAAATCTGTTCTTTTCTGCATATTACTTTTACAAAATAATGTCGATGTTTCACATCTGCCAGGCGTCCCGTGACGGCTCACATTTTTTTTGCACCCAGCAGCACTCTTTTTTTGAGTCACTCAAAAACCCTTCATGTCGTGAACATACTCCTTATTATTCTTCTGTCGATCTATTTATCAGCAAAGCCTTGTTCAGACGCTCATAGAAAGGTCAATGGTTTTTTTCATGTGTGATGTTACTCAATTTCAAAGTTAGTTTATTTGCTTTGGATCACGTTCACGAAACCCCGTCGCCCCAGAGCGAGTTCTATTGCTCTTTGTCACACACACACAGTCACTAATTTAATATGCATTTTACAAACGAAACAAAATCGCATAAATAAATATTAAAACAAAAATGAAACGAAATCACATTAATCACAACAAAAAAGGCCTCCTAAAAGACCACAATATTATGAAATCAGGCATAGTATTTTGAATAAAAAAAATATATGTTAATTCAGATAATTATGTAATAAATAAATTATTTATTTTAGCGTTCTAAATCCAATAAATATTAATGTTTGATCAAATATTCATATGATACTAATATCCATATTCTATAGGCCGTTTTACAGGTGACTTAATTTTTATTGAGTTCTCACGGCCTGTAATTTAAATACAACAAAACGCAATTTAATTGGATTAAAAATAGGGATGTAACATGTGTGATCAAGATTCTACACATCTGATTTATTCTTTTGGGCTACGTATCAGAAATTTCAGACGGTAGCAACGTAATTCATCATTTAATTTTATGCACGCGTGCGTGTAAACAGACGCTTTAGTGTCCAAAGTAATTCAAACACGCAACTCTTGATGTGAATACTTTAATAGGAAGATCTTGGACTTATAGCGAGCTTAAAACTTAAAAATAGTCCGTTGGTATATGGTTGCTGTCCCAGCATATGTCAATCTCATAGCCAAAAACTAGAAATGACCACTAATAATTTTATATTCGTCTACTCTTTGGTCCGTGTGACATTTCACTCGGAGACACTTAATACGTCGTCAGAGAGCACGAAATTATTCAAAACTGACAGTGAATTGATACGTGTAGATAGAACATTATATTATGTAGACGAATTCTTTTGAAACTATCGTAAGTTATTAGAAATGGCATGCCTTTCGGCCTGAAAAAAAAATTAAAAAAATGTTTGTAAAATGATTTATTCTCTGTTATTCATGTGGAGTTTTCAATTACTATCTTTGGCTTTCATAGAGTTCTTATTTTCAATGAGATTCAATGAGACTATGAAACTTGTTTTGTTACATTACTGTGTTACATTAGTGGTGACTAGTTTGTGATACATGCAGAACACATTGTTGTCAAACAACAGAAAATTTACAGAACAACTTAGTAAAAATATACATTGACTTTCAGTTAGGATTTACGACTCGGAACATTCACTATGTCGTTAGGGGATGCGCAATTGTTCGGTTTTTTATTACCAGATTTCATCTATGACCATATTTTAGATTTAAAAAAATATTGTATTTTGTAGTATCATGTTATATTTTCCTAACTCTCTTAGACATTATATCCTTCTTAAAAGGATTAGGTTAGGTTAGGTCGTGTCGCAATTTCGAGCTGCAATGATTCCTTGGAATGATGATGAAATCTTAATTTGCATTGAAATAACGGTTATCCTTCAAACCGGAACTCTTAAATTACTTATTCTTTTAATTTTATGATCTTGCCAAAAACAGCTTACAATAAAAGCCCATCCGGTCTACTTCTCATCAAATCGTCATATTGATTTGAACAATAATAAACTTTAAAACTATTCGAAAAAGTTGATTTTGCACAAACCACTGCTTTATTAAAGATATGAAACAAACAGGTAGGTATGTATTTTTTTCTCATTTTAAATCTATCACTGTGGAGTATTACAATTAACACACAACATACAATTAAGTTACATATTACATTACTTTAACTATAATAATATTACTGATTGTTGAAACATGTATTATGAAAATATTAGCTTAAAATTAAATCAACTGTATTAAAGGGCCAACTATTGGTTAAGTTTATAAATTATTGTTAATCTTATACCATTAAACGAGCAAATCTTGTATATTAATATATGTATATGTATATAATCTGAATCTCGGTAACGTCTCCAACGATTTTCATAAAATTTAGTATACAGGGGATTTCGGGGGCGATAAATCGATCTAGCTACGATTTATTTTCAGAAAATGTTGTTTTATTCGTGTTTTCAAAAATCAACTCTTCCCGACATCTATTGGCGAATAATAATACTATTTTTCTTAATTGAGGGCAACTAACAAGATGGCGTTATCAAAAAAAATACCCAGCAAAGCTCGGTCATCATCAGTACTAATAACATAAGCATAAAGATTAATCGCGTTTACGTTAAAAACGAATCGTCTGTCGCCACGAAAATTGTGATATTCCAAACGTGGCTCTAAATTATTTGGTGAATAGATAAATCATCATTAAATCGTCAATGTCTGATTCTGTTGCGAAACAGTCATGCCTTCCGTATCGAAGGGCTAAGGACACGGCTCCAGAATACAATTTGGATTTAGGCTGCCTGTCTCTAAAAGTGTAAGAGCATTCACATTGGGCTTCGGTAAGCACAACTGAAAAATTATTCGTTTAACGAATGAACCAAGTTCGACAGCTACCGCAGTCCAAACAAACCATCGGTTTATCCCATAGGACATTTTTTCCAACTGAACCATGTATGTAATAGCTTCGGACAGTAATAGGCCGAAGGTGGCAACAACGCGTGTGTGTTTAGTATAAGACCTACCAATAATACCAAAGTTAGGAAGTAAGGGGAGAACGAGAACAGATAAGCCGTGTCTTCTCATCACCCGCCGGAAAACCACTGTTGTAACGTAATCTGGTCTATGTAAAAAGTTCTGTCTTACTGTACCCAGAACTATCGACTATATTATTAGCTGGCTTAATTTATATTGACTCTCAAAGCACAAAAACTTTGAAATTTCTAGCATAGAAGTTCACTACAAATAAATCTTGCTTTTAAGCTTCGTAGATTAATCGAGCATTTAAAAAGGCTATGAAAACAAAAATAGGGCCAATGAAAAATGTGTAAGCTCAGATGAAATAGGTAATAAAATTAAATTAAACAAAAAATTGTTTATCACACAATGTTTGCCCGATATGGGAATCGAACTCACGAGCTTAGGCGCGGCAGTCAGGGCCGATAACTACTGGACCACTGAGTCAGGCAAAATTGTTCCTTTAAGTCGATGGCTATCGTCTAGTTGACAATTATCATCATAACAGACAGAAGCCGGGTTTCACTATTTTATAAAATTTCCTGTCTAAATCTCATACATAATTGTGCGAACCTGATTGTATCCTCGTACCTCGTACAGCAAAGAGCAAACCTCAAATCTGTGCGAAAAGCCTCATGCGGTTGACAATTCTATTTAAATTAACTTTCATCTTAACAATTATTCCTTACTTTCATGCGTCAAATAGTTAATTTAAAAGATCTAAATATTTTATGTAAGAAATTAAATACATCGGTATTTCATCAGAAATTCTGCGTTATAAATACTGCGAGTTAAATATATTGTACAATTCAAACGTGATTTTTTCTCAAATAGTACAGTTGAATCCTTGATTGTACAAAATAAATAAATAAATATTCAAATAAATCAAACAAATTAGGTCTACATTGGATAATGTTAATTGATAGATTAATATGCAAAACAAAAAATAAGAAATAGTTTTTTATTTTTCATTGACCTCTTGTGCAATGATTACAAAAAAAAATATTAACCACTTATTAATGATTGCAAATGCCTTGAATTATTTTTTTATGATGTATAAAAACTCTAAAAAGGAAACTGGAATGTTTTGATGTTTTCTAAAATTACCAAATTCTGTGATATGCAATCAAATCTAAATGATTTAGTGTTAATTTTTTTTAAAACAAATACAAGATTTAAGCTCAAACGTTTCTCGTGATTTTGATCTCGATTGTATCTATCTGGATTCTATTTGGATCGTATCTGGCTATTTACATCTGCTGTTCCCGTATCGACTCATCCAGCACGAAAGTTTGGTTCTAGAGGGTTGCTCACTTAGCCATCTTACATATTGTAAAATCGGTAAATCGTTTTGTAGCATTCAATAATATCTCTTAAAAATGTAAGAAAAGAATTATATAAAATACTGGCTTTTGCCCGCGACTTCGCCCGCGTGGAATAGTTAGTTAGACATAACCCTAAATTTTACCCACCTCTTCATTTTCGTAGAATATCATTTAAAAACACCTTCACAAATAATGCTTTATTCTAGAACAAATTTGGTTAGCATGGGGAACAATTCTCCCATACATTATTTTAGCGAAACTTTAACCGTTTCCGCATCGCACGTAGCGGAAGCTCTCAAAAGGGAAAAATACCCCGATTTTGAAACATTCTTTATTGGTGCTCCGCTTGCATTGGTCTTAGCGTGATGTTATATAGCCTATATCCTTCCTCAATAAATGGGCTATCTAAGACTGAAATAATTCTTCAAATCGGACCAGTAGTTCCTGAGATTAGCGCGTTCAAACAAAAAAGTCTTCAGCTTTATAATATTAGTATAGATAACTAGCATAAATCAACATAAATGCTTTTGACATACAACCAAGTAAATGTGCGACTTCAAATACTGTACAAGTAATGCGCCAAACCCAAGCAACAAATAAATCGATATTGAATTACTGGTGGTAGGACCTCTTGAGAGTCCGCGAGGGTAGGTACCACCACCCTGCTTATTTCTGCCGTGAAGCAGTAATATGTTTCGGTTTGAAGGGTGGGGCAGCCGTTGTAACTATACTTGAGACCTTAGAACTTATATCTCAAGGGTGGGTGGCGCATTTACGTTGTGGATGCCTATGGGCTCTAGTAACCACTTAACACCAGGTGGACTGTGAGCTCGTCCAACCATCAGAAATAAGCAGGGCGGTGGTACTAACCCGCGTGGACTCACAAGAGGTCCTACCACAGTAATTACGTAAATTATAATTTTGCGGGTTTGATTTTTATTACACGATATTATTCCTTCACCGTGGAAGTCAATCGTGAACAATTGTTAAGTACATATTTCATTAGAAAAATTGGTACCCGCCTGCGAGAATCGAACACCGGTGCATCGCTTAACACGAATGCACCGGACGTCTTATCCTTTAGGCCACGACGACTTTTATTTTTACTTTAACGGTGTCGAGAACGTTAAAAAACTCGCACTGAGCCACAGTATTTCATGCGTTAATTGTCCCAAAAACAAGCGATCCCAAAACAGAAAATGATAAAAATATATATTTTGTATCAAAGAATTGATATTTATGCTTTTACAATACATTTATATTCATTATTTTAACTGAAATGAACAATGGTACGATTTTAAGAAAGTTCTGTAAATAATAGTAATGGTTCCTTTCCATAGAATCTAATATTACAACCTCTTATTCCATCCAATTTATATTAATTAAATAATTCAATATAAATCATGTATGTAATGTAAAGTGAAGTTACTTTGGGGAGCCCCAGAAGTTCTTCACTAGCCGCTTGACATGTTGTATTTCTTTAAGTTATGCAAAAAAAAACGACTGTTGCATCAAATATATTCAAACGATCGCCAGCCAAGCCTACGGCCTTACCACAGAACATACCAAGTATTGCGGTAGGTCGTTTCAACCTTGTAAATTTGGACAAGGACCGAGACTTTTTTTTTTGTTTGTCAAGGCATTCGACTATCGACTTCCTCGCATCAGTTAATATTCAAATAAAATTTTACGATTTGTGACTACGCATTAATTAGATAGATATCAGTCAGTTTTTATCGGAAACGCGGCTGTGTGCTAGTTTGTGGTTTGTGCATCGGCAAGATCTTTCACCGAGCGGGTGTTTCTTTGGCAGATCAAAATTTAGGGAGTGTTTGTTGAAAATTGGCAAAAATACGAGATTTCTTAAAATCACTGTTAGCCTCTTTAATTTTCCCAGATTTCCTCTATTTGCCGACAGATGTCAGTAAACGTTCAATTTTTATTTGAAAGCGAAGCTCCATCGAGGACTTTTGCAAACTTTGTTCATATTTTCGTCTCTGCGCTAAACTAGTATTTATATATTAATACGTGAAGCAAAAACTTTGTACCCCTTTTTACGAAAGTTTCGTGGACGCAGGAGTATGGAATTTCCCACACTTATAGAGAGTATAGAGGAGTGCAGAATGTTCATATTTTTTTAAATTATGCACTAGTAATATATTAAATAAAAAAAAAAAACATTACACACACTACCGTGTATTTGACATTTTCGTATAAAGTTTGCTTTTGTGATAGTTATAGTAATTATACTAATTTTTTAATTTTTCTATAAATTTTAATTAATTTAAATACTTTCAAAAAAACCGCGCTATGAAAGTGGGGTGTTTACGTTTACACTGTGCCACTAGATGGCGCTCGAGTCATAAACAACGACCAGGTGTTTTGTACAAGCCCAGAAAAACTTAAAATGTCACGAAAGTGTAAATACGATGCTGATGCATTTTGTTTCATATGTGGTCAATTTATTAAAGTTCAAAACCAAACTGTTTCATGCCATGTATTTTTTTTCGTCTAATTACGATATAAAATATCGAAATTTTGTGCTTTGCAATTAAAGTCAAATTTGGTGTTGACCCGTGTAATATACGATCAGAATTTCAATGTCGCTTAACAACGCCCTGCAACATTGCGCAAGTAGTAGACAGTGGTATCACTCGGCGCAATACTTTATAACACACTCATCGATGATAAAACAAGAACCTCTTGGTTCGCTGTTAATTTTTAATCAGCTTAATTTTCGTCTGACGTAGACTACCATTACTGTAAAGGAGAATTTGTAAATCATAAACAATCGCATTAATTAGGTTATTTCGTTAGGATTTCGCATGGAAATTTCGATCGTTATTAAAATCTAAGATAATGTGTCTTCACATAACAAAACATTGAATAACTTTCGGTAGGCAGCGGCTCGGCTCTGCCCCTGGCATTGCTGAAGTCCATGGGCGACGGCGACCACTCAGCATCAGGTGGGCCGTGTGCTCGTCTGCCTACAATGGCAAAAAAAAAACTTTCACCAAAAAATATAAATGTCGTTACTTTTTAAGGATAATATTATTGTTGTATTTCCAAACGAGATTCAAATGATATAGTATGATATTTTAAGTAAAATACGCTCTTTTAGGTACGGCAGTATGTGAGATACAACTCGGGAGACGCCATGCGGTCCCTGTTATATACGTAAGAGGCTCCCATTATGAAGTCGGCTTCGATGTGGTAAGTTCTGTCTACTAAACTAATAGAATATATCAAGAGAGATTTCTGGAAGAAATACACTATTTGGCTCGTTTTCATGAATCATTACGATTACTCATCGCCATCGAATACAAAACAAAACGAAGCCAATGCCCCTCACTAAAAACTCTTTACAATCCACGTTTGAAAAATACCTTCAGAGAAAATAAGGCAAAAACAGGCATCATTCGTTCCAAAGGAGGGTGGTTTTTATAATTGCGTAGGTGGGTGGACAAGCTCACTGACCAGCTGATGTTAAGTGGGTTACAGGAGCCCATAGACATGTACAATGTAAATGCCGCCACCTACCTTGAGATACGAGTTCTAAGGTCTCAGTTTTTACAATACAACGGCTGCCCCATCCTTCAAACCGAAACGCATTACTACTTCACGGCAGAAATAGGTAGGGTGGTGATGCCTACCCATGCAGACTCACAATACATCCTGCCATCAGTAATTACGCAAATTATAATTTTGCGGGTGCGATATTTTTTTTACTACACAATGCTATTCCTTCACCGCGATAGTCAATTGTGAACATTTGTTCGGTACATATTTAATTAGAATAATTGCATTGAAAAACACCGTTAGATCATCTCAGACTACCCCTCTGAAGTGTTCATGCTTAGTAGATTTAACACGATTATATCCTCCCAGGGTCGCACATTCTCCTCCGTCATCAAGAGCTTCATATCAAATTACGCTAATCTACGTGACTTTGAGCGGGAATACAAAACTGATACCGGCCGGGATGCGTATGATAAGACCCTGGCTAACATGGAGAAGCGATTCCCTTACTACGTTAAGGAGATCAGAGGTGTTGCTGATGGAGCTAACGTTCCTTTCTATCAGGTATTTCCATCACCATACTTATTTGTTTTTTTTTTGTCGTAGCTTCATTATCATCATTTCATTTTAATTAGTTGTGGTGTGAGCCATGAGCGATGAAATCTGGTTTGATGTCTTTGGGTTCCTGGTAGTATTTAGCACTAGACGGGCCATATGATGCTCTGCTCACATTCACAATCAAAATGTTGAAAATAATCTTCGAGCTTCCAATTTGTGTGCATTAATTGCCGCAGAGGATTATCCATTTTACTAGTCAGTAATAATTCTAGAAGGCACGCAGTTGCTAAAATGCGCGGAAATTAAATCTTCTTGCAAATCTAAATTTAGTTAAATTTTTTTGCTGACCACAAAAAAATTAAATAAGTTTCGAATTCGTAATGCAAAGAGGAAACGATTAAAACCCATATAATTTTTAATAACTCGCGTATAAATAACACATACTATGAATTTCCTAAATTGCATTCTATAAATATAAATATCATTGATAATGTTGAAGCGGATGCAAGACCAGTTATTTAGTAGTCTACCTACAAACTAATTGGTTTTATTCGTCTAGACCTAGAAAGCCTAGAAAGGCTTAACACCGAACATTACAAAGCAGCATATTTATTCATAGCAGACCTTCAGGAACGCCCCGACTGATTCATTGAAACCACAACAATATAGGTATAATTTGATAACTATCATGTACCCAAATTAATTTTATCACAACTCCATGTTTGTAACAGCTATTCCTCCTGCAAATGGATGACTTGATTGGAACCATCAACGACAACCACGTACCACGGAACGACACCGGAGGCTGCAGCTCTGTCGCCTTCAAGAACCCACAGCATGTAAGAATCATTATACCTTATCTGCATACAACGTAGGCCAGTCGTTAAGCAAAGCAGTCGTGACTTCGATATCAACAAGAAATATCCCGTGAGCTCATCTACTACAGCAAATAATGATCTTCACTTATTTTTGAATATATTTGATTTTTATAATCAATGATTACCACTAATAGTAACGCTTGTGGTTTACCAATTTTAAGTATTAATTCATTAAATGACGATATGAAAGAGAGAGAGAGAGGACTGAGTGTTGAGATGACGACTGATAGAACAGAATGGATGACAAAAATTAGCTGCACCGACCCCACCTAGTGGGATAAGGTGGAGAAAATGAAAAAAAAACATTAAATTATTTGGTCGGTGATAAAGTTCGAGCCGCCATCTTTAAATCGGCCCGTAGCCTCACACCACTAAGTGGGAGTGGATGTATTCTGAAAATCACCCCATTCTACCTGCAGTTGATTTTTTAATTTGTTTTTCCAACTTAGTGTTTTATTTTGAAGAAACGAATAACAGAACAAGCATAATAAAATAGTTTCTCATTATGTGAAGCGGTGAAAGGCTATTTAATTTTGACCTAAGCAACATTTTTACACTTTAAAGGAGAGCCATTTAAAGGTAAAAACTTGCAGAAAATATCATAACAAAAAACTGCTTCAGCTATTCAAATGGGTAAAACTTGAAGTATAAAAGAAAGAATAAAAACATCGAATTATTCATACTAATGCCAAATAACGGACCTTTAATTACAAAGATAAATGTGGCTTAATAAGCGAATTGTCGCTTAAACTAAATAGCCTTTCACTCCTCGATTTAATAATTACACTAATAAGTAACGATGTAAAGAAATCAGATAAGTGAAATTAGGAACAGAATATAATGGAGAAGACTGAGACGGGGACCTACGATTGCTTGAGAACCTGTACCAGTTCACCGTAAGACCATTTTAAAACACGTTAGTGATAGGTACAGAAATTCGCAGTTACGCTCGTTGCGTTTTTCTATTTCATAAGATCAACTAAGTTTCATAAGGTTCATAAGGTGCCACCACTCACCTTGGTACAACAGGTCTATGTGTTAATTATTTGGTATAACATCTATCCCAACCCTTCAAAACGGGTATAATCGCAATATTGGCGCGGTCGACTTTTATTAGACAAGGCTATTGCTTAAACGAGGAACCTGTCTGCCGGATCGGAATGCTATACACCCCTAACCGGTAGCTCTTCCACAGCAGCTGCGTAGAATTGTTATAATGCAACGCGCTAGAGCGTAAGTAGCGTCATGCCTCCCCTCTCATGTTGCCCCGGTCACCTCCTTACTCCTACAGGGGCCGGGACCGGATGAAAGCCCTTCTACAGCACGCAAATCGGCGACAACGGATCGTAGCGGAGAGAGATAAGTTCTCCCCCTCTCGTCCCACCGCCTTCTTCGGCGAGATGATGGACTCGCAGAAGTCGATCATTGCCCTCCAGAACATTTAATACCTGCCTTCGCAATTGAATATTAGCGCAATAGCATTGTTATATACGAGTACACCGGACTTTTTATTTTCATTTAAGTCACGACAACTTCATAAGCTTTATAACTTACAAGAGGGCGTTATTTACACTTATTACTATTTTAGCAAAATTAAGAGAGATGAGAAGATCGAAGATGAGTAACTCAGGATCTCATTGTCATTAGGGAGCTACACACTTTACGGTGTACGAAGTGGAATTTTAGTAAATTTATTAGCGACCGTTTATAAAGTAGGCTTGCAAGTTCCTTCTTCAGAGGAAATTTAAACTAAACCAAACGAAACTTAAGCTTACCAAAAGAGAGACGAGAGAGAGACGGTAACAGTAAAATGCACTGACAGCGATGTTGTAAAGAATTCAAAATTATTAGGACTATCTAAAAGTATCACGTTGGTGAAATAATATACTATAGGTACAATATTTACCACTGCTTACCTCTATTTAGAAACGATTTGTCCACTTCATTCCCATTCAACATTAGAAAACAATTAGCATATCTTAGAATTCATAAATAAGCTTAAGGCAAAATTGAATTATTCAATGGTAAATAAAGGAACCAATTGTAAATTGCTTTTCCATTTTATTCATGTCGTGACTCGCATAAAATTAAGTATTTAAACAATCACATTTTATTATTTTATCGTGGCATAAATCATCTTTGTAGTTCCTTTTATGCAGAACCATTTATAACAAATAAAAAAAAAACTGTTCCTATCATATTCACGCTTGTAGCCTGCGCGGTACTGTAGGTATGCAGTCTAGTCCGAAAGATAGGCCATGGATAATAAATAGAGTTACGGGACCACTGAAGTACTACTACGGGACAAGCCGTTTTTCCAATTTTCAGCCAATTTTTCAATGTTCATGATACAGGATACTTTATCTTCACTTGTTAAGGTGATTGACAGTCACGATGATATTACGCTGTCTCTGACATTGTTACAACCCATTTAGTGATTTACAACCGTGCCTTGTGACAGTGAGAGCTAACTCTTAACCAATAGCGACACCAACAAACAACACAATAGATAGGTACACAATAACAACCAACGCTATCTAGTGGGGAGCAGACGAAGGTTCAAAGAGCTATAGAAACTTTATTAGAGTTCGTAGATAGGGCATGAACGTTCGGGAAGGATGGCGCAGAGTGTGAATAAAACAACTCGAAACGATGAAAAACTTACAATTTGAAGAGAACAGCGATCAGATCAAATTTTAGAGGGCAACCTAGTGTACTTTGCACGATAGCCCTGGATACGGAACGATATACAGCAAATAATTTATGATTTTGATTGTCAAAGAAACATGTCTCTGGTTGGATTAGTATCGCTTCGCTCTTAGCAAAGCATCAAAGCTTGGATCGCCTTAGTTGCCCTATGCAACGTGGAATAGAACCCTTGACCAAGCTTACTTTGATTATTTTCACCTCCAAAGCTAAGAAATTTATCATTAACGCTATATTAATTACATGTTACCTACTTTTGTTTTAGACTATACTTGGACACACAGAGGATGCATTTACCGAAACCCTAAATCACTTCTACATTATGTCGGCGCACATCATTCCAACTCCCGAAGACAGGGAGCACGGGGTAAGTTTTCAATTTATTAATTTTCGTAGATCGTAAGAGGCCCGTTGTCCTCGTATCAAACGATGCAACTGATGAATCGATGTTCAAATCTCGCAAGCAACTAACTGACAACAAACTATTTTTTCTCTGCCTATTTACATTCGCTATAAAACCAAAGTGTGATTGGCGCGCGCACTGGTCTTTCCTATATTCCTCTACGGAGCGGAGACATGGTGCATGAAAAGCCGCGATGGCAAAAACATCGATGCCCTTGAAATGTGGGTGTGGCGAAGGGTGCTCGGAATACCATGGAAAAAGGCTCTCTGCTATCGGCCCGGAAACGTGTTATGAGCTTCTTCGGACTCATCATGCAGTCTGGGACATGAATGAGAGAAACTCATAATTTCGCATAGAGGACAAGTCGTCGTGGCCTAAAGGATTAAGACGTCCGATGCATTTGTATCGAGCGGTGCACCAGTGTTTGAATCTCGCAGGCGGGTACCAATTTTTCTAATGAAATACGTACTAAACAAATTTTCACGATTAACGTCCACGGTGAAAGAATAACATCGTGTAATAAAATTTTTGCGTAATTAATGGTGGTAGAACCTCTTGTGAGTCTGCACTTGTAAGTACCACCCCGCCTACTTCTGCCGTGTAGCAGCAATGCGTTTCGGTTTGAACGGTGGGATAGCCGTTGTAACTATACTGAGACCTTAGAACTTATATCTCAAGGTGGGTAGCGCATGTACGTTGTAGATGTCTATGGGCTCTAGTAACCACTTAACACCAGGTGGGTTGTGAGCTCGTCCACCCATCTAAGCAATAAAAAATAAAAATAAAAAAGCCCGCCGTGGACTGAACACCAGCCAGGTCAGATCTGGTTAAGGAAGCGGTTGGTGGTAAATATAAACCGTGCGGTCCATGCCGCTCATGATCGAACACTGTGGAGGAAAGTCACATGTGATCACTATTCCCAGCAGTGAGGGAACGATGAAGAAGAAGAATTTACAATTGAACATATTTAGTGTATTTACAAATAGTTAATATATTAATTTAGTATGACCTACTACATAATTGCTTGCAGGCAGTAGAGGAACGGTTCTCGTCTTTATGCTATGCTGGTCACATGCCCGGGTACACCATGGGCTACAATGAAAACGGAATGGTGTTTTCCATTAACACGCTCAGCCCACTTCTGCTAAAGCCTGGAAACACTCGTAAGTATCACTACTAAATTATGCTCTAATTTATTACTTCAAAGCAGGTCGTAATACAATTTGTGTTTTTGATGCCTATCATGCTTTATAAAATTCGATTATTCTCAGTTATACTATTACGAAAATGGTTATATTGTTGATACGATGAAAATTATATTAATTAATTAATAAACAAGGAGTTAGACTGTAAGCATTCTAATCATGCCTAAATATTGTGAAAACTTAAAATAACACTACATAACACGCTAGATAGTGTAAGAAACAATTGAGTAGAAAATAGCTCAGATTTTAAAAATAACGTTAGAGTATTGAAAAATGAAATAATTTAATAATAATAATAATTTTAATTTTATTTTATTTAACATTATGTAAATTATCATACGTATTCCGCTTATATAGTTCACTTCATTATATTTATGTTGCTGCACACTGTAAGTATCCTTATTTAAAATTCTCTTTCGCTGTCTTAGGTTTGGTGAAAAAAAACAAACTACTGAGTAAGCTCACCTTGTACACGTGTTTTGAAATGTTAATATTATTATGTCTGTCTCTATTATCTGTATAAAATAAAGAATATGGATGTTTCAAAAAAACATAAGTACGTGCATTCTCATCTAAAATTTGAACGCTATATTCTTCATGATTACCTTGGCTTGTTGTCGATGTTAAAACGTTATCTGTTTTAAATATTATAATGCCATTTGTAATCCAGATACCACGGCCCAATGAACAACGGAACAACATCTGTAAAGTTTTGGTGACTAATTATATGTAGCTAACTTTGAAGCTAATTTTGCAACAGAATAAAAAAAAATTACTCATGCCGCTCAATTATACATAAGATGTGTCATAATTTACTAACTATTTCGCGTTAAACATTGCTATCAATGTATCAGGTCAGTGTCGGAACCTAATAATAATAATATAAGAAATGACGAAATTGACATGTATAGATAAATTCAGCCGGTGACCTGATGAACCACTAGGCGACTTTTAAACATATTTTTGCGTGGATCCTAAAATATTCTGCTCTCGCTCTGTCCTCAATGTAAAACGACAGAATTCATGGAACACTGATTTTCATCCTTCACTTTTTCTCTCTCTCTCTCTTTCCCTCTGTGTGTGTTATAACACTACCCATTTTAATTTTTCTTTTTTAATCTCAACACTACCTAGTTAAATATTGAAATTACTACACCATCCTATGAACGTAAACTGTAGTATTTCTTTTCAGCTCGCACATTTATAACCAGAAAGCTTCTGTCCGCCAAGAGTTTCCCGGATGCGGAACGGATCCTCCGTGACGAAGGCCTAGGAATCGGCAACGGGTTTTCGGTAAATATGATTTGGACAGACACCTGGGGGGATACCAAGCTTTACAACGTGGAAGTCGCCCCCGACCTTAAGGGAGACCGCTCGCTCGTCCACGTTCAGAAATACGACCAGGACACATTAGTACACTGTAATATGTAAGTATGTCCTATAATTATTTACCGTTTCTTAATTTAACTTGAATTCGAAAATTCTTCAACAAGATCCGATCTTTTACACTCACGGCTCACCTTTTATTGAGTAGTCATTATAGCTCACAAACATCACCGCGTGAACGCCGCCACTCATCCTGGGAAATGATATTAAATTCCCAACTTATCCAAATTCAACAAACTGAAAAACGCAAGGATTTTATGAAGCCTGACGCGCAGAAAGTTAAGTTCTGCTTACACAAATCTTATCAGCGGAAATATGAAAAATAGGTACCTATGAAGCTATGAGTGAACAAACAAACATACACTTTGGATAATCTCGGCTTATATTAAAACTGGTGGTAGGACCTCTTGTGAGTCAGCACGGGTACCTAGGTACTACAACCCCTCCTATTTCTGCAGTGATGCATTTCGTTTTGAAGGGTGGAGCAGCCGTTGTAACTATACTGAGACCTTAGAACTTATATCTCAAAGTGGGTGGCGCATTAACGTTGTAGATGTCTATGGGCTCCAGTATCCACTTAACACCAGGTAGGCTGTCAGCTCGTCCACCCATATCAGGGTTTAGACCCAATTACGACATTAAGTAATCTGCTACATTTTCTTATATTAAACATGTTTCTTTTTCAGTTACAACCGCATTAACGTGATTGAAGTGATTGGCGAAATAGTTGGCAGTAGCAAGTCCCGACTGAAGGCGATACACGCTCATGCTGCCCCCAAGACCAGAGGTGATATAGCTGAGATACTCTCTGATGTCACCGGCAAAGACTTCCAAGTGTTCTCGATGCAGAAGGACGCTATTATCAAGACCATCGCTGCTGGTGAGATTTCGTTCTTTTACTAATAAAAAAAAATAGCTTAAAAAATAAAAAAAAATACGCTTTTATAGAAAATTCAACTAAAAAATAGAAAATAAATTTTAATAAATTTGAATTAAAAATAGTGCAAGAAAAAAATTTTTTATTGAAAAAAGCGTGGGGTACTTTTCAGGATATTATCAAAATAACCCTTCTACTCATATCTGTTCATAAAATATTTATAACTACTGATACCATGCACCCCCTGCTTTTTTTTTTACAATAAAATCATTTTTTCTTACACTATTTTTAATTCAAATTTATTTTCTATTTTTAGTTGAATTTCAATTTTTTCAGTTTTTTTTTAAATATTGAATTGTCATGGGTTCTTAATAAGTATGCCAAATTTCGAGTTAATCCGACGTTTTCATGGGGGTTAAAATCATGTTCAAAGATTCCGTTACATACTAACATACATACGTCTGAAGCTAATAAAAGCGTATTAAAAACCTGAAATAATTTGCGATAAAAGCAAGTAGACCAACTGGGAACTGGTTCCTTCGATTTGCAACTACAATCAATAAATATTACAGGTATATTCGACGTAGAAAAAAGAACGTGGAGTATTTATATCGACAAACCCAGCATTTCGGAGCCCGTTGCAGTGCTGCCCATCAGATTCTCCGAGCTCGAGTCTAATAAATAATTAAGGATTTAAATATATTTTAATCGGGGTTTTTTTTAAATACATATTTAGTTTATTTTCTATCTAGTAAGATTATAGCTAAAAATCAGATAGATAAACTTTAACTTCACATAAACGGTTAAAGTTTACTCTGCTATAATAATTCTTATAGGTGAAAGGTTAGTTTTTTGAAAAAGACTTCCCATGCATTGCAGAGCATTGCATATATAAAAGTAGTTACACAAAGTAAACGTCAAAATTTATAATACATATCTATGTTTTCTTACAAGGATTTTGTATTATTTTTGTTGATGCTTGTAAACGTATGACATTAACTATACATATTATGTACCTACTCAATAAGTTAATAAATGCAATTTCACGCAAGCGGTGTTGTTCCTTATGTGAAATGAAACTAATGTAATTTTTGCTAAACGCAATAGCTCGGGGATAAAATACTTTAAATTGTAATAAAAATATCCAATAAAATTACACACGCCGTTTAGTTTAATTTAGTTTTAAGCAATAATTTGGTGTGATAATTAAATGAATAAATGGCAACGAAGTCTTTTTTTTTAACACAAGGTAACACGATACCAGATACAAATTTCTTTATTTGTGAATGTTCATGAGTGAATGAGGTCACAGCCCGCCTGTTCGTATTGGTAGTCGTAATCGAAGTATAATAAGTTGTTTTGGAGCTATGAGTGAACAAACGCATATACCTATAGGTAGACGTTGTGTGATTTTATAGTAAAAACTGCCAACAGTTCAATACTCGGAAAGCTATACTTCTTATGAATACTTCTGAATGGAATGGTCTCTATATTCAACGTAGTATTTTCCATAAACAGGATTCGAATGAAAAGAACAAAAGCCACGCGGGCTCAGCTGCAAATATTGAGCAAGATCTACGTAGTTTGTTTCATGAAAAAAATACTGAGAAAATAATGAAACTTTAAGTAATCAGTGTTGGTGCCGTATCCCGTAAGAAAAATATTTTTTTTTCGGGAATCTGTTTAAAAAATCATGTGAAACTTAAGCTCCGTTTCGGCGTGAATGAAGCACAGACGTACTTTCACATTTAAAATATTAATATATCTAATATTTAATATGAATCTTATTTCATGGAACGTAGTTTGTTTTGAATCAAAAGACAAAAATGGGAAGCTTAAAATTAATTATATATTTATTTTATACAAGTAAATTTGAATTTTACATTTTCATTACATTATTGAGATTAAAAACTTACAAATAATGAATTATCTGTTCCAAATGAATAATTTTAGGATATAACTTATATATTTAAATAGTTAATATAACGCCATTAGTATTTGTTTTAATAGATACACGTCGACAGATTTTTTTTTTCTGTATGCCTTCATTCCTTTTTAATGACAACTTTAAATGTAAATGTTTAAATCTATGACATGCCCGCAATTTTTCGTATTCCGAATATTAACTTAGTGTATATAATAGATATGTATACACATTTTGTTTTCCGAGTTATTTTCAAAAATAATAATTAGGTGGATGTCAATTTTTGTTTATCTGGCCAGAATGTTTTTATAGAACAACGAAACGATAATAGTTAATCATTAAGTTAATTATTAAAAGGCGAACTCCTTAAGTATTTATTTCGTTAAATTGACGTAATCAGCCTCCAATACGTCATATTATAATAATATATTTTTTTCTTTATTTTGCTGTTTAAAATTTTATATAATTGAAATGTTTAAATAAAGATAGGTAAAAAATGTTGTTTTTTCTCATACATTGAGATACATAAAACAATATTAGTTTTTTTAAGGTATTGTTAATATTGAAATGTTATGACAGCTTTGAAGACATCCATTATCCACCACAGCCGCAGCCTCCCATAGGTGGTGGTGAGGGCCCAGAGCCAGATGGACCAAAGCCCCCAAACTTTTTGGTTGGTGGTTTAGGAGGCCTAAAACAAAGCAATGTTGTTTATTATTTGCATAGTTATTGTAAGTTGTAAATAACGTTTTAATCTTAGTCATGGCTGATTGCTATGGCTGGTAGTAACAACTTACTGTGGGCACTTTTCATCATTCCCTGACCTTTCTAATGACTACTACAAAATTAGATGTTTCCTTAGCTTAGCCAGAAAAGTCAGTTAAGTAGAAAAGCCCAACTGGCGTGTTCCATGGACCATTTTTTTAAACATCGATGGGAACACAAATTAGGAGTTGTCGTGCTATGGTGCCAAAAATAAATTTGGCAAAATAATTTGATTCCATGAGAATTTCCACCTGTTGCTCAGGGAACTGCATAATAAATGATTCAATTTCAAATTGATTTTGATTTGAAATTAATTACATTTACCAGATACATTATATGAGTCGACTATTATCAAAGCCGGCAATCTGACTTTTGAACAATGATTGGTAAATCAGAAAAACTAATTATTGACTTTGTATTCCATTGGCAATCACAAACCTCTTCGGAACGACATCTTAGATAAATAACAGGTTAACTATTAACCTTTATTTAATGCAGGTTTTGAACTGTATTCTTTGAAGGAGACAATTATATTCAAATCAATCTGTATTGACATATCAATAAAAATTTTTTGTCCAAATGCACAGATTGCCACGTTTGATAATAGACGACTCATATATGAGATAGCAGGAAAGTTCAATTTCAAAATAAAATAAGTAGAAAAATATGAGTTACTCACCCACTTCCTGGTGGTCTGAAATCCCTTGTGTATTTTTTGCCATGTTTATTATAGTTAGAATCTATCAGGGTGTGGAACCTGCAATAAAAATCAGGATTTTTCTACATTTATTTAATGAGTAGGAATATAATAGGGGTTAAAGTATAAGATTGCCGTTCTATTGTAATAGGTACTTCGAATTGACATAGAACCATCATGGCTTGAGATTTTTTAGTGAAACTTTTTTCAAATGAATCTTGAAACTTGTGTTGCCTTGTTGAATCGATACAGAAATGAAGGAATATTGGATCGAAATGTGACATGTGATGAAAAATGGGTTCTTTACGAAAAACGCAATGGCTGACCCCAGGTCAAACGCTGTAAGTGTCCTAAAGCAAAGTTTAGTCGTTTTAGTCTGCAGCTTTTCTATGCTCCTGGTATTGTTGATTTACATGTACAAGGTGAAGCAGCCAGCATGAGGTGAGAGTGGTGCCGATTTATCTTTGAAAGCTATTTAAAATGAGCACCATGTCAATTACATATAATTACTGCAGAATACTTACAACAATGAGAAGAAGTTCAGCAAGGCCCAGAACCAGCCCATGAAACTGAAAGGACTCTTCTCCACAATAGTCCCATCTTTAACAATTTTTAAATTTTGTGATTATTCATCAAATCATTTATTAGTCAATAATTAATATGCACAATTGTGATCCCATCCCACTTTATGGTAACCAATCTCTGAGGCACTATAGACACATTAAATAAAGTTTAAACCTCTGAAACCATAGCGACGGGAGGTCAAAGTCTATAGCCGCCACAAGTAAGATAATACCAGCTGTGTAGTTTCAAATGTATTGTAAATTGTGACTTTTTTTTAATTGGCTCCAACGCCTTAAGCTTGCTTGTGGCGCAACTTAATAAATATATTACTTTTCTTCTTTGGTTTTTACTATGACGGCTAGGGCACAAGCAAAACTTTGTATATCAAGATGCTCATGAGCAACATTATAAATGTTATAAAAGAGGATGGACTGGGAGTTGGAAAACTATAAGTTATGTAGACAAAAAAGCAAAATGGTAAAATAACACGAGTACAAAATAAAAACGTATTTTTCTTTTTTAATTTGTGAGAACTAATCATGAGTCCAGATGTAATTTCTGTAATAAGCCACTGGATTGTCTGCTACAGGCTACGGTACTTAATTTTTTTTCACTAATAGATTTTTTTTTATAAATAACTAATTAAGTCGCGCATTTGTAAAAGGGTAACAGATAGGACATCCTGATGATAAGGCATTGGTTCTGATACATTGACGTGGCCTAATTATTTATTTATTTTAAATCATAGGTACCTTACCTCCTGTAACGTAAACCATATTGAAGATTTCTGCCTCTCCTTGAATCGAAATGTATTTATTGATTAAAATTTCAATTCAGTTGATTAAAATCAATTAAAATACAGAAATTGATAAAATAAAAAAACACTAAAAACACGTCGTATGTGTTGAATGAACAATAATGTCGATTTGTTTTTGTTTGTTTCGTCCATTAAACAGGCAAAGGAAACATAGTCTACACAGTATCTTTTCAGTATTAAAGGCTAAAACTTGTTTGATGTGCGAAAAGCGAAATAAAACGAAATTAATGGAATAGTAATAAGAGAGAAAAGAGACTACAGTGAGTAAATATTCGATTCGAAGGAATGAAATATCTTTAAAAACTTCCTCCTATAAACATGTCAATCTATCAATACATAACAAAACAGTAGATTCAATGTGGCTCTTTAAAGAAAATTAATAAAAATGAACACAGGATAACACAAGAAAAGTAATATAATGTGAATGAGCTATTTTTAGATTAAAAAATTGCTACCGGTTCGTTAGTATCTTAACGAGCTATTTCAACTACACCCGGACCGGTAAGTCATCTTACGGGTTCAACTTGAGAGAATTTCTAACACTGGCCCTAGCAAGTGCAGTGATTCACTAAAACTACCACCGGATCGAAATCGCAACCCCCTACAAAACCCGATGAGAAACTCGGTGAGTGGTGTCTAAGGGAATTTTTAATCTGTCTGTTTATTCACGCACTCCTCCGAAACTATGGTAGTTTTCCAATTACAGCACAAGAGCGCATTGTGCGTCACTGAGTCGCATTATGCTCTGTAATTGGAAAACTACCATTAAGTACATACAGGTAGTTTTCCAATTACAGAGCATAATGCGACTCAGTGACGCACAATGCCGAATTATGCTGAAGCTTAGTTGAGCATTAAGCCGCATAATGATTTTTTTCAGTAGAATCGAATGACCTATAAATTTCGTCATTTAAAAATTCACAGTTCTGGCATTTAACAAGATGATAAAAGTAACACAGCTTCAACATCGTGTTACAAGTAATAATAAAGTAATTTACTAATTTTTTTATTAAATAAATTAACTAAATGAATTAACTCGGACTCTTATGTAGCTGTTACGTTCCAAAGAACTAATTAATTAATAATTTTGTTAGGAATGTTATGTATAATGATATGGATGTTTAATAATTAGTATTATCTCCTTGGTTATGAAACCACTTGTTTAATGTAAGAAGAAAACATTTAAAGTCATGTAAAAAAATACCTGTATTAGACTGGTAAAAAGAAATTTGTTTTTTATTTCATAAAAAACGATTTGTTTTCAATCTCGTACAAATATCGCAATTTTAACTGTAACATATTTAAATTATATACATGATTTTTTGCTTTTGTCTTTTGATGAAGAAACTGTAGTCGTGTAACCGGTGTAACCAACATCTAGTTTGTTTGTCAGCTAGGTGAATAATATAACTTTTTTTCATAATTGTATGTTTGGAATTATAAATTAATTTATTTTACAATTATTCAGTTCAACCCAACTTAACTTTCACTCTGTTCTATTCGAAACAGAATTTTTTTTACGATTTTTTAGTGTCGTGCGAATTTCGATGCATGATTAGTGTCAACAAAAATCGATCTTTCTTCAAGAAATTATTTTTCCATTGAACGAACTCAGATCGCCATCCCTAAATCAAGTCCAAAAAAGAAATAATAATAAATGGCTAAAACGTCTTTTTACCAGGCTATAACATCTTTAATAAAAAAAGAAAAAAGTTATCATTTAAAATTAAATCAACATAGTAATACCTAGACAATATGTAGTAGTTAAAATAAATCGTTAATTTTCCCTAGTTTTGTTGCCTGTTCTGCTAATTAATTTTCATTTTATGTTAGAATCCAAAGAAAGACGTCAAATCCCCTTGAGATGTGTCTGCAGGGTATAAGGTTAGTCACTTTCGATGCGACGAACACCCTATTAAAATTCAAAATGGTACCCTCGCAATATTACACAAAGATTGCACGTACATATGGTTACAGGGGAAGCGAAAGTGATGCTCAAAATAAGATGAGGGAAAACTTTAAAATGATGTGGGAACAGCATCCTAATTTTGGAAGGAATTCTATCCTCTGGGAAGAATGGTGGCGACAAGTGGTCAAGCTAACTTTACAAGATCATCTTCCAGTGGGTGCTGACACAAGAAGCTTAGGGAACACTTTAATCAATGATTTCAAAACCTCCAAATGTTGGGATGTAGCAGCTGGAAGCAATACATTGCTGCAAATAATAAAAAAGAAGGGGATAGCTATAGGAGTGATTTCGAATTCAGACCCTCGTCTTTACGATATTCTTCAAAATTTAGGCTTAAGTAAATATTTTGATTTCATTTTAACCTCTTATGATTGTGGATTTAGTAAACCTGATAGTAGAATATTTCAAGAAGCTCTTCTACGATGTAAAGAGATAACTAAGGCAAGTGAATCTTTGCATATCGGTGATGATCTTGAGAAGGATTACATTGGTGCAAGAGAATCTGGCTGGCATGCATTACTGATATCAAATAATGAAACCAAGATACCACCAGCTAAGGATCATGTGTTCGCAAATATAGATCTATTAAGTATAGCCATTAGTCAAAATAAACTTAAGTTAGTTTAAATTTTGTTATTATAGGTTTAGTGTTGAAGGATAAACTAGACATTTAAACAGCAGCAAAAAAATTAAATGCAATCAATCATCCCCATTTTAATCAAAATTTTTAGAATGAGAGTGATGACTGGATATTTTCTAGCAGCTGCTGAGACTATATTAAGTTTTACAAAGAAAATATACATTCATTAGAACATACCTTTAAAAACAAAGCACCTATATTAAGCAATGAAAAATGAATACATTTAGATATGTAAGATGAAGTGTGTTCACTGTATCTTTTTCTTTTTCATTTAAAATTATTATATTTTAGTAATTTGTAAATTAGGTTGTTAATTAAGTAACTGTCAGAACTAATGGAAATCATTCCTACCATCACACACCATGAGACTTGACGTGAAATACTCAATTTAATTTATGTATAAATCTCATATATAGGTCTCAATCAAATTGTTTAATGGCCTGCTTTTCACATCAGAGCATAAAAGTGCTTCATGGTTGAAAAACAGGATGGCACTTACCCATGCAAGCCTAGATTATACCAATTCCATCAGTAATTGTGTAAATTTGTAGGTTTAATTTTTATTACACAACTAACTGTTACTTGCTTGTGAAGGAAAAGTGTAAATTTTTCTTAAGATAATAAAACTTTCCCTTGGTAATGTGATTATTTTCTTAAAGCATAAAACGTAGCGCATGTCACACACCTGACCTAAAACTATCACTACAAAATATCATGTCAATCCATTTTGTTTCGACTTGAAAGATAAACAAACAAATACATCTACAATGCAGTTAAATTATATTGAATTGTGTTGATTATGCCGGCACAGTCATTATTCGGTTTAAATCCACTTTCTTCATATTCGAAACATATTTTGGGCATTTTGTGGCATATATATGAGTCGTGGTCTACAGGACCTTTGAAGATGCAGCAAAGGTTCTTCGTCTTGATATCGTCATACCAAGAATATAACTGTTTTTCTCTGTAATAATATAAATAAACACAAAAATAATGTAAAATAAATATATTTTTTATGAAAATGTTGGTAGGATGAATGCAAACAAAAAAAACTAACATGAACTCCAGTTTCTCTAGAAAATTGCGACATGTTTTTTCCTTCTCTAAACATATAAATTAATGATTTCACACCAAGATCAATGCCATCAAGGTCTCTGAAAGCGTCTACAGAAATGTATATCACGAGTTCAAATCCTGTCGGGGACTAAATTCGGTTTGCGTTTTTGTAAATTTACTGCTAAATTTGAATATTAACGTTTGGAAATTAAAGTTGACGCTTTACAAAATTGGTCTCTGTAAAGAATTTACCGTTGGAAATTTTAAGGGACAAGAAACGATTGTAGTGTAAATAATAATATTCTCCGTCTCTGGGACAAGTACGAAAATGTCATTACGCGCTTCACGGTAGCATCTCGCGGCATCTCACTTAAGCAGTGGACAATTGGACATTGGACATTAGTTATAATAAACCTATTTAGTTGCCAACCCTAGCATAAAGCAAAACTGTAGATATGCTTCAAAAAACTATAGAAAACTGTAAATATCAAATTAAAAACAGTAAATCTACATCTTTATCTTTGTATTATATTTTGTATAATTTATAGTAATAAATTCTTAAATTATCAAAATTTTAATCTAATTAAATGTCAAAATCAAAAGTCTCAAAGTTGCAACTATTTCAGTGCCTGCATTGTTAGTTAATATTACTAGCGAATATTTTATTTTCAATTTGTAAGTCTTCTTGATTTTCCATTTCATCTTTACTTTTGTTGAAATCGTACATATTTTTATTAATTTTTTTGAAACGGTCATCTTTCTTCTTCTTCTTCTTAATTTTGGCTCGGCACCATTCGTGCATTTGGCCAGTGTCAAGTATTTTACATTTTGTCAACAAAGCGAGGGAAACGTATAACGCGAATTAAAATAATTAAATCGTACCGGGAATTATACAAAAACAAATCAGAATAATTTCATATCTAAAAAATATATATAAGAAAAGAAAACAAATAATATTAAACTACAATTTAATCTTGTTATTTATAATAAATTTATTTAATGCACTATATACACAGGGTCTATTATCTCTAAGAAGTAAGTAAATATTAGAAGGAAGAGGAATAGAGAGAGATATTAGAGATTCATATAGGAAAGAGTGGTCATATAAAGGACAGGAAAAGAAAACATGATTCATATCGCAGTAACTCTCACCACATTCACAGGCAGCACTAGATACTATGCCAAGTTTATGCAGATGTACCGGAAGGCAAATATGTCCAAGACGCATGCGGATTAAAGACGAAGTGGCAGTTTTATTAAAACATAGTTTGGCAAACCATGGTTTTCTTGGGATTAAAGGTTGTATAGCGTAGAGGAAGCGACCCTTGACCTGACTGCTCTCTCTCCAGCTCAAATCCCATGTATCACGGAGATATATGCTAGGTAAAGCATTCAGGTCGTGTCCGAAAATCGTGTATGGGTATAAATCGCCACTCACAGTTGCCTCGTTTGCCAAACTGTCAGCTCTCACATTTCCTATGATGCCACAGTGGCTAGGTATCCAGCAGAAAGTGACTGTGTAGTTGTTTAATTGGCAATGCAACAACTTTCTCTTACATTCAAATGTTATGTGGAAGAAAGGATTCAGTTTTAAGGAAAATTTTTCTAAGCTTTGTAAAGAACTAAGTGAATCTGTAAATATAACACTTTTATTGAGTTTAAAAATTATAACATATTCTATTGCTTTCAGAAGACCGAAGCATTCTCCCGTAAATATAGATGTTTCTGGTGGTAATTTTATTTTTTGGACTATATTATATTGGTTATGAAATACACCTACTCCAACACACCCTGTGGGATGTTTGGATGCATCAGTATATATGTAATGCCAATTTGGCCATTTAGTATTTACAATATGGTTAAAAGTAGTGTTTACATTACAATCGGACCTATCTATGTTGAGAGAAAAACAAATAGTAGGAGAGAAAAGAAGAGAATCATATGAAGTTTTAAATAAAGGAAGGACTTTAAAGGAATGTGTAGGAGCTTGTAACGATTTATATTTCTGAAAACTTTTTACTAGGCATGGAAAGGGCTTATTAGTAGAAGACAATTTCTCTGACAATAATTCAAGTTTGGAAGGTAAAGGATGATTATAAAATTGAACAATTCGGAAAATAAATCTGTCAGAGAGATACTGGCGTCTAAATCTTAAAGGGGGATCGCAACATTCTATTTGAAGTGCATTAACGGGAGTGGATTTCATTGCACCTGTAATGAGTCTTAATGCCTTAGAATGAATCAGGTCCAATTTCTTAAAACCTGTCACATTCCCAGGATCTAAAAAGAAAGTACCAAAATCTAAAATACTTCTAATAGCGGCGTTATAAACCAACTTCATAGTAGCTGGATGAGCACCCCACCAGACACCACGTAGGCATCTGAGCATATTCAAATTCCGTTCACATTTTGAAACTACAAGCTCACAATGGGCTAGACCTGTTAGTTTTGCATCAAGTACAACCCCTAAAAACTTTACTTGATTTTTGCTTGGTAAAGGTGTATTATCATAAGTAATAGTAGGTGTGGGAGGATTTCGAGATTTGGTAAAAATAACGCAGCTACTCTTTGACGGAGATAAATCTAGGCCATTAGTATCCATCCAAGTTTTTAAAGAAGATAAAGATGAAGAAATATGCTCACAAGCATTTGTCACAGATTCATCAGAGGCGTAAATGACCAAGTCGTCCGCATACTGTAGGATACTAACATTGTCACCAACAGACCTTTCTAAGTCGTGTGTATATATGTTGTACAATAAAGGGCTTAGTACAGAACCTTGCGGCAACCCCTTCCAGACCAATCTACTTGGTGTATACGGGACTCCAACGTCCAGAATAATTTGTCTCTCGGAAAGAAGATTAAAAATAAAGTTAGTTAAAAGGTGTGGGACATTTAAATTATTCAGCTTTTGTTTAAGAATGGGGAGTAAAATGTTATCGTATGCAGAATTAATATCCAAGAAAGCAGCGACTGTGGATTTTTTGTCTAAAAATGCATTACGTATATCAGTAGTAAAAATCCCCAAGCTATCTGCCACACTTTTCCCCTTTCTAAAACCAAACTGTGTCTGAGAGAGATGCTCACTATTCTCAATGAACCATTCAGGACGATTTTTAATAACATGTTCAACTACTTTAGTAATTACCGATGATAAAACTATTGGGCGAAAAGACTCAACATTAGACTGTGTTTTATTTGGTTTCAAAAAGGGCAGCACTATTTGCCTTCGCCAAGATAAAGGAATGTCACCTGACAAAACTACTTTGTTTATTAAATTTAAAAAGTGACATAAGCCATTTTCACCAATGTGTGATAAAAAGGAATATGGTATCCCGTCTTCCCCAGGAGCACTGTCCTTTACGTGGTTTAACACTCCTTTCAGCTCGATCATAGTAATAGGAAGATTTAAAGAAGAAAAGCTATTGGTTTTAACGGGTAGGGAACGGATAATTAAATCTTGGTGTGGTACAGAAGCAGGAGCCAAACGGTCGAGGAATTGATCGGCTAATACAATAGGAAGGAGAAGCGCACTCGAAGGATTTATAGCGGTTCTAAATCTCTTGATGTTTCGCCAAAGAACTGACGAATGTGTTTCAGGAGACAAGGAACTGCAAAAATTCCTCCAACCCTCAAACTTCTTTTTCTTAAACAACTTCCTTGTCTCTTTCATTATCTCCAATAGTGCATCATAATTCTCCTTTCTTCTTCGTCGCTTTCTTCATTGCTGAAGGTCGTGTCCCTGAAACTTGACCGTTGCCTGTCTCGTGAGCTGTTTCCATCTCGTCCGGTCCTCAGCTGCTCGAATGGCGGTTGCGACTGGCAACCCAGTTAGAGCGGTTACTTGATCACACCAACGGCTAGGTAATCGGCCGCGGGGTCTCTTTCCTTCTACTTTGCCCGTCACAATCACTTTGTCCAAGTTATCTGACTGTCGGCGGGCAATATGACCGAAGTAGCTGAGGATCCTCTGGTAACAGATTGTTGAGAGCCTGACTCGGATGCGAAGCTGATCCAGGATAGATTTATTTGTCCTCTTGGCCGTCCACGGAATTCGGAGCATTCGTCTCCAGCACCACATTTCAAATGCATTTATTTTCTTGCGCTCGGATGCCTTAATTGTCCAGGACTCTGCCCCGTAGAGAAAGATTGAGAAAACTAAGGTTCGGACGAGTCTCATTTTCGTGACGTTAGAGACTTTGCGATTTTGCCATATTCGTTTGAGCTTGGTCATCGCTGTTTTGGCCATCTGCGTCCTCCTCCTTATCTCTCCCTCACTGCCTCCGCGGTCGGTCAGTAAGGACCCGAGGTATATGAACTCGCTGACGAATTCTAGATCTGATAGCTCTCCAGTTCTTGAGAGTTGACTGGTTCTGTCCACTATCATAATTCTCCAATGACATGTTAATGCGATAGTTCCTCTCAGCAAGTCTCCGCCTAGATATAGCATTAGTGCATTCTTCATCCCACCATGGTGGTGATGACAATTTATTATGGCGCGGCTTTCGCTTAGGAAAAACAGTATCAGCAGCTTGTAATAAAACAGATTTAAAATAGTCCGTATCACAAGTATTTGTATCTTGAAGAAATGTTTCTTCTACTAATGTAGTATATTTGTCCCAATGAGAATCAATGATTTTATGTTTTAATCGCGGCTTTGATGTTAATGCTTCATTTTGTTTATTATAGGGAAAGGAAATAACAATGGGATAGTGATCACTATTGAATGTGGATGACAAAGTAGACCAAGTTAATAAAGACGCTAAATTAGAAGTACAAATAGACAGGTCTATAGCACTGATTGCTTCATCAGGCCTAGTGAGCCGGGTAGGGGATCCGGTATTTAAGATACACAGATCATATGAGTCTAAAATATCCAACAATTCATGTCCATAACAATTAGAAAAGGAACTACCCCAAGATGTGTGATGAGAGTTAAAATCACCCAAAATCATGAAAGGATGAGGAAGAAGTGAAATTATATTTCTAATTTCACTAAAGACTCTTAAAGAAGGATGTGGAATATAAACGGAAACATAACAAATATTATTAACAATAGCAGCAATGATAGAAAAATCATCACTGTGTGAAGGAAGAGGAAGAGGAGATATAAGATGAGAGTTTCTGACAAGAAGGCACACACCGCCATACCCATCAGCCCTGTCATTCCTTAAACAGGAGTAGCCAGGGATTTTAAATGTATAATTCGGCTTAAGCCAGGTTTCAGATAAAGAAAGAATAAAAGGTTTAAAAGTATTTACAATATGTACAAGTTCATGTTTTTTACTTATGATACTTCTGCAGTTCCATTGAACTATCCTGTCCATTATGACTATTATTATTATTGTTAGGGTTGAATAAAGTAGCAGCGTTGGTCGGTATGGTTAAATTTGATTGAGATAACAATTTAATTAAAGTTGTAATTAAGTCTATTAAGTTCTGTTCACTCTGTTTGTCAGCATTGGGTGAGGTTTGTAATACACAACCATTAGAGGGTGCGGGCATGTTGTAATCCTTTACAATTGAATTGTGAGCTTCACTGTCATAACCTTTATTAGGTTTAGGTGGGGTTCGTGGTTTAGTAACAACAGTTTTTTTATACGATAATATGCGTGATGGGGGTGAGCCGGGTACAATAGTATTGTCTGTTTGTAAAGTTTTATTTGGAATGGATGTTAAGACATCAGCATATGTTTTATTTATTATTGGGTGAAGTTTTGATGCTTCCATGTATGATAGGTTGTTTTCAGCCATGGTAGTTTTTATTTCTTTTTGCCTAAAATATTCTGGGCATTTTTTGCTTGACGCAAAATGTAGCCCAGAACATAAGCAGCAAGAGCCCTGATCTTCCTCAATATTACAGCTATCACCGGTGTGACCTTGTCCACATTTATAGCATCTTGGTTTGGACCTGCATTTTGTTTTTGTGTGGCCAAAATGACAACAGTTATAGCACTGTATAGTTGGGTAAGTATATAGTTGTACAGGTAAAGAGTTGAAACACATAAAAACACGTTTAGGTAATACTTGGCCGTCAAATGTCAATACAACTGTTTGAGAGGGTTTCCAAGTTGGTTCATTATTTACAATTACCTTATAATTTAAACGTCTGACTTTAATTATATCACCACATCCCATAGGCATATTAGTATTTTCCTTTATATCTTCGGGAGACCACTCAGTTGGAACTCCCCTTACTAATCCCATTCTAGTAATATTAAAGGTGGGTATATATGCTTTCAACTTATTTTCAGATAAACAATTTGACTGGAGAAAGCTGTTGGCGTCTAAATAATTATGAAAAGAAAGAGACATTTTGTTTCTTCCTATCCTTTTCAAACTGCCATTTACAATTTTTTTAAAAGAATTTTTTTTTAAAAACCTGCCGAACACAATAGGGTGCAGATTGGTGCCGTCGTCTTCCGCAGACTGTATTTTATGAACATGCACAATGTAAGGGCCACGATCATTGCAATCATAATTAGTCCTGCCTATTTGTGTGGGAGCGTGGGAAGGAGAATTTACGTTATCGGGAGTAGAAGATGGTAAATTATTCATGGGGACCTTTATAAACTCATCATTACAATGACAATCAGTGTTTTTTAATGCATCATTATTATGTTTCCTTTTCCTCTTATTACATTGCTTGCATATCCTATGAAGATAATTTCGTTTTAATTTTCGTTTGGATACCGACGAACAGTCGGAATCCATTCCAGATTCGTTTGAAATTGTAACAAATGCTCCCACAGGGGGCACTGTGCCCCCTGGGTCTGGCGGCTCGTTCATAAAAGTATTCAGAAAAAACTTACCCTACGTAGAAAAGATAAATAATAAATATAGGAATAACACTAATCTAAAATTCACAACTTAGAACTATTCTGATTACTAATTACAATAAATCTATAATTTAATTTGAAAAAAATTTAAAAACCGCGCCCGCCAAGTTCGAACGTTTCCCGCGCTTTTTTCAACGGTCATCTTTTGTCACATTGAACTCGAAATAACAATTTTTAATTTCTGACTTTGTGTACAAGGTATCTTTAAGTGTGGGGGTAGAAAGTTAATTTCTTAGTTTCGTTTTCTAATAAAATAAATGAAGCTAGCATCTTACTAAAAAAGTGGATTTCGAGGTCTAAACTGAAAACTAAGAGAATTTCCGAAAATTTGTAGATGTAACTGTAGACTGTAGATCGTTTCCGAAAAACTGTTGCCAACCCTACAGTTTTAACTGCACATTGCACGGCACGGCATGCGGCATGGGCAGTGAAATACATACCATAGATTATACACATACATACTTAACAAAGTTTTTTTTTTTTTTTTTTTTTTTCTTCAATATGGCGATCAAACTTCATTCGGAAGCTTATTTTAGCCAGAGTCGAGTCAGCCAAAGGCGACATAGTAACTTCATCTTGAAGTGTCAAGTTGCCATGATATTCCAGTGTAGAGGGATAGGAGCAGGGACTTTAGAAATAGGCGGTATAGGAGGAACTAGGGCAATATATACATATAGTAAAATATAGTAATGTAAAGAAGAAAATATATTATAATAAAATATTATGGAAGGTTAGAAAAGAAATAAGAGCTTTAGTATATTTGAAATCAACAAAGGAAAGTATAGTGTAGGAGTCACAAGGGAGAGGAGCACGAAATTTTATAAGGAATTCATAAAGTGGTTTGGATTTGTATTTGACACATTCAAATAATGTATGTTCGATGTTTCCATTGGTATTGCAATGTTCACAAGCATCTGAGTCAACGACACCAATTCTCGATAAATGACTGGGTAAACTACAATGGCCAAATCTTAATCTCGATATGGTAGATGTTACTTTTTTTGGGAAATTAAACTTAGAAAACCAAGGTTTTAAATTAATTTTGATATGAAGACGACGATATCGTCCACCTTTTGATAAACAAGACTTTTCCCACTCGGAGTTCCAATCTTTTAAAAGATACTCCCGAGGCTTTTCTTGTAGGTCTTGAGTATACACTTTGTCAATATATGTATTACCCTGCCTTGCGGCCATAGCAGCTAAATAATCTACCAATTCATTTCCTTGGATGCCCGAATGGCCAGGAATCCATGCTAATGTGACTCGTAAATTTGAATCATGACATTCTTTTAATTTAAGTTTTACCTCAAGAGAAAGCGGACAAGGAGGTTTCTTTTTAAATGGATTTGATAAAAGAGACTGAAGAAAGCTCAATGAATCAGAAAATATATATGAATTCTCTATTTTATTGCAAATTATATATTTGACACATTCAAGGACAGCCATGCCTTCTCCAACAAAGTTTGAAGAAAGATGTGGATATTTATAAAGACGAAAATGACCTGACGAGAGTCTTAAGAAAGCAGCTCCTACGCTTTTTTCATCCGAGGAAACGGATTTAGACGCGTCAGTATAGAAATCCTCCGATTTAGGTTCTAAGTTTTTAATAAAGGAGGCTAATTTTGAGTTTGCCGAGCTTGATCCTTTTTGGATATCTATTGATAACTTGATATCGGGTACAAACATTAAAGTCTCGTAATCATATGAAAAAGTTGAGTGGCATTGAAATTTATGAATTGAACAACGTAGTTCTAAAAATCTTCTATAGCTAGAAACTAAGTAAGGGATTTTCCTGTTACGCCAGAAAGCATTTCGTCCATTAATAACTTCACAAAGATTTTGTAGTTTCAAAATTAAGGGGTGTCCATGATATTGTTGAATTTTAAATATAAATCTATCAGAAAGGTATTGTCTACGCAAAGATAGCGGCGGTTCAGAGCATTCTATTTGTAAAGCATTTATTGGAGTACTATTCATGGCTCCAATAACGATCCTGAGACTTTTATGTTGTAATAAATCTAATTTATGTAGAGGTTGTTTGTTTTCAAGACAAAAAGTTATGGAGCCAAAGTCTAATATACTACGTACCAAAGCATTATACATTAACCTAAGTACACCAGGATGAGACCCCCACCAAACGCCACTTACAGCTCCAAATAGTTTTTTTTTTCACATTTTCTTACAATGTCGTTGATATGAGCGTTACCGTTCATACTAGAATCAAAAATGCGACCAAGAAATTTCGCCTCTTTAACCACTGGTATTCGTTCTCCATCAACAGAAATATTTACGGTGGGAACTTTTCTTTTCCGCGTAAAAACAACTATGAGACTTTTAGATTTAGATAACGAAAGATTTTGGGCAGAGAGCCAGGATGATAACTTGTTTAATGAATCGTTAAGAGTTTCTGCTGCTATTTTAATATCACGGTTAGCAGAGTAAACTAAGACATCATCTGCATATTGTAAGATGGAACAGGAAGGATCAACACTCAAATGGAGATCGAAAGTATAAATGTCATATAATAGAGGACTTAGAACAGAACCCTGAGGGATACCTTTCCAAATTTTTCTTATTTTGTCCTCAAAACCAGGTATATGTAAAGAAATAGTCCTTCCAGTATATAAATTAAAAATGAAATCAATAAATTTTAATGGTAATTTTAAATCCGACATTTTTTCTTTTAATTTAATTAAGTTTACATTATCATACGCGCTTTGAATATCTAAAAAGGCTCCTACAACCGATTCAGATTTCGAAAAAGACAAAAAAATGTCTGTTGCAAAAATGGCATGGCTATCGGACACACCTTTACCTCTTCTGAACCCATATTGAGAGCAAGGCAAAAGATTGTTATGTTCTACGTACCACTCAAATCTTTGTTTAATTAAATGTTCTGCTAATTTTACCAAAACAGATGATAACGCTACAGGTCTATAAGATAAAGGATTATTTGAATCTTTGTTAGGCTTTAATATAGGTATTATAATTTGATGTTTCCAGGAAGAAGGTATTATACCAGTGTCTATTATAGAATTAATTAAATTCAGTAAATATGATAGGGTTATAGGTTTTGAATTAATTAAGAAAGAGTAAGGAATACCATCACATCCTGGAGTGGAGTCTGATAACCGGTTCAATACTAATTGAAGTTCCGGCAAAGAAAATGAACACGCTAAGTTATTATTAATATTAGAGTTATCTGATATATAAGAGTATGTATAAGGCAATTGGTCAAACTTAGGAACCATAGTGGGTGCGATATTGTCCAAAAAAGGATTAATCCATTCTTGCGATGTATAATTTCTAGATGGGGCTATAAAAGAAGATCTAAACATTCTTATATTTTTCCAGATTAGGGAGGATGGCGAATCAGGCGAAAGCTTGGAACAAAATCTTTTCCATCCCTCTTTTTTCTTTTTCCGAAGAAGCCTTTTAGTGGCCGCTTCAACATTTTTATAAAATAAATAACTATGCATGGTCAAACATTGCTTATTAAGTTTTTCTGCATCATTTCTTTTATTGACAGCTTCTGTACATTCTTTGTCCCACCATGGGGGAGAAGATATTTTCTTATGGGCAACATTCTTTTTGGGGATATGTTTATCTGCAGCTGCTAAGTATGCCGTAATAAGGTTATCATACGCCTTGTTTATGTTGTTATAATCATCAAGAGTAGATAAACTTGGAAGGGACATAATTTTCGATTCGACTTCTTGACTAAACAGTTCCCAATCATAGTTATTTAATCTGAACTTAAATAACGGCGGTAGTGGATTAAAAGTGCCTGTTTTACCAGAGGGCAAGGAAATTAATAAGGGATAATGATCACTGCCACAGGACAGCGTTAAACATTCCCAGTTTAACAGTGAAGACAAACTGGCTGAACTAAGTGTTATATCAACATAACTTGGGGCTTGACCCGGAACTGGGCGACGAGTGGGGGACCCATCATTCAGAACACAAAGATTATGATCATTTATTATCTCCATTAAGCCATTTCCCATGCCATCATCGTTGGGTGCTCCCCATAAGAAGTGGTGAGCGTTGAAATCCCCTAGAACTACTATTGGTTTGGGTAATGATTGAATGATTTTGTCTAGTATATGCAGAACAGATAAATCCTTTTCTGAAATGTACACAGATAGATATGTTACCTCACCTACTCGGGCAGCCACTGCTTGTAAAATATCCGAGTTAAAAGCTGGGATTGGCAAAGAAGAAAATCTGTGATTATTACGAATTAAAAGGGCTGTGCCACCATACCCATCATGTCTATCATGTCTGAGAATATTAAAACCGGCCATACGGAAATTGGAACCTGGAACTAACCAAGTTTCTGATATGGCTAGTAAAAAAATATTATGTGAATTAATTAAAGATATAATTTCATGTTTTTTAGGAACTATGCTTTTACAGTTCCACTGGAGGACTCTGTCCATATTTAAAAATATTGAAAATTGATAGTGAAATATTATTTATAAGTGAAAGAGCAACGTGTTCTGGTAGTTCTGAATTAGCAATAATATTTATAAGTGTGGATAACAATTTATTTAGTGTGTCAGAAGATGGCAACTGTGTATCCTTTTCTTTGTTGGATTGCAAAGCGGAACCTACTTTACCTTGAGACTCATCAAATGAAATGCTGCGGATCAATGATTTATATTCTGATTTGTCATAACCCTTATTTAAAATAGATGCCTGTTTAGGCTTCTTTATAACAGTTTTTTTGTAAGAGACAGAATTTGAACTATCTACATCATTTAAACTTTGGGCAGATAGTGGAATAGATGATGTTATTTGTGAATATGATTTCTTTACAATAGGAAACAATTTAGAGGCTTCTTGGTATGAAATGGGGTTTTGAGACATATGTTTTTTAATATTTGTTTGTCTACTAAACTCAGGGCAAGATTTGTTTGTAGCCATATGTTCACCTCTACAGTTAACACAAGAAAAAGTCTCAGTATTACAAGCCAGTCCGCTGTGCTCTCCACCACATTTATTACATCTAGGTTTGCTCCTGCATTGAACACGAGTGTGTCCAAAGCGACAACAATTGAAACATTGTACCGTTGGATAAATATACTGTTCAACTGGAATACTTGAAAAAAAGGAATACACTCTAGAGGGAAGAGACTGTCCGTCAAAAGTCAAGACCACAGTTTGAGTAGGAATCCATGAAGTTCCATCTGAGTTGACAGACTTCCTGTTTAATCTACGGGATTTGATAATTTGTCCATAGCCTTCTGGGATTTGCAGATTGTCTACAATGTCCTCATGAGTCCACTCCTGAGGGATACCCTTTATCAAACCCATTTTACATATATTATATGTAGGAATCACTACATTATACAATGGATTCATAGACATGTTGGATATGAAAATATTGGCATCACTATGTGTTTTAAAAGTTATTGCCAGGCGATTACGACCTACTCGTTTAATTCCATCCTGTAAGATATTACCAAGATTGCTTTTCTTTAGAAAATTTCCAAATTTAAGTGGGTGCAGTGATGTAGTACTATTAGAATCTGAGATTAAAGTAACATGGACCATATATGGGCCAGGATCCTGTTCAGTGTATTTTTTTCTGTAAACAGAGTCAGCCATTGGGGTCTCAGATGGTGTCATAGAAGGACTCGCTGAAGTAGGCTCTGGTGAGGTCTGTACAATTTGGCGAGGAGGCACTATAAGCTTATTTACGTTATTTGCAAGATTTCCCGCCAAAGCCTGCTGCAGCGGGCGCAACGAAAGTTGTTTGTCCGAGATCTTTGGTTTAAAAGAATTAACAAGTTGTTTCTTTTTTTGGGATTTCTTCGATTTAACGTTGACAAATTCAGATATATTGGAAAGGTCGAACTCATCACAGAAAAATATTGGTTGGCTAAACCTTGAGTTATTCGTATCAGTTGTCTCCTCAGTAATATTCGGATCCGGGGGATCCGTTCCCGCCTCCAACTCCATACTATCTACGCTAAAGTACTAAAATATACAATTATAAACTAAACATATATACAGTTATAAACTAAAATATGCTACAATATCTACAGAATATCAAATTAAATTAATTAAAAAGGATATGAATTTTTTTATTGGCCCTCTTCTCAAATTCTGTCCCAAATTTTTTGAAGGTTCCCGCCTCCTCCTAACTCATAATTCTTTTACACTTAACAAAGTTAAAAAACATGAAGATAAAATATTTTTTTCTTATAAGGTTGCCAGTGCCATCTAGTATGTAAATACCGCTAATACCTACGCCATCGAACACACCGATGGCGCGGTTTCTCTTGATTTTACTTTGGATTTGACCATGCAGTTTTGCTGGGTATACGAGTAATACATAATTTTTAAGAATTTAATTATTTCTATTTTCAAGTTCCTTATGTTGCAAATTAAAATGTATGCTTAGAATTATGTTTCTAAATATTATCGCCTGACACGCTTACAAAAAGTGTAACACATTGGTCAGAAGTGTTCACTGTAGGCAGTACATAATTGTAAAATGACATGTTATTAGCTTGGGCAGCCAACCAATAATAGTTTATAGTGTTAATAAAAAATACGTGAATGTTTTTATTTTTTTATTTTACTAGATACTCCGCCTTGCTCTACATACAAAAGATTTTTAAATTTCAGAAAAGTTGTAGGTACCGTACAATAATTGAATAATTATTATTTTCATTTTAGACATTTAGTTGTCGATGTGTCAAAAAGTACTTCCATCAAAGAAATTGGACGAATAGGTAGCGTTGCGCATGCGCACCACATTATTAGCACTTGCGATTTCGTATTTTGTATGCCATACTCACATTTACCAAAACGACGTGGTCATTGTGAATTTAATTTTCATTTCCCTTCTTTGAAATTGTAAATGTTAGTTGAAGTTTAAACATAAACATATCGATTAAGTTTTTAAACTTTAACATTATCAATATGCATTGCTCTTCGTTTGTATTTCAATATGGCAACTAAGTTTTAGGAATATCAAATTGTCTGGGCCGAGCTTACTTAAAAAACCTTTCAGTTTTATAATCCCACACTTGTCCACATTTATAGACACTAAATGGTCAACAGAACACCATTATTGAAAGATTAAACTATAAGAAAATATAAATTGACACACGTTTAGTGTTCATACTTTACTATGGGCTGAATAAGCTGAATAGAAAGCTTTTCATTATTAATTTCACTGCATTATCTTATCACAATCCAACAAGTTGGTTTACAAAAATTCTCAGATCAAAACAAAATCTCGGATTACAAATTCTGTTTTCGATATTTTTAAAAGGTCTGGAATACCAATGTTAACAATTCGCAGATGCAAGTCTCAGATTACGAATTGGGGTATTTTCTTTGAGCCGGTGCGAATCCTCTTCATGAGTTCCAAGCCCCAAGTGTCGAGGTGCACGTGGGCTATGAACACTTAAACGGTGAGTTTAGGCGTGGAACTGCGAAAGCCACCCCTACACAGCTTTCCTGGACCCTCCCGGATGTTTGAGCCGCGTCCGGAACAAAACATATGAGAAATAGGAGAGGTGACCGCAATCAACACTACAACCCCACACGTGGCCAAACCCATGTACGCTTGGCACGTAGAGTCGTCTGCAAAACTAACTTTGCGTCAGTGATCTTGGCTGGTACTCTGTCAGGCCGTTCAGCCAGTGCCATGCTGTTCCTTTATACTACTCCGGATTAGAATCAGTATGCTGGGTTGGATCGGGATACACTGCCAACCAATTGCTCTTCGGTATCGATCACTCCGCAGGGCTGGAATACTGGTAGCGAGCCGTGCGGTCACAATCTCTCTGGTCGCCTCAAGCTCTCTTATCCAGGGGGCCGTCGCATCGTCTAAAGAAGCCTGCGGATTGATTTTGAGAGAGAAGGGCTCTCTCAACATCAATCTCTCGCAAGTCGACTATAACCTTCCAGGTGTAGTTTCTGCTGAGCATAATATAAGTTTTTGTGCGACGAGGGTATGTCACTGCTCCTTCCATGAGTTGTCTGACTTTTGCAGTCCTACGAAAAGAAAGACCAACTTCGACGGCGAATATTTAATACACTTTCGGTTTGTAATCGTAGTTATGAGTGTCCATCGAGGAGCTTATAAGTCGCTTTAAGGAAGAATCCTTCCTAGAATCGTCAGCGGTCTAATAGCTTTTAGATATTTTTTTCATCCAGCGTGACCTTAAATTTATGGCAGCACTGCAGTAAATGCATAATCTTCCCTGTTCATGTTGGATATTTAGTGGATTATAGTCTATCTCTTAAATATTAAGTGTATTATCTATGAGACTTTTTGGCGGGAACGCGAGGAGTGAAGTTGTGTGATTTGTTTTATTTTGTCTATTTATGGTTTCTTCGGGTTTAAATGTGTAATAATGGTGGTTTATTAACTGTTTAATATCTGTGAAAGTGCACAAATGTGGGAAAATGAAACAAAGCCGCTGGACGTAGCTTCTCAGGATCCTCCAAAAAGTCCATTGAAAAAATATTAGTAAATGACCACCATTTTACTGAGATTATATTTCATCCCATATCATCTCATTTCATTTCATTTAATTTCATCCCAGTTGATTAATGTCTCAAATGAATCATCTTCATTTCATTTCAATTCATAATATAATTTTTCATAAAAATATGAATATAAATTATAATAAGACATGACTTAAAAGTCTCAGTTACCAGGTCATAAAATCCCATAAAAAATGTATTATCTATGAATCTATCATCTCTTTCTAACTCGTTTCACTATTTCAAATTCGCATATGGCAACACAGAAAACTGCTGCGCGTCCATATCAAGTGAATTTAGCCTGTTTTACGAGATCAATAGAAAAATACAGATGCTGAATCGTCGCGCGGTATATTGTTATTTGTGTTCAATCTCAGTCTGAATTTCAGTCAGTAAACACGTTCTCTGAAAAAAGTCCTCGGCATCGTCACTCATCCGAGTGTAGTAGTGGGCCACTCATAACATTGCAGAAGTGGTCGGCCCTTTATGTGAAGTGATGTAAAGTGAATAGTCCTTTCAATATGTAGGAAGGTTTAGGAAACAAGTCTTTATTTTTCTTGAATGATCGTGTGATGCCGTTGACATGATTTGGCTGATAGTAGTGACGGCCTTGGCTAGCGTGCATGGCGAACAAGTGCTGCTTCTCGACACTACAGCAGAAGATACTCTAGGCTGGACCCGGTTCTCGTATGGTGCGCAGGCTAGCACTGCCGGCTGGCTCGAAGAATCTTACACAAACTTTGAAAAACAAATAAACTGGCGCTCCTATGTGGTCTGTGACGTCGCCCACCATAATGTGAATAACTGGCTCTGGACCCCGTTCATCGAACGCAGAAATGCCAATAGAATCTACATAGAAATCAAGTTTACTATTCGTGATTGCTCACTTTTCCCAGGAAATGCATTGAGTTGTAAAGAAACATTCAGTCTCTTGTATTATGAATTTGATGTTGCCACTAGAGAACAACCTCCCTGGGAGCCCGAGAGTTACAAGTTAGTTGGCCGCATCGCCGCAGGGGAAGGCAGATTTAACACTAACTCTGAAGTGGACATCAACACTGAAGTGAAGAGTATTGCAGTCACAAAGAAAGGTGTGTATTTTGCATTTAGAGATCAAGGAGCCTGCATATCTATCTTGGCAGTGAAAGTTTATTACATCACATGTCCTGATGTCAACATTAATTTTGCAAGATTCCCTGCCACTCCCACTGGCAGGGAAGTTACAGTTATTGAACAAGCCAATGGAACTTGTGTTGCTAATGCTGAGGTTGCTCCTGGTGAAAAAGCCCCTGTTTATTTATGCAAGGGTGATGGCAAATGGACCCTTCCCAGTGGCTCTTGCAAATGCAGGGCAGGCTTTGAACCTGACCACAACAATCAAATTTGTACAGAATGTCCACCTGGAAAATTTAAATCTCACACTGGTGACGAACACTGCATTCCGTGCCCTGATCATTCTGAGTCAACCATATATGCTGCTGCTGAATGTAAATGTACTCCAAAATACTATAGAGCTAAGAAAGACCCAAAAACCATACCCTGTACTCAGCCACCTTCAGCACCTGATAATTTGACTGTAACATTTGCTGATCAGTTTTCTATTTCTCTTACTTGGCAACCGCCACACAATACTGGCGGAAGAAGTGATATTACATATAAGATTTCATGTGCCAACTGCGGCCCCACTGTGGAATTTAGACCAGGAGAGACTGGCCTTAATAGTACACGAGTTACAATTAGTGGCCTAGATCCAGTAACTGAATACAAGTTTCAAGTTTATGCAGAAAATGGGGTGTCTGAACTCTCTCCTGATCCTGCAAAACACATAGAAATCACAGCAGTAACTGAAGCCTCTGTAGTGAGTGTGGTGTCAAAATTGAGGATTTTGAACACAGAAAGTGATAGGTTAACAATTGCTTGGAATCCACCACAAATAGACTTAACTGATCCTGATGACACTATAGAGAGCTATGAAGTGAAATGCTTTCCAAAAGACAGTCAAGACAAGAATACCAACACCACCCTGAGGATTACTAAGGACCCACAGGTCACCATCACAGGATTAAGAAAAGACACTGAATATGGCATTAGGGTCAGAGCCAAGATGAAGAGAGGATGGGGAGAATTCAGTGGAATTGTATATGCTCGAACCAATTCTGTTACTGAAACTTCATTCATTGACGAAGAAGGAGCTCAAGTTAGATTAGTTGCTGGTGTTATGGTGGCAGTAGTTGTCCTCACAGTGATTGCCATCATTGCTACTGTTTTATTTTTGAGATCTCGTGCTGATGATGAATGTGATAAAAAACAACCTAGTGATTGTAATGCTCTTAATTATAGAAATGGAGAAGTTTACACAGGACCTGATCGTCCTGCTAAGACAAGCAGCAATGCTACCACTCCTCTTTTTGCTGGCACTGGTTCCAGGACTTACATAGACCCTCATACATATGAAGACCCCAATCAAGCTGTCAGAGAATTTGCACGTGAGATTGATGCATCATGTATTACTATTGAAGCAATAATAGGTGGTGGTGAATTTGGAGATGTTTGTCGTGGCAAATTGAAACTTCCAGCTAGTTGTGGCCCAGAAATTGATGTTGCCATCAAGACATTAAAACCAGGCTCCACTGAACGAGCTCGACGTGATTTCCTGGCTGAAGCGTCTATAATGGGCCAATTTGAACATCCAAATGTGATATTCTTACAGGGAGTCGTCACAAAATGCAATCCAATTATGATTATTACTGAGTTCATGGAAAATGGATCTTTGGACACTTTCTTACGGGCTAATGATGGAAAATTTAGAGTGCTGCAATTGGTTGGTATGTTACGTGGTATCGCCACTGGAATGCAATATCTTTCAGAGATGAACTACATCCATCGTGACCTAGCTGCACGAAATGTACTTGTCAATTCTCAACTTGTTTGTAAGATAGCTGACTTTGGTCTTTCTCGTGAAATTGAATCTACTGCTGATGGAGCCTATACAACCCGTGGTGGAAAGATTCCAGTACGATGGACAGCACCAGAAGCAATAGCATTTAGGAAATTTACTTCTGCCAGTGATGTCTGGTCTATGGGAATAGTGTGCTGGGAGGTAATGAGTTTTGGGGAAAGACCTTATTGGAACTGGAGCAACCAAGATGTGATTAAATCAATTGAAAAAGGATATCGTCTACCAGCTCCTATGGACTGTCCTGAGGCTGTGTATCAGCTGATGCTTGATTGCTGGCAGAAAGAACGAACACACAGACCAACTTTTTCAAGCATTGTGAAGACACTAGATAAATTAATTCGTTGCCCAGATACATTGAGAAAGATTGCCCAAAACCGTTCAGCAGACCCTTTAGCAGGCGATACTCCAGACTTGATTCAGTTTACATCAGTGGAAGAATGGCTTGAATGCATAAAAATGTCACGGTACATCGAGAAGTTTCGAGCGGCGGGCATTTCCGACATGGATGCGGTGGTCGACTTGACTGTGCATCAGCTGGCATCTCTCGGCGTGACTCTTGTCGGTCATCAGAAGAAGATTATGAATAGTGTGCAGAGCATGCGGGCTCAGATCCGGGGCAGCGGTCCTTACGGATTTCTTGTATAGAAAGTGCACAGTGATATGAACAGGATAAATAGACTTGAATGGCAGACACATGGACTGATCTCGCAGGACTCTGTACTCCAACAGTGGTCATACTGAATTAAATTAGGCATCTGTATATTTTTCTAAATCAAACTGCCATAGTATTAGACATAGTATTTAATGAGACTTTTTAAATGCAACTTTTTATATCATGTTGATTATATATTTTTATTCATGTTTTTTTCTATACTTGACTGACTTGGCCTATTTGAATTTGATGCTTTATATTAAAACGAACACTACCGTCTCTTAGCCTAAACAACGAATCAAAGTCATTATTAATTTATTATGTAATATTTGAGATGAATGTGAGTTCGTTATTTAAGAAGACCTGGGGTGATAAAAAGATTTTTTCTGTTCTCTATTATTTTTATCTCTATTATTTTAAATTAATAATTGTCTTATGATCATCAACGATTATGCACCTTGTCCTTTTTTCTTGTCCATTGTATGATCTTTATTTTTACAAACAATATATGTTCAAGAAAAATTTAGATTAAAAGGAGTAGCCTTATAGTGCCACCAATATGGGAAATATTGAAATACAATATTTATAAATAAATATCTAGTTAGAGAATTCCTGTATTTTTATGAATATTGTATGTATATTCATGATTTTGAATATTAAATCTAATGCATTAAAACATTCTAATTGTATGTTGACAGAGTTTGACTACTTTGTTTGGTGATTCACATCGGTGGTCAAACTCATTAAATTATTGATATATTTATATCATTCTTGACATTGTGATTAAAGTACTTAATTATTATAGTATTTCTGAAACAATTAAATTGGTATAATTATTTGCTTTATACTTTAGAAGACTTTATTTTTCTATTGAAAATATTTTTTTGAGTGCCTGTCAACTTTTTCGTAAAACAGACTTAGACAATTACGTTACATGAATCAACCTATATAGAGACATCTTGTAAACTGTAATTTATAATCACTTTTGGCCTGAAGACATACAATCAAATAAGAATAAAAAATATTCTCATTTTGTATTTTGTAAATTTGTAAAACCTATTTTGAACATCCTAGATTTTTGAGTATTTCTGTATTCATTCCTTCTTTACGAACAATATGAGGAGATCTAGTGGCAAACCCTCTTCCTCCATTTCATTTGAAGTTAAAATCATCTATGGCATTACAGGAGATGCAGGTATTTAGATAAATGCCAACTATCTTCTTTGCTGATATAAGAATGTGCTAATTTAAATTTTCAAATTAAAAACCCAAATATCTTTTTTTTTTCGTATTATTTATGAAACAGTGACAACTTTTTAGCAAAACAAATTATTCTGATGAAAAACAATTACCATGATTGATTCATGTAACAATTTGATCGAACCTTTGTCAGTAATGCAACTGTGCTGTCAAATCCAGTGATCATAACCCAGTGGTCATATTCCCAATTGTACAATAATTGTTAGTACGATTATATTCATTCCCTTTTTGTATTATCTATTTATGTAATTAGTCATAGTAAAATATTGCCAATATAGTTCATAAGAGCTTCGCTTTTTTCTGAGCTTTGTGATGATTAACCGACTGCGAACGTTATGCTATGCGAATAATGTGAATATATCACTGCTCTGCGATAATATTCCTGTTTCATAACGTCGTTTAGTCTTCACCACGATGTTATTGCTCAATCGACTCACGATATTTAATAATGACAACTCTGATTATCTCACCATTTTTAGAATATAGCATAAAAAAGAAATAGAATATAGTAAGATGCGTTAATTACCCGTGGATGTAAGGAAAATTGTCTCCATCATTACAAGATAATGTATACCAGAATATTTATTAGCGTTAAAAAATAAATTTATTCTTATTTGAACTTTAAAATTATTGTATTTCACATGTTTTAACGAAAAATGTCCCTGATAAGCTTATAGAAATAATATTATAATACTTTTAAGGAACAATATATGTAGTTCCAGTTGTAATGTACTATTATATATTACTAGAATGAATGTTTAACGCCAATATGATCCATATCACATATTAATTGATCAATCTAATATACAATGATTAATGGCCTCAAGTTTTTATTCGTTTCGAACCTGTTGAAATAAAAACAAAACTTTCCACAGAAAATTATAATTTATGAACGTTTTGTATTTACAATTATATTTTATTATCCAGTTTGCGAGGAAAGGAACCTATCTAGGTGATCGATCGTGTGTTGAGATGTATCTGTAATTCAATAATAAGAGTTCAGAGCTGCGTGGGATTCAACGAGATATAAACATGTCGAAATAATACTAGCACTGAACAAATCGAATATCTAAACGTACATAAAATAAAAACACGATGTTGAAATATTTATATCGAAACGTCACTACTTGTGGTATCAAACTGTTGTTTTTTTTTGTTAAAATAACAGAAGCTTTACTATCGATTGATTGAAGACGAACGGAGTTGCAATCATACAACGAAATTGATGTATTTTGATGGGCTTACATCAAATTCAATTCCAAGTCCTCCCACAACAAGACATTAGATTCGCCTGCGCCTGAATGCGGGAACCTAGCTGTTCTACCCATTAGATAAGGATAGAACCCACTTGCTATCGCAACTTTCACTTTGAGTCTAAATCTCCTAGTCATTTACCAAACCTGCACCTGTTTTTTAGAAGAGTAAATAACAACACCGTGTTGTTTTATAAAAAGTAATAATTTGCAACCAGCAAATGCGATGTAAAATATTTTCAAAATGGTAATTGCAAGTAAACGTTTATACCCGCTCATGGAAAAGACTCTCGCGTTGATGTTAACCCTGAAATGTCAACGACATTACAAATCATACTACGGAATTCTAATAATCTACGAACAATATTAGAATTAACCAATCTTATTAATGTAAATTGTATGAAGGCTTCTTTCATAAGCAATAATATTAACAACAAAAAGAGATTGGCACTTGTAGATCTGACAACGATTATATCATCTATAAGTAGGGGAAAAGGAAACAATATTAACAAACAGATGCATCTCACACATCGATTTTGATAATTCGGCTATACTGGGTGTTAGGACACCGCTTCCGAAAACGAAGACAGACGATAGTACTAATGACACCTTTGATGATAAAGTTAGGTATTTAGACAAATGTTTTAAATAAGTACATATTTGTGCGATCGAGCGAGTGCACAGCGCCACGCGCCCGTGCGGCTTTGATCCGACCATCAGCTGTTTTTGATTTTGTGTTGCATTACTGGGTTTTTTTTTTCATCAAACAATCGTTTCATTTAGCTGAACTAACATTTTGGAGCGTAAATAATGCTAATAAAAAATATATTTTTTCAATCAGGATGGATTTTTTCCCGTCCCATCATTAACGGTGTCATTAGTACTAACATCTGTCTTGGTTTTCGGATGCGGTCTCCTTGAGACTCTCAACTATACTTGAGACCTTAGAGCTTATATCTCAAGGTGGGTGGCGCATTAACATTGTAGATGTCTATGGGCTCCAGTAACCACTTAATATCAGGTGGGCTGTGAGCTCGTACACCCATCTAAGCAATAAAAAAAATTACACACAGTATAATAAAATAATATACCTATTATATATAAACAATGTGCTTTTATTTAAAATACAAATTGAATACTCAGAAGTAATCACGTAAGGTTCAGGTCTTTTAATATTGACCCGTCCCTGGGTAGTAGTGGATTCTTAGTTTTCTGAATATCAGGTAAATCGTAGTCGAGGTTGTTCGTTCACGCAAAAATTAATTAGATTGTATAGTTAAAAAAAAGGCTCATTTCTTAGATTTCATTAACTCCGATTTAGTTAGTTTTATGTGGTTTAATATATTTTTTCAATATAACAAGCTAATTTATTCGAATTCTTTCCAAGCTTAAAAATAACTGCAATAGGCTTAGGCAATATGTACAAGTTATAGCATGACGTTTAACATCTGGATCTTATATTGTTAACTTATACATACTTGTAACTTTAATTCAATGAGTAAAGACCTTGATTACCATAGTACTTTAAAATATTTAAATTTTTATTTGCTTATCAGGGACTAGAAGATTACTGAACCACCACCTACATTAAATTGACTGATGTTCAAAGAAAATAATTTAGTTAATTATGTACCTTAAAAGTATTAAAGAAATGGCAAAAATCTAAAAAAGAAATTGTTACGCATTTTTAAAAACAAAACTTAATATGTTTTTATACACATTTACGTGAACGCACGTGTTTCAACTTTCCTATCGTAAAAGAACGCGATCCAGCAGTCTGCTGCAGTAGTAATGTTTAATGCTTTTATTGACTAAATAATTATATTTAAGAAACCGATACAGAACAGTGTCACGTTTCCGGATACGAAATGTATATTTTTAGGATCTCGCGAATTATGTATTCGATTGAAACTCATTTCGATGCCTCCAATGAACACTACTCTAACTAAAAATTTTGAAATTTTCGTTTTTCACACAAATCGCTTAACTATTTTAAAAGTATTACAAATTAATTATTGATGGGATTCGAAGCAAGAGTAAATCAGTTAGTTAGTTACACAAGAAAAAACCATAAATATATCTGCAATAATAAAGATTTGATCAACTTTTTCATTTAAACGCTCCTCCTGTAAACCTACGAATTTGCAGTTAGAGTAGTGTTCATTGGAGGCATCGATTTTACACTTTAATGTAGTTTTAATTGTTCATTTTACAAAATATACTTCATTAAGAATAGTTTACTGTTTTTTAATTATTCGAAAAACTGTAAAATGAATAAAATAAACTTGTGTATAAATTGTAAGTACAACGATTAAATCATGCCAATTTTTTTTACGAACTAATGTATAATTTCATATTTATTAAATGCTGCAATTGTTATTATACATCTAATATTTCAGTAATTTCCACGATTCAACTTAAATATAGTCCCTTCTTGTGTTTCTATACATAAAAAATGTATCAATGTAGAATTAGATAAATTATTTCCTAGAGTCTAGTTGACTAACAAATAAATAAATTATCTAAAAACAATAATAAAATTTATATAATACATGTATACAATTCTGGAAAACCGAAATATATATCTAATTCTGCTTAACATCCGTTTTGGTTATGGATAAAACATGTAAAATAATCATTTGTTGAAATGACTGTCCGCCACGCTACCTATGTACGCTGATGGTTTTCACGCTTATGGTGACCATGCTGATTTGCTCCCTCTGAAGTTATCGGCACACGAAACCACGTAGAAAACGATAAATCCAGATAATACATCGATGGGTGAAAGGCTTAAGCGTCATTTTTGCGACTTTACATGAGAGCCATATCAGGTATAAAATTCGGAAAAATATCATAACAAAAAAACTTGAGTTATTTCAATAGAGTAAACTTAATTGAAGTTGAATTAAAAACATCGGACTATTGATGCTAATGCCAAATAAAACGCATCTTTAATTACAAAGATAAGTGTAGCGTATTTAGCGAAATGTCCCTTAAACCAAATAGCCTTTCAACCCTCGACGTGATTTTTTTTCTCTAAAATCCTGCACGGCCTTTCCCTTCGTCATAATAGTCGAGGTGGTCACGATTATGTACGAAATTTGAAATACATGGTTATTGCAACATTAAAATGCCTTACAAACATTCGTTAAAAACAACTCAGATAAATAGACAAATTCTATGAAGCCCTTTAAGAGGCTATTCAGTCTCAATTAACAGGCTACGTACGCAATGTGACTGAATCACGACTGTAAAGAGTGGTACGCGCGTACCCAGTTACGACCTGTGAGAGGTGATCCAGAGGCACACATAAATCCCTGAACTTTGAGTGTATTTAAAATAAACTGCGTAACGCGATTGGCTTTTACTTAAAACGAATTTACAATGCCACTAAAAAGGAAAAGAAAGCTTGAAAATTTAAAAGGGAAAAATTACTTAACGCTTACTTGAGAAATAATAATTTAGGAAAAATAATACTTAAAACACATACATATATTTACTGTACATATATATTGACAGTAAAAATTAAATTCACTTTCGTTACTTATTATATAAACGAATAAAAAAATTCAGTATTAAATAAAATGAAGATTGTTGCAATAAATAAAATTAAATATATTATTTAAAAAAAACAACGATTCACTAACAGGCAAATAACATTATATTTTTTAATGATTTAAACTTATAAGTTCTAATTGTGAACGGCGACATAGCAAGTGATCTTACTGGCGTAGTCGTTAAAGCGATGCCATGATTAACTAGACTCTTCGAACCGTAGTGACGACACCTACTTATAGCACTTCTGAGTACTTTTTCTGATTACTTAACTAAGTTTCAAAATAAATAGCTAGTTGAAAGTAAATAAAAAGAATATATATTTAATAGTTTTTTGATACTGTTATCGTTGTAAAATAGTCCATAATTCATATTTGTATTATGTAGTTTGAGATTAGTAGATTTAAAAAAGTAAGATCTGGTATTTGTATTAAAGAAGATTGTATTTAACAGAGCAGAATAAATTGCACCGACTGATTTTAATCCACAAATAACAAACATAATATAATTTTCGTATTCACCAAGTAAACGTAAACGGAAACTCCAATAGATATAAAATAAATGTATACACAAAATATATTATATACACATATAGTTTATCACCGATAACATACATTTTGAAGGTTTTTTTTTTTTTCATGTATGTACCTAGTGATAGTAAGGATACCTCTTAACGAAAACGCTGAAGCAATAATTGAAGCCTATAAATAAAATTAATGTTACGTAATCGAAAATCAGATGTCATTATATTTAATGTGTTATTTAAAATGATCCGTGTGTCGTTTCGTGCGCTCGCTTTGTCTACAAAACGAAATTGGGCTGTTTTATTAACCAATCTGCTTAGTGCAAGCTTTTTAACTTCTAGATCGCGTAAAAGCTATACAAATGTGAGTTAGCTTTTACGCGATCTAGAAGTTAAAAAACTCGAACTAAGCACATATATTGAGAGAGTAGCACAGGAAATCGTTTTGCAAACTTATAGTATGTATTAAAAACGCAATTTTTATATCAATGCTTTACGGTTCACTGAAAAATAAAAAGGTACCACGTCGACGTTATTCGCCTTTGACTAAATAAAATGTAATTAAACTTCAGTCGCACAGTCGGAGGTAATCTGAAAGTTTGAATAGTTATGTTAGGTGAGCGCATCGAGAATCCTTTGAGGCATTGATTTAAAGCTTTAATCCGAATGCAATATCGCCGGCTCCGCTGTGGCGATTACAACAAATCGTAATTTTCATTCCATTTCTGATGTGTTTGAACATCACGTCGCACCCTGTTCTTTATTTTCAACTCTAAAGATTGCGAACTCACGAGACCCGACACACGATCATATGTGATATGAAAGTTCTAGAATCGCATTTTTTACGTAAAATTACTTATAATGCTTATGCAAATCGAGTTGTAGAATAAAATGTTTTTTTTTTAATTATCAAACGAATAGTATTCGAACGGTAGAAACACCAATTATTATGATAGCATAATTAATTGTAAAACATAGCGTGATGTTAGATTTTTATTTATAAGTTTAATTTTACATAGGTGATGTCGACAGTGCGGCGGAAATATTTCGTTTCCATTGAATATATAGGCCTCGCTCTCGACACCGTATACAGATATTTATTTACGATAACAAAATAGATTTTACGATCTTTATTATGAATCGGCTTAGGTAAATTGAAGGTGTAAGCTTGATTATAATTTATCTAATAAACTATTGATATTTAATGTGCTTTTTATTTATTATTCATTAAGCCTGATCACGTTTTGCTATTACGATTCTCTAAATTTTCTAATTGACTTGCGCCTATTGTTGCAACATACAGTGAAGGTACTAGCTAAAAACTTTCCCGGTAATAGCAACAGAAAGTACCAGTTGGTCCCATAAGAAACACACAAAGCCATACAATGCGAACAACCTAAATAAATATTTGAATATAATTGGAAAATTCGTAAAATTGCTACAAGAAATAAAAATGTTTGTTGCATTGAAACTTGTAATGGTCGAACAAGGTCGAAGCTCATTTAAATTGTCATTTGAATTTTTTTTTTTTTTTTTTTTTTTTATTGCTTAGATGGGGGACGAGCTCACAGCCCACCTGGTATTAAGTGGTTACTGGAGCCCATAGACATCTACAACGTAAATGCGCCACCCACCTTGCGGTGATTCTCGTAGCATTCAGCCAACATGCGCGAGAGCAAGCGTGTACTTCAATTATTCACATGACAACATTGATCACGATGCCTTTCATAAAATTTTAGTAACTGGCCGGTCTTTATCATTGTTTTTTTCCTCTTACCTAAACGACGTTAACTTAAGGGATTATTCCAACTACGCGCGTATGTGTAGGTGAGCTCACGGGGCTCAACCTGAGAGAACTTGTTATGATTGGCTCCAGTAAGAGCAGCGCTTCGCTGAATGTTCATCCGGATCGGGATCGCGTCCTACTGAGAAGAACTCTCTTCCTTGTATTCGACGAGTACACTAAGTAAGTTTTTAGAACACGTATAACATGTCTTCATTGTAAAACATCGATATTTCGACCTCATTTTGATCCAATATCACGCTTGGACCCGGTAGGCTGGTTTTATTCCAGCAAGGTGGTGATACATTTAACTACATGATATGGTGAATGGTGATACATTGATTGCCGTTACCACTCCACCATATAGAATTACACATCAAATCAAATCAATCATCTTGCAAGTGATATGCTGAGGAAACACAAAGTATTTGAAATGATTTTTTTGTTTTGAATTTTAAGGTTTGCAGATATAATTCGTGATATACCTGCTACTAATAACATTTTATTAAACTAGTTTTATGCCATTCAACAAACCCTGTGTTCAATAAATCTAAATCATCTAAAATTTACGATAACCCTTCATAACCCTTCATACATAAAATAAAAGCAGCACTACATTTTACTGAATTCATCGTTTCAGAATTAAAATAACAAGCAGAGTCGAACTATTTTCCTATTAAAAGTTCTGACGGACTCAAAGGGAGGATGATACGCTTCGATGATTTGTAGCACGCCCAACCCGCCCTGGTGCACGGGGTGGCAATCTGCACAGGGGGCTCCGCACGCCCTGCACCTCTTGCACTTTTACCTATTCACTTTTACCATATTACAAATTATTATGCATCGCTACACAATATACTCCTCTCTTAACATATTTTATTGGAATTCAATTCAGTACAGTGAACCTGAACAATATTATAGATAGATAGATTATAGACCCAGAAGCGCTGGGACTTGTAAAAAACCCTCCAAGCACCTCCCAAATTTTGAAGAGATAAAGTAAAAACCAAAAATTAAGAAGTCGGTAGGTACTTTACTTAAATTAGTTACGAATTCTCTGAAATACATGGGTTAAAAATGACTACAATTTATTTGATATATAATTTACTTTAATAGATTGATGGACAAAATTCAATTTGTTACACATATTCCACTCAAAGGCAAAAATACTCCGTAGACGATATGAAGACCGAAATTGCCCTACAAAGGCCACAAATTAATGTTTAACGTTCTGATTTTGTTCAAAGATTGTAGCATCCTCATTGGCAAAGTTATAAGTTGCGCAAACTCTTACAATTGTTCAGAACATACTCTTTGCTTTGCTTTGCTTTGTGCTTAATTGATATTCACAATATTCTTCGGGGCCTTCACACATCTATGTATTAGAAGATTAAATAACAACTATATTTCCATTTTTCTTGTAAACGCCTACCAACGTGAAGCTATTTTTTAATTGCTTGTTTTCAAATAATAATCTGAATTAGTTAAACTTTAAACGTTAAACTGCGGCTTCATTTTTAAATCGAATAATTCGACATTCCCAACAGTACCGAAACGTACCTACTTGAAACATGACCCAATCAAAATTGAAATTAAATTTTTAATAGCTTGCTTCTCAAGGTAATCGAATTTTGTTGCCTCGATTATTAGAAAAACATATCGCTTTTTCGCATTAAAAGTTTATATTTCTAAAAATATTCGAAATTGAGTTAATATGCGTAAACATTGGTACTTATCACCAGTATTTTTCTCATAAATACTGTCAAAAAAGCGTAGTTTAGTTTTAGTTTTTTTTTGTTTACCTATGTTTTGACTACTGCTATCAAAATTAATACATAATTTTATCCGACTTTAAAAGACAGATAATGTAATGGGTAAAAACAAAATGTTGCAAACATGATTAATATTAAAAATATAACATGTTAAATCTTTAAAACACTTCTGGTAAAATTAGTATTATAAGTTATGAGATTATACAGTTTTGATGCGAGAAGACGATATGTATTTGTGCGAAGTAGCGTGACAACAGCCAAGTCTGAGCCAACTATGCATACACAATGCAAAAACATTGCCATGTTATGTTAACAGTGTTTTTTACATCGTCCACTAACACTTATTATATTGACTGATGTCAAAAGTGTGGAATGAACTTAGTAATGAGTATTTTTTTAAATAGAGGTAACCATTATTAGCGAATAATTAATTGACTAAATAAATAAGTACTTGCAAATATATAAAATCAGCGGTAATCTATTTTTGTATAGTGATTTAAAATTATATTTTCTAATCATTCTTTTACTAAACTACTTAAAAAAATTGCATTTTAAATATGCTTAATAATAAATAAATAAATAAAACTGATGCTTCAAGGTTCTTGGCTGTGCTATCGTGAAGTTTTAATGACATTTTTATAGAGGTATTCGAGCGCCATCTGTCGTACGTTGCTTTAATGACAAATAACGTTACAATGGGCATTGACCTTTTTAATTTGTTTGATTGAAAAACCATTTCGAGAAATAGGTGAGTTGATTACTGAAAACCAATTTTTAATGGAAAAATAATCTTTAATTTCCAATACTTTAATCAAAACTGTTTGACATTTGCTTGTTCTCAAATGAGGTCATCACTAGCTTTATTAAACCAGATACTTGAACCTACATTTTTTAATATTCTGGTATATGTCAATTTTAATATGATTTTACTGATAACCTCCAAATCGCTTTTATAATTTCAACTCAAACCATGAATGTGTCATGGCTTGAACACTTTTAAACCTATCTTAATTCGAACATGTTTTCATATCAGAGGTTAAAATTTATATTAGGGCAACGGCCCCATTTTCTTTATGTTACTCAAATGTAATCAACCTTGAAAATTTATGACATGCTCTAATAATTATTAAAAAAAAAAATATCGCATCTTTTTTATAATCAATGCCAATTACCCACAAATGCTTTATTCGGCACATTTGCAAGAAACATGATATATATTATATCGTCAATGTAGTTGACATTAAAAACGATTTTCATTTCTTAAATTGCGTTACTTTAGTGTCAAATGGAACCATTTTTTATGTTCCATACAGTAATTTAATTTATAGCAGTGACGCGTCTGCAGGGCATAAAAATGTTTTTTACGTAAATTCAATGCCTCTTCTACATCGATCGTTCAGTCATAGCCTCCTCAGAAACGCATTCTTTCAATTATGTTCCTGTTTAATTACTCGATCAATTCTGTCGAGCTTTCATTTAGATTTAGCTCTTTTGTTAAGTAGAAGGTAGAATGAAGACGCCTCGGGCTCCGACCCGGATTGGGTTTATACAAATTGGGGGGAAGACATAGAAGATATTTTTTACCGAGCGAATATTATTTCTTGTTAGACTGACGGTCCCAATCTTGAATATGTGTCAGATTATACTTAGAAATCAATATAATTATTTTGAAAGTTTCGTTAACACTAAGTACCGCTACAACAGTGAAAAGCTATGAAGCTGAGCGTTTACTGGTGGTAGGACCTCCAGTCTTTTTAATAATAGTACTACATAATATAATAAATTAAGTAGTCTTTTACATCAGGCGAATAATGAATATTTTTAAGATAATTAGGAAAAGATACGAAAATAACGATAGATAATTATTTTGTGTGAAGCTCTCAGCAGTTCACCGCTCGTTGCTCACAGTCTGGTAAAGTTAACGTCCCGAGTACGGACACGGCGAGTCAGCAGCACTTTGAGATTGTTTTCTTAAGGAACTTCAGATGTAATTTTGCACGGTAAAATGAATAGCTCAGTTGGAAAGTTTTAAATGAAGCTCTGACCGATTACATGTAAGTTTTTTTTATGTTTTTTGATTGCGTAAGTAGGTGTTTATTGAGCCCATGGATATCACAGCGTGAGTGCCGGCACCCAGCTTGAGACATGAGGTCGAAATTTCGTTTTTTCCGTTTGCCAAATTTCGTGCCTGAGTTTGTAAGATTTCCTCCTGCTGAAGCGACGGTCACCGAAGCTGTAAGGTTTAAGGTGCTCCCTAAATTGCTTTAGGTAACATTCGCCTGACCACCCGCGACGCACCCGGGGCCGAGCCGGAACAGGCCGGTCGACTGCGCTCAACACTGCATAGATGTCTGCCGACGGAGTTGTGAACGAGTAGAACTGTACGTGGGCTCTCTCGATACAGGATGTCATGTGCTATCCCGCTGGATCAGAACGAGCTTGTCGAGTCTGAATGCGATACATCACCGCACGATCGCTATTTAACTATAAGGAATTGCTCTGATGAATTGTTCGAGATGATACCGGCATCTCGTTTTTACCATCGCACCGCCCGCCACCGGAGTAGAGTTCATCCATACTACCTGGAGCCACTGCGGTCATCCACAGTGCGTTTCCAGAGGTCTTTTTACCACGTACCATCCGGCTATGGAATGAGCTCCCCTCCACGGTGTTTCCCGAGCGCGATAACATGTCCTTCTTAAAACGAGGCTTGTGGAGAGTATTAAGCTGTAGGCAGCGCCTTGGCTCTGCTCCTAGCATTGCTGAAGTCCATGGGCGACGGTAACCACTCACCATCACGTGGGCCGCAAGCGGCTTTTGCCTTTTTTATATTCGAACCTATGTTGTTCAAGATTGAAAAAAGAGTGAAATTATTAAAATAAGCACTCCTCTTCCTCAGTAGCAGCTACATTTGCGACTCTACTCTCGATTGTTGAATAAATATTCAATATAAAACTGAAACATAAAATTAAAACTAATAGCAATACGGCAAGGTTCAAACTGAAGTTTCATCATGTAAAATAAATTCGCACAAATATTAGCTTTCGCTCGCAGTGTTTTATACTTCGTAAATACACAAAAACTAATGCAGCTTTTCTCTTGAAGCAAAACAGTAGATAATTCAGTTTCACGACCAGTTTTGATGGAGGTTGATTTGTATTACTCATGTACATCTCGCATAAACAAACCACATTATTAATTTTATAACTGCATAAGTCAAATCCATGCAGCTGGCTATGTAAATAACGTTTCACTTCGCTCTGTTGATCGGACCTCCAGTCCTTTGAGGGGAAACAGAAACGATTACATCTCACAAGTAAACACCGGACATCTAATGAGTTCTGCGTGGAGTTATATGTAGCTTCTATGCTAGGAAATTGTTTATTAATATTTTGAACTGAATAAAATATGTCACATGAAATTTTATGTCGAGAAGAAAAGAGCACGAAAAGCACTATTTTATATCATAACTGCTGGTAAATTGGCAATTATTTTGATTATAAGCTCTATTTGATTTTAGAGATTTTGCTTTAGTGTAAACATTAAAACTTTCTCATAGCTAATATAATTATTTACAATAGCAGTTTTTTTTTAAATTGGTGATCCATCGGTGCAAGTGAGCTATGAGTTTACGTTGTTATTAAGAATTAGGTTCTTAAAATGCTAATGGGAATGTTCTGAGGTATTTTTAGGTCTATCCATTAACCAATATCCAGGGATCAATATTTTTCAAGGTACCTACTTGCCCTGAACTGAATTCCCCTCCACGATGTTTCCACAATATTACGACCTTTCCTACTAACGAACGTTTGAAAATAACCCTTGTGGCGGGTAGCAATAATACAACACGAGATATTAGACAGATGCCTAAATTTCGCTTACGACATTTTCAAGATAAGCTTCCATATATAGGTATACAAGTTCCGAACAACAACATTCGGTCTACCGAGCAATATCACTCGCTCGATGGAAGATCTTCCCTTTGGCGTATACCTACATCACAAAACTATTCACGGAAGAAAAGATAAGGACTCAAAACAAAATTTTCTTTAAATCATTTTCGAACAATCTGTACAGTTCAAAACAGGAAACTTTAATTGTAACTGTAACAAAATGCACATAATTCCAACAAACAAAACAAACTCCACATAATTCATTTGTTGGGAATTGTAGATTGAACAAAAAAAAAACTAAAAATATAAAACTATGACATTAATTGTTAGCTTGTTGTCGCTTGAGACAATATCGACAACGGTATTCTAACTATATTTACTTAACAATGAAATAACAATATAGCTATTAGTAGCGCAACATGACTGCGATATTCTCAGTGAAAACTGAATTTTATAAAAGCAAGACTGTAATAAGAAACAATTCACTTGGAAATTACTCTATATCATTACACTAAGTAATCTGAAATAGCCCTATACTTAGTCTGAACAGAAAATGCAATTTATCTAGGAAATAATCAAAACTTTATTACTATTTTACGAGCAACGGCTATTAAAATCGTAACAAATAACTGCTGCTTTTTATCACACAGGGTTTCATTTATCAAATTCCATTAATTATAGTTCTGTTAGTAACGTAGTTTGCTACGTAATTGAATTAATTAATGTTGATTCAACTACAACTGTAAACTAAAAATCTCGTTTAAAAAATATGGTGCGCTGAGTAATGAACGCTTCACAGCTAGACATCGGCCACAAACGATCTTTTGAAGCACTCTGTGGATGTGGAAACGCTAATGACGATTGGCGACTGCTCAGTTTTCAGAAATTCCGATTTTATTAATTTCCTTCCTCATTTTATAAAACAAATTAATTTTATCTTCAAAGGGTTTTTCAAACCAAACAATTAGTCTTGTGGACATCACTTTCAGATGTAAAATTGCCTATGGAACAATTAGTATAGACTCGCGAATGTGTCATTTCATCCTTTATAAGCATCTGTATAGATATAATTAAAATCGGGTCGAGTGATTGGTGCGGGGTGCTTGGCTGGCGATCCGTTGGTGAGCCAAGGTAGCTCCTGTGCGCCGTTCACATTGTGTCTCCGGAGACGACATCCGTCATGATATTCCCGGGGATGAAAACCCATCCTATCACCATGACACGTACCGGCGAAGGCGGACTTCCTGCGTACTATGCGGTACCGTAGACCTAGACCTAGACGAATCTAGCCGATGTAGTGGAGCTCGATGGGGTTTAGTCGGTAGTCGGTTATGCAGGGTGAGTCCTGCGCGGCCCACGTCGCTCTCTGCCTCGCGCGCCTATCCCGAGGCCTAGTCACCTGAGAGGTTTTTTTGACGTGAAACTTCTTTAGAATCGTGATGTGATTTCAAACTCGATGAAACGAAAAAATGAAACGTGAAGTTAAAATATCAATTCACAGAGGGCGCTACCTCATACTATAAAAGATGATTTAGAATTATTTCTATTTAGTTTGCTATCAACAGATGTCGCTGCACGTAAATTCAACAATTCCTGAATAGCGATGACGAGATGTTACACAGTTGATAGACGTTCTCGTATTTCTCTTGCTAATTCATACTTACCTCGCGCAGACATACCGTGATCATGCAGGCGGTTTCCCCAGGGTGAGGCTGCTACATTGCACTGCGGAGTGGTTGGTAGTAGACTTGCGCAAAACATCACTTCCCAATGTAATGTGATATGACATCACTTTTACAGACAGGTGATATTACTCGAAAACATTACACATCACTCTTAACATTACTCGGTGCGTTCAATAGATACTGTGACGACGAATACATTGTATCTATACACCCGAATCATTACCTAAGTGATGTGTATGAACACATCACTGTCATTACAGTAGTGTATTACAATACAAAGTATGAACTTTGTATTGTAATACACTGTTATATTACTTGACAGAGATTGACTTACTTAATAATATAATAATTTTATTTTTTACTTAATATAATTTATTGCGGGATGAACGAATTTCATATGGCGACTTAGACTGCAAATTGAGCTCGACAATAATGTTAATATACGAGAGCAGTAGATGCATTGTTTCGGCGCGGTCTCCTCAAAATGCATCCAAAGAGGACTGTACTTTCATTTATAGTCGGATTTTTTATTAGACGAAGTAAACTGACGTTTACTGTGTTGTCAGTTTTTGATGAAATAAAAATAGTGTTGTGACAAAGTGAACGATTGAAAAAACTCCTGAATTAATGAAATTGCCTCGATTGTCTAGTGAATAGTTAGTGTGCCGAACTGCCGATATCGGGCACGGGGTTCGAATTTTAGCCGTGCTTTGTACATACCAACGAGTTTTCGACGAAACATTATGTTCCTATGGTATCTACCTGTACTGAATACCGAGTGTTTTAAACATTAAGAAAAACATTGCGAGGAAGCTTGTAAGACTGTCCTATTTCCAATGCATCATATAGTTGAAACTATAGATGTATAAAATATAACAATTATAGGTACATAGGTAATGAAAATAAAAAAAACTGATTGTAGTTACATACTACTAGTAACATATTATTATATTGGATCACTTTAATACAATTTTATTGTAAAATATAAATAATATTCTTTTATAGTTTGAAATTAATGAGTAACTCTTCACACTCATTGTTCATTTATGTGATTGAACGAGAACTGAACGCATCACTATTACTTTAAATATAGCAACATTATTTCACAAAGTGACATTAGCTACTGTCAGCTGGCTTCGTCTAATTAAAAATCCGACTATAGACGCCGTTCTTTCTTTCACTTATTAAACACGCATTAAAACAAATAATAAAACTATTTTCAAACAAGTGCTTAAGTAATTCAAACACAAAAATTAATATGAAATATTACTAAACAATTACGAGCGACTAGCGATTTTACAAAAGTTGCGAATTAAAAATTAAGTAACTACTTGCGGGGAACTACTGGCTGGCCGCATGAAAAATATAAACACAAATACCTATATTAAAATTCAGACGTACCATAGGTATAAAAATGTACCTAGCGGCCAGGGCATACGGTTCAAAATCACTAGGAATAATTCCGTGTCGCTTGCTCATTTATTTTGGTCGATCGGTCTGTCTCGCTCGCTCGGTTCCGTTCATGTATTAAGCAACATTACACGACAAAGAAAGAAACATGTTGGGTGATAGTGTGATGTTTGTTTCCTTCGCGTAATGTGTGATGTTGCATTACATCGTAGAGTAATATTACCGGAGTAATATCACTCGCATTACTTACACATGTCTAGTGGTTGGTGGTTGACTCTTGCGATTATTCATATTTTTTATAAGTTTCACTTCTACCTGTGTGTGACTTGCACACACACACTTTTTTTTTTATTAGGATCACAATACACATTACAAGCTAAAAAGATGCACAAAAAATAACAACAACTAAAAAACAATCTGGCTTGTAACATGAGCCATGTGCGCACGACTAAAGGAGACAAATCTGCTGAGTTTGTACAACGTTTCTTATTGTATAGAGTTCTTTACAAGTATAGGGCAATACAACACGATAACGAAAACTAATTTAACTTATAATGTAAGAAAATAATTTTACTCACAATATACATTAAAAAATTACACTACTTAACCTACTATTAATTCTAAGGATTGATTAATTGGAACCTTCAACTCCCTGTTCTCACTCTTTTTCTCTGGAGGCGCCTGAGTTCGACTAACTGGTCCTGTTACCCCTTCGAAGGTAAAAAAGGATAAGTGATACACATTTTCTCAGGTTGTTCCCGTGAGCTCAGCTAACGGTCTGTGCGTAGTAAGTATAGACCCTTAGGCTACCAATGATTAGGTAAGCAATAAAAAAAGGATAACTAGCTATTAATTTTAATTTTATTGGACTCGTGCGGATATTGTACACTTCTTGATTAGTTTCCATATACTTTGTATAGAAAACTGAACTGAAATATTGTACCGAGACAACGAAACGAAACAACACAGTTCATTAAGTATCTTACTGGCGTCAAGATTGACCTGTACCTACAGTAGCAGTGCCATTTGTTCTAGTTATTCTCTTTGCGGATAAATTACATTTTTATTAGTTTTCTAACCTAGGTCGGATCGTAAGGAAACATTTTGTTTCGAAACTTTACAATAGAAACAAAGGTTTTTAGTCAATTTATAATTATTATTTTTTTAATTGTTTAGATGGGTGGACGAGCTCACAGCACACCTGGTGTTAGGTGGTTACTGGAGCCCATATACATCTACAACGTAAATGCGTTACTGCTTTACGGCAGAAATAGGCAGGGCGGTGGTACCTACCCGCGCGGACTCACAAGAGGCCCTACCACCAGTAACTTATTACCCTAATCAAGATCCATTTGTAGTGAGATTTATAATATTAATAGCCGACATCGCGAGCATATTACATCTTCCATGAACATAACCCATAATAATGTCTAATAATGTCTGTCTGTTTGCAAACAAGGGAAGTTAAAAACCATACGTTTGACCTCGATGAAGTTTTAGACACAAACATGTTGTTGTTTGTTGATATGTCCGTACATAAGCATCGCGCGGGTATTTCTTAGCCAAGCTCGCCGGATTTACACATCAATTTATATCTTACTCTTTCAAACCACTTAAAAATGTGATTAAATATTTGAATATAATAGTAAACTTCTGCGTGAAAAAACATAATGTATCAGTATTATTACTTTAAGAATATTTTAATATAGTTTATACGTTTGGATCCGAGAACGGGAATACTGGGACGAGTTTCATAGAACTTTCAGTTAGGACCTCTTGTGAGTCCGCACAGGTAGGTATCACCACCCATCACCGCCTATTTCTGCCGTGAAGCAATAATGCGTTTCGGTTTCAAGGGTGGGGCAGCCGTTGTAACTATACTGAGACCTTAGAACTCATATCTCAAGGTGGGTGGCGCTTTTACGTTGTAGATGTCTATGGGCTCCAGTAACCACTTAACACCAGGTGGCTGTGAGATCGTCTACCCATCTAAGCAGTAAAAATTGTTGAGGCTTAGTCACGAAACAATTATATCTATCAGTACTATTAGTCTAGCAGACCAATGTTTAATGAACAAGAAAATATAAATCGGAGAAGTGTTCGAATTCGCTCTATTTTTAATTAAAAAACGTTTTCAGTTCTTCGTCGTCGTAGCCTTATTATTACGTTCTTAATAAACGGTCAGGCGAAGTAGCAGCCTGGGGCTAGATTGACTAAGCGCTACCAAACTACATTGCGCTGTTGGTAGTCTGCATATTTAGTCGATTCGCTTCTCTCGCATTATAACGAACATTGAACAACAACATGGAAAACAAACAAACAAACAATGCTGCTCTCTGTTCGGCACTAGCTGAAAGTTCTATGAAACTCGTCCCGGTATTCCCGTTCCGGGATCCATTCCAAATTAGCATTCTTCAATTAAATGTTTTCAATTTATATTCTAGTGTTTGTTTAGCTTCCTCAGTCTTTTTAGTCTATTTTCGTTTGTGTAGTAGGGAACATGTGAAATTTGAATTTTTGAAACTAATATTAAATATGCCTAACGATAAGGGATTAAGTTGTAACATAAAATTGTCGTTTGATCTCCTTTGTTATTTAGATTATTAGACTAGTGATGATCAAAGTTTAAGTTTTTTTTTATTGCTTAGATGGGTGGACGAGCTCACAGCCCACCTGATGTCAAGTGGTTACTGGAGCCCATAGACATCCACAACGTAAATGCGCCACCCACCTTGAGATATAAGTTCTAAGGTCTCAAGTATAGTTACAACGGCTGCCCCACCCTTCAAACCGAAACGCATTACTGCTTCACGGCAGAAATGGGCAAGGTGGTGGTACCCAACCGCGCGGACTCACAAGAGGTCCTACTACCAGTAAAATATAATCACTGATAGTACGAAAAACGACAAATACTTTTGAACTGCATGACTTGTGGGGTTAAAGAGCTCTATGAAAAAGTATATATATGTATATTCATATACGAGTATTTCATTGCAAAATATAGCACGCTTCAGTGCTGAATGCAAAGAGTAAGTATCAATTGTTATAAAGTTGCTAGCAGCATAGGACATCATATAAAAATGAGCGAAAACAAACCTGTTTATTGCATTTTAAAATAATGGCAACGTCTTGAATGGATCTCAACTCACCTGTATTCAACATTAAGTTTCTGTCTCCAAATTGACTTATAGTTTGGAAACGAAGTGCATTGTTATATTTTCAGAAAGTTTTCCTTTGCAACTGCGTCGAAGTCTCATTATCGAACAGACTCTTGATAAAAAATCCAAACAATAGTTATCACGCGGAAATGCTGTTGTACCGAAATAATGATTTTCATACTAAACGAGAAAACTTTTAAGGCATCTATCGTCTTTTGACAAAGACGTCAGATGTAACAGAGCTCGTCCGGGAAGGTACCACCACCCAGCTCAATTCTGTCGTAAAGCCGTAATGCGTTCCGGTTTGAAGAGCGGGGCAGCTTTGGTACTTATTTTTTTGATGCCAAGGGGCTCCCGTTACTATTTAACACTGTGTGGGCTGTAAGCTTGTCCACACAAGGAAGCAACAATAAAAAAAATGCGGGTCTGGTATATTTAGCTCATTGAGGTCCTCCATCTCGATTACCTTCATTTTTTAATCGAATTTCAAACCGGTGTTAGGACGTCCTGTGAGCTCGCAGGAATAGACGCAGGAACAAGGTATTGAAAACGATGTGTTGATTTTTGGTGTATTAACTAGAAGTGATGCCCTGTATAAAATATCTTGTTTAGTCTATGTAGGCAAGAGGAACTCTCGTGGTATTAGTAAGCACTCCAATTATTAATTATTTGATCAGACGCGGAAATGCTACTCAGTCCTAGGCGAGCTAGTCTTTCTTTTTCCACACCGTCAGTCCTAGGTATTTCTGTATCCCCACTACTTCGAAATTTAATTATCATTATTGCCAAGTCGAGTACTAATTATACTCTTGGTAGTATCGCAGGGTGTTTTTAAATTCATTTCTGAGACTTAGCCATATAAATAAGGGAATAAAATTAAAAGTCGAATCAATTTCCTGAACAGTATATGGCAAACACGTTTTTATTCCTTATAAAGGCATTTCAATAGATAAAAAAGAAACTAGAGTATTTCTAAACGTATACCTACGTCCAAAATACTCTATTCGATAAGCGTAATTAAAGTTATGTTTTAACTTTGATACCGCCATAACATCAGACGTTTTTAGATAAAATCAAATTATTTAATTGATTTAGCAATCATGATCAGCGCTCAGGATCGTGATTCAAAACGACCTTCAAGATGAAAACTCGGAGAGGTCAAGTTTGTTTGGTACGTTGACGAATCGTGGATTCAATAAGCGGTAAATATTGATTCATTGCCATTGTCACTGACCAGCTGATCGACAAACTGGTCTAAGAATGCAAGCTTTTTAAGAAATAAAAACAGATAAATCTGACGTTTATCTAATATGCAGGCATTAACATATACATTAAATATTTTGATTGGTTTCGTTCCTTAAAAAGTGTTTCTGACATGAAGTGTGCCTATGGATGGCTTCCGGCTTTGCGTTGGCAAAACTTCGTGAATAATGCTATTCAAGATTATAAAATATCAGAACCTATCCGTCATACACATCTTGTACGTTTGATTTCGGACGCTCCCCTTGGAAGCTGCCGGAATTAAACTATTACGTGCAAATTGAGAATGGTCAAACTGCAAATTGAATAGGGGTTCAATCGAGAATATGTTGAGTGGTTTGTACAGTTGTGCTGTTACAGTCGATAGATTTTTAATTCTTGAAATATATGAGTTTGTATTTTTGGATTGTTTTAAATTGGCAGACGAGCTCATAAGTTATTTTGGTATTGAGAGCGGACTCACAATGCACTTTTCGCCAGTTATTGCGGCATGGCCATCGCAATACTAAGAGTTTGGTACTAACAGAATATCGCTGCTGTTGTTCGGTGGCACGGGATGGTGATACATAAAACCAAGGCCACACAGTCCAAGGCAATACTACTTTAGTTATCCTTTTGTAACTCGTTAAAAATACATATTTCATGATTTAAGGTGATTCCTAATAAACCATGATGTAGCAGTTTTATGATGCGAAAAGCATTTTTAAATGGCTTTATAAGGCGACCGGACTGGATGACAGGCCATATATAGTGACTTAGTTGAGCTATATAATCAATCAGCTACATTCGCTGACAGGAAAACTTGAGGAGCTATTGAATTCAAGCATCTACATGTTCCATAGATAACGTTGTCTACAGCATGAAGTATCAAAGTCAATGCATAAGGCGGTTTCTCGAAATGAAGACCGATGGCACAACACGAACACAATTATGTCAATTGGCGGGAGGTCAGCTATTCAGTGGCACACGAGGGCATCCGATAAGCGATTTGGTTTTGGATTGTGAGTTCACTTAATGTACAATCACTACTGCATGTTTTTTTTCCCACAGGAAACAATCGCCGGATCCTCACCCTCGCAGCAGATGGGGTATGTGGGAGTTGAACCTCACTAAAACTTCTGCCGCTTACAGCCGGCACTCTATCTAGGACCGGGCCGGAGCCGGAGCCCAGTCTTGGCTATTAGACGGCGAGACAGGGTTGACGCAAAGCATATTACAACCATTCCGCTGTCCCCCAGACGCCGGACGGCGACCACTGGCGACACCGGTTCCCTCGGTCGACGGGCCGGGAGCCCATCTTGATAGCATGGCGCCCGGCTTCCTGTTACGGGCGAGTGTGGAGAGCACGCCGCCCCACGCCTGTGACTACTACATGTTTAGCTTAAGTTAACCGCTTAGTTTAGTTTAGCAATATTATTGCCTTTTAAATTTAGCCAACAATTTTAGCTATCGATTTAGCACCGACCGTGTTCCATCATATAGACATGTATACACTTGTTCTGTATTTTAGTTTAAGAGCTAACATTGGTTCTCTTCTTTATGAACCTATTTGTGTTTTAAAGGTTGAGCCCGAAACCTTGAAACATTGAGTTACATATTGTAACGTCTAAACAAACATATGACACACCTGTCACCCAGCCTGCTATATCCTAAAAATGTAAATACATTGTATACAGTTTTCCACCTGTGAACACAATACGACAGTTGCATTACTGAATAGACGAGAATCCGTCGATAATAATTGTCTTAACATTCATCTAGATTTAATTTTTTATCCCGTAATATCCAGCTCTAGAATAAGTTACTATTTTCTTATTGAACAAGATCTAAATGAATTCTTGGTAACGACTTCGGTTTACCCCGCAAGTTGCAGATGTCTTAGAGCGATTGTTTTTTTTTATTTTTTATTCGCTGGTAGTCTAAGGGGCTATTCCAGCTACGCCCGGACGGGTAGGTGACCTCACGGGCTCAGCCTGAGAGAATTTGGTAACACTGGCCCTAGCAAGAGAAATGCTTCGCAGAGTCTACCACCGGATCGGAAACCCGAACCACTGAGAAGATTCGGCGAGAAAATCAGTGGGCTAGAGCGACTGTAGTCATGTAGGTAATTTCAGGTAGAGCGAAGAGTTCGCTTGTCTTCGATCGTAAAAAAAGTAGAGATAGCATGGGCGATCACAAGATGTTACTCGACAAGCCCAACAGTATTTACGCTTGTAATTCCTAATGAACTGTATATATAGGTAATATATAATGATACAAATGACTTGAAATTAAAAATAACTATATCCTATGACTCTCGGATAGTTTAGATAGCTTAAAATCTGTAACAAAACCGGAGTACACACCCATTTTCAAAAAGCTCGTACAAATACAACATTAAATTTAGTCACTAGCTAGTTTTTAAAATTCTAATCTAAAATCTTGTGTGTGTGTAATTGTGTAATTTGCCATTCTAATTAACACCTTGATCTCATCATCATTGAGTCGAAGTGAGCTGCGGGGTTCATGGGCTTCGGTAACGGCTTAACCGGTCATCGTTCTCGTCGAACCCGTCACTTGCAACGAAGGGCTCGGCGAGTAAATTAACCCTTCTCAGTGGGTCGCGTTTCCGATCCGGCGGTAGATTCTGCGAAGCACTGCTCTCGGTAGGGTTCGTGTTAGCAACGTCGCGTCGTCTGGCTTGAGCCCCGTGAGCTCCCTATTTGTTAAGGCTACGCTGACATGGTCTCTCTAGACCATCAGTTTAGGTAGGGACAAAAAAAAAACGGCTTATGACCAGACGAGCCAGAGAAACTGTTTATCAACGATCGTATCATAACGAAAGATAGCTTGTGGGCTTAACATAAGCCTTACGAGCCGATCAGATAGTAGACTGGAGATATTTTAGGTTAACTATACAAAACACATTTGTCATTCAAATCGATAATTTTATTATTCGTTCACAATTGTAATTAAAAAAAAAAACTTAGATTACAGAAAATAATATGGCGTCATTTACATCACTAAAATAAATGCACGTAATTAAAAATAATATGATTTTTTTTAAATTATAATTTTCGAATTTGTCTAATGTCAATCTTAAAACGAAAGGAACTCAAGAATGTAATTTTAAAATAACCAAAACGTGATTTCCACAGCCTTTAGATCACGTATATTGTAAGATTTGTCTGAGAACTAACGGGTATTGACGTCATACGTGCGGTGAGTCGACCGACACACGCACACGTCGAACACGGAACAGCAAGCCACATGATCTCGTTTAATAAAAAATGCTTTTCTGAAAAACGTGTCATTCAATTAAGTGCCTCTAAAAGATTTACGATAACATTCATCCCGAAGATTTTGAAGGATATTTACTGAAATTGAAAAATAGTTACCAGATTTCAGATTCAGGTTTTTATAATAATGTAATAGATGTAAATTTAAATATATTGTTTCCAGTAAATCCAACGACACTTTTTTAAACAAATTTTTAATTATACGAGAAGAGATGCTCCTCAAATCAACTTTTTTTTACATTTCGATTCGAATCAATTGATACCTAAATAAATACAAAAAAGTAGCGTGCTCGGACTAGCGTTTGGATACTGTTCTAAAAATATCAGCTCTATCAGCCATTTTAACTATAAGGTATGCAGGCGTAAATATCTGATTCCTTTTTTCGACATCTCTAAAATACCAAGACAAATGTTGTTCAATAACGTAATCGATTTTTTTAGATCCAAACCAGCATTTCAATTTTCAAATCGCTGAAACATTCAACGCTAGATCCGTTACCGATAGTTTTGAAAAAAAATTGTGTAGTGCAGTAATACTACAAAAGAAAATCCAGTAACAATTCCAGTAAACAACTCCGGCGTCCGTAGGTTGTTAATATTGTTACAATTCTTAGACAGAAGCAGCCGCCGGCCTGTTATTGAAGTTTAGACGGAGTTAAGTTCAAGCGCTACAAGTTTTGCATCCAGAACTTATAATAATTACAAGTATAACACTGTACTGACTTTGTTATGAATCTTTACTAGACTAGCGTAATCCGCGCTACATCGTTTTTCTGATGTTTTTTCGCGATGGTCGGAAGATCTTTTTTTTCGTGCCTAATGGATCTAATGAGCCACTAGTTTTATGCAGCTTCAAAAGACTTACAGCTGGCATTTATCTTGTACCTACAGACTGGATTTTCCTGGCAAGTCAGTTGACCATAGGGACAAAAAAAATGGCGCACGCGCAACTTGGTGCATGCAAAAGAAGTAAAATTATTTTGCGTGCACCAGGTCTTGCAGTGAGTAGTATTATGGTTTTCGTCATTTTTCATCCTTAAATCAAAGTTCTCATGCAATAGAGTGCCTCTCTCCACGGTCGAGTGGTTCGCGAGACGCTCTGTCTATTTTCTCACTCTGGATCTTCCTAAATTATATATTTTCTCTGTTGCCGTAACGAATCTGTCGCGAGGTAAATTTTACTCTCAACGTATCTAATGAAGTTTCACTTGAATAAAATCATTTTATAATTATTTTAACATTATTGAAAACGGTTGGGTTGCATCACAAAACTTTATTCGCTATTTTTCTAGTAATTGAAAATCTGTATTTCCCGATTAATATCACAGTGCAATACGAGTATTCGGAGTTGATTCATGAGTGTTACATGCTTGAAACTATATTGAAGTTTCTCGTTTGGGTCGATTTTACATTTCTCGATGAAGTCTCAGCGATTGAAACTTAAATGCTGCCATTCAACGTAATTTTTTTTTACATTCTTTACCATTTTAAGGCACAGTTTTTTTTTAAACTGGTTTATTTTTAATAAGTACTATTCGACACGAAATTTAAATACTATGTAATTAAATATTAACTAAATACAATGTGGCAATTTTTTTATTCATCAATTCCTACGAATGTTTTAAAACAATCATCACTTGATACTTTGTGCGCGAATTAGTCACACTGTAATGGGAAACACATCATTAGGTGAAATCACAAAGTAAATACATACTTAACAAACAGATATCCAAAGCAAACACGGTTACTTCTACAGAATTTTTTAACACATTTATAATCTAAAAATTCCGTCAACATCCACACAGCGTGTATTAGTCCGTTAAATATAATGTTTTGTTCATAATTAAATTGTAATACATATATTTTATGTGTTCATTTTATGGTTTTAAATAATAGAATACTTTTAATAGTTGAACAGCGTCAATTACCTGAACACGATATTATTAAAATTAAACTGTATTTTGCATATTTAAATTTGCTCACAGACAGATAAGCCGTGTACAGACAAACTATATCGTATTTGTATAAATTAATTTTAGCTGTAACTGAATTCTATTTTCAGTTACTAAAACGTGTTTCTGCTTGAAAAGAAACGGCGTTTGCTACCTTATGTTTGTGTATTGTGTTGGAGGAGAAGTATTTTTGCTGATATGGTCCTAATGTCGGGCGAATCCGGTTTATTATTGAACGAGGAAAAGTTGACGCGCTGGTACTGACAACTAGATCGCGTGGTTAGACGGGATGAACGGGTATGTGATGTTCGTGCCGACGGTACTGAGTGCGATGCCTTCAACGTCACTCCCGTGCAAACCACGATTGCGAGTGATTTTAATTAAAATCTTTACGATTTAAGTACTGAACAATCACAATGAGTCTGTATGCCATTTAAATTATTATACTAACATAGACAAATAAAATATGTATTCATTGATAGATTTCCCAAAATTTTTACTAATCATAACATAATTAATCAATGAGCTATTATTCTAGTCGAAAGTTTAAGTAAAGACTTTAGATTAACATACAAGTCGGTAATTGAACTAAAAATTACTTTATTTGGTTGGAAAATATAGTTGACAAAAAAATAGGGGCATGCTCCTATCTTACAAGACCTGAAGACATAAACATAAGACCATGTAAGATTTAATAGTGACAACGGTGTATCTGAATGTGAGTTTTATCGATTTTACTAATCGTTTGTACAATTATATGAAATTTTAATTAAATAACAGTAACGCTGCTAGAATTTTAAGTAAAAATATACTCTATGTTGGTGTTCTTAATCTAATTATTATAATAATGATGATAATATGCATTATCTAGTTTTTTTTTTTATAATTATTGCATAGAAAAAAATGTTTAATGAATATTGAACCTACATGTTTTTATAAAATTTTAATATCGAGGTAATTTTATATTATGTACGTTTTTAAGACGTGCATTTTCGATGTAACAGTATGTTAATTATGTACAAATCTATTTAAGGACAAGCTAGTATCGTTTAGGAATATAAATAGAATAAATTACAATTCAATTTTTATACTTAAAATATAGGTATTAACATCCCATCAATATGTTACTTGTGAAGACATTGTTGTTATGTTAATTTGATATTTATTTATCTTAAAATTTTATCTTACAACTAAACCTAATTTAATTGAACGTTTTTAATTAAATAAATAAATTTTTTAAAATATCCGTTTTAAATAATTTCACTATTCATTATATTTACTAAGAAATATATCTGCGAAGCTGTTATGTAAACGCTCAATGTGACATTAAGTGCTGTGAATTATTGCAGACATACACGGGTATACTTTTTATATTTATACATATATAGGTACTGAGCATATTTCAAGTTAACCTTTTTCAAATACTAAAAACAAACAAAAAACGCAACGGTTTGGCATTATAATAATATTCCGAAGTATTGATGCGTTTTTTCTTTTTGAATCAACTTCCAAATTCCTGTTCGTCAACTTAAGATGACATATATTGTCTACGGAATAAAATGGATCATCTTTGCTCAACATGGTAGTTACATTCAAAGTTTATATGATTGTAAACATTTTTTACTCCATGATTGTGTACAACATCTTTTCATCTTTTCACAACATCTTTTACAATTAGTGGATCATGATAGTGAAAAGATGTCGCAGATTTATATCTCAGGGTTGTGCCTCTCTACGAGTAAATGGCGACAAGGCATCGTGTGGATTGCGGACGTGAAGGTACAAATTCCAAATGTATGGAGAACACGACACGAAACGACTATAAATTCAATCAAAAGCCAACGTTCTATCTAACGTACGTAAAGTACAACAAAGCAATGTGATTTCATTTAAATATTTTATTCGAATGAAATAAAAACGAAAACCTAATTTAACATACGTCGCATCGTGTTTTAAAGGAGATATGTGACGAAAACACGGCTTACGTTAGCGTAATTCGACCTAGAATTAGCGATATTGAGCGCGGTCAATCACGGTCAAGTCTGCATTTTAAATCCTCAACGACCGTTTTGTGACGACAATGCTCACCCAGACCAAGACAATTGTTAGCAACATTATGTTTATAATTTTAAATTATTTTTTAGTTTGTCCGTAACCGAGGACGTCGTTGTCATCGTCATCATCATCATCAACAGCCCATAGCCGTCCGTTGCTAGATAAAGAGGATAGGTCTCTCCCAATTTACATATTTAACCCGGTCAATGGACGTGATCTGTGTGCTTAGTGCGAGTTTTTAACGCTCTCGATAGCGTAAAAGTTAACTCAAATTTGTATGCAGCTGGAACAACCCCTAATGGCATACGTAAGCAAACGTTCCAAATCCATACAAATTTGAGTTAACTTTTACGCTATCGAGAGCGTTAAAAAACTCGCACTAAGCTCATTGCACGAAAAATTCCTGTATTATGGGATCTGTGGACAAATATCAGAAAACGGAATAGATTCCAAAGCGACCCCTCTGACTAGTTATCTAGTTATGTATGTAATAAACATTTAGTCGGAGGCTACTATCTATTAATCGTTAAAACAATGGTATCGTAATAACACGAACAAATCGGAAACTATAAATGTAACTGCAACATGAAACATTCTTCGTAAATAATCAAGAATATATTTTTTTAATTACTTAAAAGTGACTTGAATCTGAACGTGAAGCAGTCTCAAAAAGTCCGCTCAACTTTTCAATTAATTTTAAGCGAAGCAAAATAACGTAACAGAACTTAAAGAACATTAACTATATTGGTTTGAATTAATTAATGTTGCGCAGTTTTAAGTAGTACAGGTAAGGTATAATACAAGTTACAAGTTAAGTAGTAGATAGATTTTCGATGTTAAAACACATTGTCGATAACAAGCAATTCATTATTAATTAGTAATTCTAATTTCTAACCGTTAACGTTAACGGCGATCTAAGCGCGAATCGGCACGTACTAAGTCCGTTTATTTTGTGTATTCTCTACTTCAAGGACATTGGGCCACGATAAAGCAGATATTTTCGTACAGAAATACTAAACTTTTACTCGGACCGATGATCGCGCACGCAGTTTACAAACTTTGTGTTACGAAACATATGTACGTGCAATGACCTTAGCGATCAATTGGCGGCGTTTTTGTCACTCCCAAGTGCTTTCGGCCCGATGTAAAAACGATATTGGAATTGCTAATTTAATCAAGGACAAAAATTGTTATAAATAAATAAAGTAATGCGGGCGCACTAAAGAGATGAGCGGTAAAATTTTAAGCTTATTTAAGATGAGATTTTTCACGTCCCAGGCAACTATTTCGTCGAAATGCAATACTCACTTGCCTTGAAAGTAATTTTATTAATTTCAGAAGGTAACTAAGGTAATTTGAATTTAGAGTGCACCTTCGCTTCAACTAACGGGATCCAGGAACACGACCAAATTTCATTACGTTGTTCACGAAGAAACTGACGCTGTTGTTCGTACTGTATTTTCTCTAGGACCTAACTAATTAGATTTCGTCGAGCTAGGTCTGGGTGGGGAACGTAAGTAATGAAATAAATTACGAAATTGGAATGAACAGACTATTAATATAAAAGATGAACAAATTCGCCGATGGCGGGACGCAGGTCACAAAGCTCTCTCCAGTTAATGGAGAATTAATTAAATCGAGCACTTGTTGTGTAGTTTATCGAACTGTAACTAGTTTATATTCAAGACGTGTTCAGGACTAAGCTCGACTGCATTCATTTGCACGAAATGTTAGAACATTCCCAGACTCTATTTTCGATGAAGCAAAATAATGTAGTATGGCAAAATGAAGCAGCCAATGATGTTGATCATACATGAAAAGTTTCAATACATGCAGCACATACAGGTGATAAGATCATAAAAAATATGTATTTTTTATAAGTCCCTAAGTAAATACCTTAAAAATAAATAGCTGGGAACACATCACGCAAGGTCATCCGGCTCCAATTTAGGCTTCCCTGTGTTATCAGAGATTAACAAACATACTTATATATTTTTGAATATGTACATATAATAAACACCAAGACAAAGAGCAAACAAATCATTTCATTTATCACACAATGTTTGCCCGATGTGGGAATCGAACTCACGACCATCGGCGCAACAGCCAGGCCCGCTAACTACTGTACCACTGAGTCAGTCAAAATAAAAGATAAGTTTGTACCGAAAAACAGAGACAAGTTTTGACCAGTGTGCAATTGTCGGACATTTTCTCTACTTAACAAACTAAATGGTTAGTTTCTCCCGGGTCTGTCGACATTTGCCAGCCGAAATATACTGTCGATTGAGATTTATGGAGTTTTGAATAATCGCTCAAATCATTTTTATAATGTACGATAAGAGCACACGAACCAATACCCGTTGTACTAATAAACATATCGATACCTACATAGTTTGCTGGTTCTTTAATAACTATAATGAAGCTTATTAATTACTTTTTCTTTAATATGTATTACTTTTTTTTTACTATAATTTTATTTATTAAATTATCAATAGCATGTTATGTATTTCTCAGATTTATTAAATTTAAATTTTAGCATCGCGTAAATAATAGATTCAATTCCTTCAATCTTTTCCATGACGAGTTTTCGAAACTCTACTAGCCGGCTATAAGAAAAAAAGGTGATTTTTTTAGGCTCCCATAACTAATTATGAATAAGACCGTTAATCCTAAACCTTGTTGGGAAACAGACTGGAATTTATAATAAAATTAGGTACATGTAATTTAAATACTGTGAAATGAATGAATGGGATGGACTTGGAAAAACCGAAGTTTACATTATTGTTCCTTTGATACCGTAAATAGTTTTATGATGGAACGTTCCTGATAAGATCAAAAAGAAATTATCTCTCAAATGGCGGTATTAACTTTGAAATACAATTATGATCAATTTGAAAACACATTGATAAAACGGCTCACTCTCTCAACATTATCTTATCTATAAAGCTAAATGTATACTTCACAATGTAATTATGCTCGTACATTAAATAAATTATTATCGAAAACAATTCTTTAAAACTTTTGTGGTTAAGTGATATTAATGATTTAGTTTTGTGCTGTGGAAGAGCTCAGGTTCTGTTGTTAAATGGTTACAGGAGCCAATAGAAATCCAACTTATCCAACTTAAGCTAAATCACTTTACACCACAACGCGTGTGCAGCTGGGAAGAGATTTCCCAACTTGTAAAACTTCATCGAGTCTGCGGTCGAGAACAATGCAGAAGGATTCGAATCACCCTTAATTAACAAGCTTGTACGGCTGACACTGACTCTCGCAACTGAATTAGCACTAAGCAGGAATTGAATTCTCAATCTGCAGTTGAGACCCTTTCTTCGAGATATCCAGATCTAGCCTTGGGACAGTACAAACTTGTCTTCACGTGCGTTTTCAGCGACATCACAATCGCAAACTAATTTAGAATTGAATTGAAAGCTCTTTGTGGTTTAACAGAAGTTTATGAAGGAAATTAATGTTTTAATTAATGGCCCTGACTGTTCTCTGCTTAACAATTCACATTTCTCAGAATGCTTCCGGATCTGGTATTAATACTAATTTAACATTACCAAAACAGTTTTTTTAGTCATTTGATATTGAATGCGCCCGCATTTTCAAGTTTACAGAACTCTAGAGAATAGATTTCGAACTTTATGCAAAACCCATTAGGCTGATTTAAATTTGAAACAGGAAATGAGATCTTACAGTTATATATCCTTTTTATAAGCCTTTTTTCACATCCAAATGAAAACTACATACGTTCAGCGCTCGCTACCAACTACATTTATATTTTTTTTCGTTCCAAATCTTCATGTTTGAGCTTTTGAGCTCACTCACCAATAAGAAAGGCATACGGGGCTACAGTAAGCCCGCGAAGCCACAAAATCTATTTCAAGTTTGTAGAAACGCAGTTAATTAGTTAAGTTGTTCAGTTGTTGAGACTCCTTAGCTTGCAAATTATAGTGGTTGTAAGAAAATCGTTCGGAAAACATTGCGATAGACATAAAGTGCGCACTCGTGCCAATTATTCAAAGCTTAGTGTCTCGTAAGGGTAACCAATAAAATCTTGAAGCCATCTCAATCAAATTACTAATTAACGATAGAATTGTATTGTACAATACCTTCATTTATCAGAGCCTTCATTTTAGGCAACGCACGTGAAGAATTTCATAACACAAACTATTTTTGAAATAACAAAGTGACGACTTGAAAACAATACGCAGGGAACAGCTAGATAGTTTAGCTTGAACATTGTTTTCTAAAAAAATCTGAACAATTTCAATTGTCATTGTTTTTAAAATTACGGCAGTTAAAGAGACAAATAACAAACTTGTCAATACAACTACGAGTACAACATACGTAATATTAGAAATTATCATGAACGTGTGCGTCAATGTGCGAAATTACTTAATTTAACTAGTATTAGTCTACTGATGCTTAAAGTCTAATACAAATAGGTATTGCGTTTGATTTATATTCTTACTTTAGAACGAAGTACGTGTACGTGAAATAACTTTTAAACTATTGGAAGTAAGCGGTTTACTCCGAAATACATAAAATAAAGCTTAACAATCGTCTTAACAGTCGGATTTGGTTTTTTAGCAACTCCACTAATGCGACTTAACCTTATGCGTTGAAAAGTAAGTTTTTATTAAGGTGGACATTTTTCAGATTTTTTAGTATGTAGTTTTTAGCATTTAAAACAGCGAAACGCTTACTTAGTTTTTGTTCATAGATTTATTTTAATAATTTGTTGTCTTACGAACGGTACACTTGCCCGAGGCTGTATTAACACGAAGAGGGCATAATCGGACTCAGCGGCCTCGTATGAGTGACATCTTCACATGATGAATAGCGATTTGCACTTTGCATATTTGTAATTGTTTAGCTGTGTTTAAAACATATTTACTTTACGTTTAACATTGCTAATGGGATGGGTGGCAGTTGACTTTAAGACTTGTTTTGCTTGGCAATAAAAGAAACGAAATAAAAGTTGAAATTTATGCTCGACAACACATTTAAGAGGGTATTTCAAGTTCGCATATCTCTCCGTAGGTTCTGAAATTTTTGGGGTCTACAGAAGCCACCACCGTTTAAATCATGATAGGATACGCAGTTCTAGTAGACAATTCGTCATCAATGATCGTACTGTCGATATGCTTTGAATATGTCAATGCGATACAATGTTACAATATTAAGCGATGCAATATTAATGACGGCTGCATAATTTGAATTATTTTTGAAGTTAGCTTTTTGGCATACATAATCTAATAGATTGCGTTTTGAAGATAAATCGACATTTTGTACTACACTTATGTTGTGACAGGAGGCTATTTTTTTAAATGTTTCCGATATAGATGTCGTGATGAATGTCGATGGCACATGGGCCGTAATATGCCGGAGTTGTAAAAAAGAAAACACATGGCCAGCAATTAACTCCCATTTTAAAACTAACAAACAACTTTAGTCCTCCCGTTGAAGTTATCATTAAAAATAAAATTGATTAAAGGAATTAAAATTATAAATAAATTTAAATTATAAATAAATTTAAATTAAATATTGCAGAATTAAATATTAATTTAAAAATTAAAATTAAATATTTTAAAAAGGCCATTGTTTTTTTGACACTTCTATTTTGAAAGCTAGTAAATTCAATTTCTAACAGTGATTCTGTCAAGTGTAAAAGTTATTTCAGTTAACATGCACATAGTGTTTGCAAATAGCTAACGAATTCAGCTAGAAAAATGCTCACAAAAATAGCTATAAAATACAAAAATATTTAATATTCAACACGTGATAACAATTATTTTTGCTAAAAAGCTATAGTCGTTTGAATTAAAATTATAATTTCATGTTTACACATATGGTATAAATATTTTTATGCATATAAACTAGATATCTTTTCTTTATTCTTATTTTTATCATTAAAAAGGTGTATAACTTTAAAAATATATTCAATTTCTAATAATTACCATCAAAACATTTAAAAAAAATTAAAATATTAGTCAAGTGACATCATAAATGTTTCATGTGTCTCCTTCATTTTATATAACAGTGCTTTTATAGTGTAAGAAATTTAGTTATATAGAGTACCCCAATCTCAAAGAATGTCCTATAAAATCGCACATTTGTAAAAAACTATAGAGCACTTGAACATAAATGAATACACTATCCAAAATTAAAATAATTAAAATAATTCACATTATTTAACAATGTATCTTAAAATATGATAATCAACAACAATACAATGTCAATAGGCACTCTTTTGTGAAAATTGCTTTAAAAAGTTAATCTATATTCTGATGTTCAACAAGTGAAAACTATGCATTTGTTTATAGCAGTCATACATTTGTTATATTTTGTCATTACGTCATACAGTTCATATGCTTTTGATCACAAGCATTTCTTTGGTAGGAAGCCATTATGTTACACTCTGTAAGTATAACTATGAGCCGGCTTCCTTTTTAGCAATCACTATACTGTATCAACCTTACCATTGTTCACAAGCACATAGGCAGGGGATGGTTTTCTCTTGAATGTCACATAAGTATACAACAGACTTGCAAATACGCTGATATTTAAACCAACAAAATTCAACCAGGAGAAAACATAGTCACCACCTATTACCATGCCAAGATAAGTGACCAAGATATTCTTCAAGCAGCCTATTATGGTTGTGGTTAGAGCACTGTTGTATTGTGTACATAACATAACACTATAAGACAAAACAAATCCCATAATGCATGACATTAAGAACTGTGATAAAAATAATGGATCATTCCAGTGAGGATATTCAGCAGATCGGTCAAGGTCACCAGTTCTCCACGCCACCAATGCTGCTGGGACAAACATGAATAGTGCATTATAGTACATTAATCCATATTTACCAAGATCTTTAGCATCGAGCTTTTTCTTCATATATACACCATTTGCAGCAGTAAATGCATCATTCAGCAGTACAAGGGTGTAACCAGTAACAGAGAAGGTGACGTCATCAGCAGCAGCAAGCAGAGCACCTCCTACCATGGCAAGAACACTTGCTTGTACAGGCCAAGATGCTCTTACACCAAGTACCATACGCTCTAAAATCATAGTCATCAAAATACTGAAGCGTCGAAGAGCCGTGAACATTGGTAAACTCAATTCTTTGGTGCCTCCAAGGCCAGTTGCCATGTTTCCTAGGTAGATCAGTGGTAGAGGCCATATTCGTCGCGCTATGCCTGAATCCAAAGGCGGGTACTGGACTAGTTTGGCTGATCGACCAAACCACAGCACCATGATGGTGGCGACCATCTGTCCCAGGCCTAATACTTGATATGAAGGGAATGCATAAGTAGTCAGCACAGTTTTGTTGACAACCGTGATCATGAATGAAGCTATTGCGTAAAATAATGCGCTAAGGATTTTTTTGACCATTTGAGCCCGGTCCGCTGCTTCTGCCTCTTCCTGTGTGCTATTTCCCGACATGATAACCACGTAATTAACTGATGAACTAATTTAATATCACTGGCACGCAAACATCATAAAGTCTTGCTGATCGGCACAACTGTTAACATTTTTATCACACACTAATTTAAAAATAATAATATACACTTTTAAAATATTTATTATTGATTTCATTTAAAACTAAATAAATTCAAAAAAAACAATGCTTACTCTGCATTCCCTACCGTGCATATCATAGGTGCATATCATCAGTGGATGACAATATTTGACCAATGACATTAATGACATTAATGCATGATGGAAATTTTCAAGATCGACGCCTGACAGTGAAACATTGGAAGGATTGATTAGTCCAATGACAAGATAAAGGCCATATAGCCAAAATCTTTTGATAAAAAAGGATGAAGCCATGTCACAAATTGTAATTAAATGAGATATTGACAGCACACCAAGTAGATCTTGTTTAAGATGAAATAAAATAATCTTTCAGTAAAATAGTGAATATTTACTAAGAGCCTAATTACTGTTTTGAATGGACCCAAGAAACTACACAATGTACTTTCAGAGTATATTATCGGTTAATAAATCCGTACTTGAACTTATACTAATAACGCTAAAACCTGAAGATTGAAAGACTAGATTAATAAAGAAAAACAAATAACAACAACTTCACTTCCTGCAGAAATGTCTTAGCCCGATGTTCTAGTGAAGATGTCCTAAAAAGTCCAGTTACCAATAGTTAAAAACAAATGAAACTAGAAAGGACCAAGAAACAAATAATAGCTTGATCATAAGCTGATTGGAAAATTTAAAGTGGCTGTACTGAATACCTACTTAATTACATAGTTTGCATGTATTTTATTACGCATTTTGATTATCAATCTATGAAATAAATAGAACGGCTTTAGTTTTAAAATATACGGACTTTTACTTTTTATTTTATTAAAAATAACTTTCCAATGCTGACTTCTTTAATTTTGAATATAATTGAAATGAAGCCTAGATATGGCCCATTTTATTGTAAACGTGTTTTTGTAATGATCTGACAATTGAATAATAGCAGTTACTTTGAGTGGTGTTTATTTTCATCATAGTATCATAAAATTATTTTTACTAATCGGGTACTATTTTCTTTGGAAAAAGCCCAAGTAAAGACAGAGAGAGAAAAATGTTAAAATTTTTTCTTTCAGTTTTCAGTCTATGGTTTCAAGCTTTGTTAAAACTTTAAAAATTTAATACTAAATATTTGGTAAAACAATTATTAATAGATTTTAGATACGTAGCTGTTTTGTATTAAACTGAATTTGATGCATTATTTTTAGCGTAGAAATTTTATATTGTATCAAGATAATGTTCTAAAAATAAAAAACAATGTTGTTTTTGCGCATTTTTTTTTCTTCTAGACTTGACATAACGTTGTTAATGTTTGTCGAACAATGAACGGTGCATTGTGAATTTTGTGAAGCAAACGCAAACCGTGCGACATTTTGTTGTTTTTTTTTTCATTGTTGCAATTCTACATTGTATAATACGCGTGAATCGAATCGAAGCGCTTGTGGCGTATACGTGATGCGTATTTTTGCACGATGAAATTATAAAAACGAGATTTGGAATAAGTATACGTGGGCAGTTAGCTTGTTTGCGTTTTCAGTGATGTATCACTGTAGGGACGCGTAGTAAGTACTGAAAGTGTTACGGGTAGCGGATAGTAGGGCGGAGGTGTATTTTCGGAGGAGATTTGGCGCGTCTACGTTTAGGATGGCGATGGCAGAACAGTTCTCGTTGCGGTGGAACGACTTCCATTCGAACTTGTCTCAGTCTTTTCACGCTTTGCTGGAAGGCGAGGACCTGGTGGACGTGACGCTTGCGGCGGGTGGCCAGTATGTCCATGCACACAAGCTTATCCTCTCGGTCTGCAGCCCTTATTTTAAGGAACTATTCAAGGTATGACTCATACTTTTTATTTTGTAATTCAATTTATGAGTAAAACTGCAACTCTGAAACAGATCAATATCAATCAAGATCAAAGTATGTGACGCCCATTTATGGCATTTATGTGAAAATATTTGCTTGCAGTAGTACATCATTTTGCTTCTTATTTTGGTTTTTGTCTATTATTTATATAGTCAGTGAATTAGTCATAGATGCCATTGTTTTTAAATTGTTCACAAGTATATGCTAGGTATATATATGTATACCGTATGCATAACAACATTAGTATTATGAACAAAAACCATAACGGACCATAATATAGAATATTGACTAGCTATTCAAGAGTATTAGGATACATGTTGGATTTTAAAGTGTCCTGTAGAGATGTTGTTTTCTATGTTGACTTTCATAATGAACCCTCATCTTTTAATACATTACCTCAAATTCGTCTTACTAAATAGCTACATTATGTTGTCATTTTCATAAAAAAATTGCAAAACATTCAATGATAAAATTTACGCAATCTTAAAGTATTTTAAAACTTTTTACCGATGTTTTGTTATGCACATTAATAGCATTTCAAGAAAATTACTATTAAAATTGTAATCATAACTAAGAGTGAAAAAAGGTTAGTTAGAAGAAAAAAGACAATTGAACAGAACTTTCATTTATTTTGATAAATTGGATCTGTAATTAGAGTATCTAATATTATAATTTTGAAACTATCCAAGCAGTGATGATGTCAATCTATAATAATATTTGAAATTGGAGAAAAATACTATTAATACATTAGTGGTTAAAAAAACATAGTTTATAACTTATAAACAAGATAAAAAAGATTACCTTGCATATATTTCATAAATTATTTGCTAAAAAATATAGCATTTATTTTGTTATATAGTGCAAAAAGTGAAATCTTACCACGCAAAGTAACAATAAACCCTACCTATGGAATTTGTAGGTTGTGAAATATAATTTCAAAATGCAATAAGAGCTTTAGTTTTAGTCAGCTGATTCACAACACTGTAACAATTTTACACAGTAAATAGATAGAGCAGCAACTTAATTCCATCCATTTACTTGATATTGTTGTTGTATACATGCAGATATTGATCATAAATAAATTTAGTTATTATAGTCAGTACTGCCAATCTGGGTCACAGATCTACATGAACTGTTAAATTCATCATTAATCATTTGAAAACACTTGTCAAAGTTTCGTCAATATAATATAATTTACTCATAGTTTATTTAATTAATTTGTATTTTTATTCCTTATGGTGACTATTATATACATACCTATACCATTAATTTAACACTGTCTTATAATTGTAAAGCTTCAATGATTGTTTCAGTGAAAAAAGTTGTGAAAACAAATGATCAAATATATATTTCTATGACCTACATCAGTCATAAAGGAACTAGATAGTTATCCAACTTGATTGATTTGGTGGTGCAGTAGTAACACCTTTAACTTTTGTGTCGTAGGGTTGTGGGTTTGATTCTTACCATGAGCAAATATTCATGTAATTTGGCTTTGCTGTGATTTGGCTACATTCAAGATATTTAATCAAAAACAAACCTCTGGTGCACCATTATCAAAATTATAATAATCAGGGACAAGTCTCACACTGTCATCTGGCCCCAATTTATGATTCCCTGTACTGTGGGAACTAGAGACTTATATTTATATGACTTATATGACAATAAATGTATAGATAATGCACACCCAGACAAAGAGCAAATAGAGCTGTTCAGCACCAATGCTTACCCAATGTTGTTACAACCCACGGTGCAACACTAAGTGGTGCTATCTACTGCACCACCGTGTCAGTTAGTGTAACAGTTATTTTTATGTCACCAATGTTTATCACTAGTTGAACCTTTTTTCCCAAACCCAAGTCAATGAAGAAATGGTGCCACTATTTCAGTTTTTTTTGTCACACAGATGAATCCATGTGAGCATCCAATAGTAATTCTCAAAGATGTGGAGCTGCAAGAGCTACGTCAGCTCCTTCAGTTCATGTACCGAGGTGAGGTGCATGTACGTCAGCAAGAGTTATCCGGGTTCTTACACACAGCCGAGTTGCTTCAAGTTAAAGGCTTAACTGGTGGTAGGGAGGTAAGAAAATTGGTGTCAAAATTTTTTTTAACCTAGTTAAAGAGATATAGTTTATGTATAAGTTTTGAGGATGTAAGAGGTAGGTACAATATATGCTTTGCCCCTTCAGCAAAGTTGAACTTCGACCGCCTGCCTGCACACGCTTGAAACCCTGGTGTCCGTGCTGGAGGAATGGTAAGATAGGCGGCATGGCGTGCTCTCCTTCCGCCTCATGCAAGTCTTCTTCGAGAATATCATTCTGTGGAGAGTCAGCGGGAGAGAGCCACATTCGGGTTGCCACCAAACGATACTTATCATGCGCTCGAAGCGTGCCCGCGACGAGATTTCGGCGCTGGTACCGGCGAAGGCGGACTTTCGACGTGCCCGATGCGGTACCGTAGTTTTCGTTCAGGCGAAGTGGTGGAGCCCAATGAGTTTTAGTTGTCTGACTTCGTGGATTTGTACTATTTTCCAGTACATTTGCACAACAAAGCAATAATGTGTGCTACAGTATATGTGGTATCCTATATCTGGGTTCTGGCAACATCTGCTCCCACACAATAGGGTTCGGCCAATGGACTTGTGTCCGGCTAATTTTATAAAAAAAAAAAAAAACACAATAGGGTTAATTGAACTGAATTAAATTCATCCCTTTCAGTGTCCCACCACAGGCTCTTTGCTTGGGACAATTGTTTTCGATTACCACACTGGAACCACAACCTAAGTGACTAATATAACGTGTACACTTTATCACTTTGACAAAAGTATAAAATTGGCTTGATCTTATAATGATGTCTGTTAACCAAAATAATCATATATTGGAATCTTAAATTAATAACCATTTTAAGACAGTATTAAAAGCAAAGAATAGAAATTGAATTGAATGACTTCATAGCATCCGTACACTGATGAAGCCAAGCTATAAAGCATCTAAGCACAGAATTTCCATATTTGAAGAGAATAATTTTATTTATAGTTTGATATGCTGGCAAATAAATGTGTTGTAGCTTTTCTTATTTGTATTCATTATATTCGACTATTGGTATTTGATACCTAAATGAAATGTATAAACTTATTGAATACATAATATATTATATATAATATAAATAGTATAATAATACACATAATATAAATAATAATACATATTGCTTATATTGTGAATTTACATAAATCATTTCACAAAATTACAGAAATTACAAGTTCAATAAACACTTCAGATTGGTAATTGTTATTTTATGAAACATCCTTGATGTAGATCCACATATTTCAATTATTTCGCACGAATTAATTAGGACATACGTCATTCGTTATGATCTTCATTGATATGGAAACTGGTGCAGAATTCACGAAATCGCTATATGTTTTTCTTTTATTGTTTTTGTGCTTTTAGTTGAGATAACCTGTGGCAGTGACGTATATTCTGCATTAGCAAACTAGCAACTGAATAAATAAATTATTACAATATTTATTATAATATCAAGTTTCACATGATTGAAACTGATTTGAAGAAAATGATTTGTACAATGTAATTCAATAATGCACATTTAAATATGGTGTCCAATTAAATGTCTAAAAACCTTAACGGTGTGTGTTGTTTGGTTGTGCTGATATCACAGTATTGTGGCCCCCACGTTAAACTAAAAGAACGCCAAAAGGTAACACAAAATAGGTATAGTGGTATGTGACGAGTTTTATGTACTACTTGTGATGTTGCAGACTCGAGGCATGCACAGCTATTGTTTATATTTTTCTGAACATAATAACTACGTAATATAAACGAGAGAAATGATAACAATTTTGAGAATTTCCAATAACAACGAGCGTCAATCTGTCACAATTACTCATGATTCCCTCGAGCGTGGTGTAAGAATGATTGAGACGATAACCTTTTTATTTTTAATTTTTTTTATTAGTCTGGTACTGTAACGTCGAATAAAAGTTGAATAAATAGTAAAAAAAATGCTGAGACGCACAAAATGGCATCAAGTTTAAAGTCATTTTGTGCCTGTCAATATTTTTTACTGTTAGCATTATAATTTGTTATAAGTTTTATATTTTTGCATACTCATCAGATACCTTACAAATCCTACATGTAAATCTATTATCATTCACATGATTGGGCGTCATAAAACTGAAGATTAGAGGTACAAAAACTTGATCAATCCGTCCTTGAGCTTATTCTTCGTCGGATAGGAAAGCCTAGTCTTGGATCATTTATGCGCGGTGAGTGGTTGTGTAGTGATTAACCATGTTTTAAGTTACTGTTGCTTTGGAATACCGATAAAATTACCCAGGAACATGATACCGATTAGATGTAAAATTTGAATTTGAATTTAAACTTATGCTATAAAGTAAGTATCGACTCGTCGTCTAATACTAGGAGCAGACGTAGGGACCCTAGTAACCGTACTCGTAGAACTCGTGTTCGACGTGAAACCTAACATCAGCGCACTGGGTTTCTTGCCAGATCTCCTCAGCGGGTCGTGATTTTTATTTTATTTTTTGCTTAGTTGGGTGGACGAGCTCACAGCCCACCTGGTGTTAAGTGGTTACTGGAGCCCATAGACATCTACGACGTAAATGCGCCACCCACCTTGAGATATAAGTTCTAAGGTCTCAAGTATAGTTATAGTATAGTCAAGTATAGTATAGATTCCGATCCGTAGTAGATTCATTCACGAAGCAACTGTCCTTGAGCTGTTAGATCCTTCGATGGCGCTCGAGGACTTCTTAGCAAATCCCACCCTTCCTGGCCGAACCCGTGCTCGTCTACCTGTGGTGAAACTGAAAAGGCTTTCGGGCCACCAGAAATCCTTTCTTCCAAAAAAGTCCTTCTTTGTACTTCAAAGGTATGGATGGCACTTATGTTTCTACGTATGAAATATATAATAATATGAATATGAAAATTTTCCACTGTGCGCCGGTTTTTTTCGTTTAGATCAGTGATTCCCAAAGTGGTCTATATCGACCCCTAGGGGTCTATGACAACATGCAAGGGGTCTACGTCAGCGAAAAAAAATTTGGGGGTCCACGATAGTGGATCTCAACACATACACTGATAGTACCTATTTACTTACATCGTACTATCTTATAATATCAAGACATATCAGCCGAGGAGATTTAAGATTAACCCTTACAAAATTGACGCCAAATGTTGATAATTTATTATTAAAGCATCAGGTTCATCCTTCTCACTAAAAATATTGACTTATTGCTTATGTTATTTAATTTATAGGTTATTTTATGTTCATTTTATGTTACGTATATTTTACTTAGCAGATACAAAATTTTATTTTGAGTAGTTTTAATATAAATTCAATTAATAAATGTATAAATTAACATGTGTTTTTACTTTAAGTTGTTAACACTAAACTTTACTACAGTTAGAAATTTACAGGAAATCAATATCAGGTAAGTAGGGGGTCTACCCAAAACGGAAAACATGGCAAGGGGTCTACGACACAAAAAAATTTGGGGAACTCTGGTTTAGATCGACAGTCGTATGTTGTAATATCATAATCTTATTTTGAACTAGTGTATACAAGCTTATCTTGAAAAGTCGTTAGCGCGATTCAAGAAATATGAACATTATTTTCCGTTGTCGAGGTGATAGATTATTCCTTTCTGGGTCTCGGAAACCTTTCCTTTTTATATCAGTATATCATCGCCTGATACGGCTTATCGGGAGGTGAGTGTTGATTCACAAGAATCAGGGCTCCTTGTATGTGTCTCTCTTCAAAGATGCACGATATTCTTGTTTAATTAAAACATTTAAATAATGGAATCCTCGCTCATGAATATAACACTTGACATATAAGTCACATTTCTTTGAGGAGAAAAACCTGTTCTTGAAAAACCTTTTTTATTTTGTCCACGTTCTATTCTTTTGTTGTGTTCTTTTTTATTTTGTGTTATGTAAATAAACATCGACATGACATTTACTTGATGTTGTGTTCTTGATAGATGCAGTGGGATTCATATTAATACGGTTATTAATATAGTTATTGAACAAGTATTTGTTTATTTTCAGTTAACTATAAGATTTGTACAATCAGTTTTTTTTTTATTGCTTAGATGGATGGACGAGCTCACAGCCCACCTGGTGTTAAGTGGCTGCTGGAGCCCATAGACATCTACAACGTAAATGCGCCACTCACCTTGTGATATAAGTTCTAAGGTCTCTGTATAGTTACAACGGCTGCCCCAGCCTTCAAACCGAAACGCATTACTGCTTCACGGCGGAAATAGGCGGGGTGGTGGTACCTACCCGTGTGGACTCCCAAGAGGTCCTACCACCAGTGAATCAGTTGTATGTTGTGTTGTATTCGCACAGGTTGGCTGTCATTTTTTACATTTCTTTATGTATATGTATAACAATAGATCTTGAAATCTTACGAAATTACCGTTTAGTATACAGAAACTTAAAATATGTTTTTTTAATAAATAAATTTTACTTCGATCAATCAAAAAGGGCACACATGGTATAGATGCATCTCTGCCAGACCACTGATAATTTTTAATCCCTTCCTTGAAAAATCGGATTACGAGTGCTAACAAACTATTCAAAGGCATTTGTCTCTCGGCTATTAAATTATTTCCCTGTTAAGAAGTTATCCAAATTTTGGAAAAAGTGTATATCGGTCGATGCTTCTTAGAGAACCCTAGTTGTTGTGCCGTATGAGGTCGAGTGTTGTCGTGTCGGAGCGGGGACAAGTAATTAACCAAAACTGGACAAAATTCGGGAGTTTCTCCATCATTGTGATAAGTTCCTCACAGTTCAGTTTTTAGGGCTAAGTTTTCGTTTGGGGCATTGCCTTGGTGCCGAACCAGGATCCATTTTTCATCGGAAGTGACTATGCGGCCCAAAATATTTTCGTTTTTGGCAAGGCGCACCTTAACCTTAAAAATTGAACTATATTGCACTCCCAAGTTTTTAAAAGTTCATTTTACAAAAATCGCCTTTAATTGCATTTACTTTTAATTGCCTTTCTTTTTGAAAATCCCTTTTTTCACAAAATGTAGCCGCTTTGATAACCTGGACTTTTGAAAAACGGCAAAACTTAGTAATTATTTATCAGATAGAACATGAATTACAATGTCGTAAGGCCTCTTTAGAATGTTCCAATTGGATTTTAAAGACGGATTATAAAATGCTTTCAGAAGAGTGAGTCACCACCTCCGGTGACAGAAGAGAAGCAAGTAACAAAACCAAGTATCTCGGAACCATCACCGGAGAGTCAACAGGAATGGGTGCCGGGCGGCGAGGACACCATCGCTACTGAAACTCTGGCTGAAACTTCTGACAGTGCATCAGTCAAAGAGGAAACCGTCAGAAGTCCTTTGAAAAGGTATCTCGAAATCACTTTGCTCTTTTATCTATAAGGAATGGATTATAGTATAAATAAAAAGTTCATAATAAAATTGATATGTCTTCTTACTTACGAAATAATAAAAAAAATTGTGAAAATATTTTGGAATGGACTTTCTAAAATATCTGAATAGTAATAACGAAATCAGAAAGATGTAGAAGAGTTGTCATTGGAACGCATATTTTTTTGTTTAATTCTTGAAGTTATCGAAAATTCTTTATATACTTAAAGTCTTTAAGTATATCATTGTGTGTCAAGTAAGTCATTATCTTATTCTGTGCGATGTTAATCTATCTAAACGAAACAGCAATTTACCAAAATACCTATCAAGTTTATTTTACGCGGAATAAAAAGTCCTGAATGCAACAACCACTGGATGGTGCTAGATAGCGCTGTGGTTGACTTCGGCATTACATAGGGCCATGGCTGTGGTGGAACCTTGACGACTACGCGGCTACCAACGTTTACTACCTTGTGTGGTCATTGAAAAAAAAGCTGTGTTCCATGAATGTATCGTATTTGCAGATTATTAAAAAATACGCCGAATAAAAACGCCAGCGTCAAGAAAAAACCTAGACCGGTCAACGACAGCCCCACACACCCCGAAAACACCGACTATGCCTACGACAGGTAAGTCAGTATTTAGGTTTTGCAGCCAACTGAGTTTTTCGCCGGATCTTCTCAGTGGGTAGCGTTTCCGATTCGGTGATAGATTCTGCGAAGCACTGCTCTTGCTAGGGCCAGTGTTAGCAACATCTCCTATTGATCCTCGAAAGCTCACCTACACGGTAAGTTAAAAATGAAATAGCCTCTAAAAAGCGAGCTTTACCTTGCAATACATACAATTGATTTAAACGGTTATTTTATCATGACTGTTAAAGTGAAGCTTCTTTAGGCGCGTTGAGAGTAAAATTTAGATCGCGACAGATTCGTTACGGCTAGAGACAAAAGATACAATTTAAGAAGAGCAAGAGTGAGAAAATAGAGTGTCTCGCGAACCACTCGACCGTGGAGAGAGGGAAAGGACAAAGCGAACTATTAGGTCTTCTCTTTTATACATAACATTCCCTATTACAAGAGAAGTTTGATTTAAGGATGAAAAATGAAGAAAACCACATTATTACTCACCGCAAAAGAAGTTTCACTTCTTCCACGTGCACCAAGTTGCACGCGCATCATTTTTTATATAGAAGTAACTTTAATAACACAGTAGTTTTGTAAAACTAGTTAATATCTGTATGGATCGTTTTTGTAAACATTATGGTGGTTTTTTGGTTTGAGGGGCAGGGTGATAGTTCAAATGCAATCAGGAGATATCTGAAGTCCAGAGGAAAAGCGTAATTACTAGTTTTTAAACCATATTTTTGTTAATTATTTTCATTATTTTCTATCACATTAAAAACGAATTCAAATTGGCTAAAAAAAGTGACAAAGTATTGTTCTGGATTTCATATTTCTTAAAATTACTCATTGAATTTAACTTTTCTAATTTCAAGATGTTGTCGATGCGCTGTCAATAGCAACTATAATTGAGGGGATATATGCCGTGTACTTATTGTAAATTTGTCATGGTTTTGTATTGATGATCACTTTGTTGGTGCAACTAAATAATTAAATAAACTCAATTACGTTTCTGTGTAATTATTTTTTTATTGCCGTAAAGGCAAACGAGCATACAGCCCACTTGATGGTAAGTGGTCACCGTCGCTAATGGACGTCAGCAATGCCAGGGGCAGAGCCAAGCCGCTGCCTACCGTTTAATACTAATAATATTGATACTAATAATACTAATATTTTAATAATTAATTAAATGACAAAAAATAAAAGAATAATAAAAAAGTTCTTGTAATTATTTTGGTTTTGTTGAATTTTGTAAATGTATTTGTTACAGTGAACCCCTCATCGACTTCGACAACGACTTGTTTCACAGCGTGCTCGTCCTGCCCGAAACCAAGGAAGCCGGTAAGTTGTTGCAATATTAAAAAAAATGTAAATGAATGCAGTCGTAATGTGTACGTTAGTCGTGCTTATTGAGAAAAGATCTGATATTTTTTATTGCTTAGATGGGTGGGCGAGCTCACGGTCCATCTGATATTAAATTGTTACCGGAGCCCATAGATATCTACCGCCGCCACCTACCTTGAGACATGAGTTGTAAGGTCTCAGTATAGTTAAAGAATCTTATCTCTTAAGGTTTCTCCAAAACTCATGCGAACGGATGAGCAGACGACACGAGAATGTCACATAAGTTGCCAAGGGTCGAAGCGTCAGGTTATTGTGTCAGATACATTTCAGTCAGCTAATGAGAATAGTCGTATATTTGCTTAAACTAGTGGTCCCCTAGTAGTCGAAATTCGAATATAATTAATTGTAATTATAAGTTTGTACACTTTTATGATTCCATAATCAAAGATTATTATGCTTCTATAATCACAGTTTCGCCAAAACCACACTATAGACAAATGTTAATCAAGACAAACAATATTTAATCTATTCTCAATTTTACCACAGACTATACGCAGTAAATAAAAGAGTATATATGCGTGTGTGTCAAATACACGGTAGTGTGGGTAATGTTTTTGTTTATTAATTTAATGTATTTTTTAAGCATAATTTAAAAAAAATGATCGCTTTTCATATAGTTTCTTTCCTTTAAAATGTCATATAATAAAATTATATCTATTCCAAAATATCCCAAGCATTTAGTTTAATATGTTCTTTTCGTTCGCTTATCTGGTTTGTTTGTTTCATTAATATTCATAGAGAGTTGATTGTTGTACTTTACTATTGTCATTCTCATGCATTCTTGTCGTCCAGCTGTGTCGGGCGAATTCCGTACTGGAATACGGGTCCACGATTGGGCAGGTACTAAAGATTGTTTAATCTAAGAAATACATACTCTTTGACATTAAATATTTTCTCGACACAATAAGTTTCAGAATGTCAAAAATTTATAAAGTTATTGGTCTTTATTGCAATGTGTATTATTACGAAAAAAAAAAAGTGTACAATATGAAGAATTAAGAAAATCAGATTGTTGTTTAATTAATTTGAATTTTATTGCGCTGCAGTTTCGTTCGAATATTGAAACATTATTAAATAAAGTGTAATTGTAATCAGTATTTTAATAAAAATCAGTAAGAACCTTTGAAATCGTATCCGAATTGAACAGAGTTGTTGTGTATTGTTTGGCGCAATACGTCAGACAATAATTGTAGGTAAATATTTACTAAATAATTCAAATGCACCTAATACCTTTTTTTTGGTCGAGATCATACTTTACAATTCGATATTTGTCATATAATGTATTTCTTAAATATGTTGGTCGACCCAACAAATTTAGTTAACAAAAATAGTTAAGGGCTAACTGTTTTCTTAATGTTAAGTATGTCAACAACTGTTTAAGACGGTATTCAAGAGAATTCATGACTAAGGTAATGTCTAAAAAACGAGTGACTATTGTCGCACAAAACATTCTGGCTCGAGCATTTATTTATTTATTGCTTAGTAGGGTGGACGAGCTTACAGCTCACCTGGTGCTAAGTGGTTACTGGAGTCCATAGACATCTACAACGTAGCAGCCGAACGAAACGGAGCTCTTTGTTGTTGTCGCTGTATACTTGATACGTAATAAATGGAATTCTTTGGAAACGTGAGTCCCAATTACTGTCACTATGGAAGGCCATAAAAATGACGAAGAAAATGGCAACGCTGACATCATCATTTTAAAATCTATGGACCAGACTCTCCGTCATATATGTTAGTAAAAAATGTAGTGTTGCATGGCGTAATGATATTAAATAACAAAACATGACTTTTCAGTCTTCTAGATAGTATATTTAGTATATGTATAAATTCCCACAATTACATAGAGTCCAACCCGTCGCTTGCGACGAAGGGCTCGACGAGCGAATTAACCCATAGACACAGCCCACTGAGTTTCTCGCCGGATCTTCTCAGTGGGTCGCGTTCCGATCCGGTGGTTGATTCTGCGAAGCACTGCTCTTGCTAGGATCAGTGCTAGCAACACTCTGGTTTGAGCCCCGTAAGCTCATCTACTAGTTAACGTTATGCTGAAATAGCCTCTTAAGGCTCTCAGCTTAGGTAGAAAAAAAAAACTTACGAATATGAGTTAACTATTACGCTATAGAGAATGTTAAAAATTCGCACTAAGCACACCGTACAGTTTGTAGTGACACCGTGAGTTGTCCCGCAGGCTGGAATTGCAAGACGGGCGGCGTGAAGTGCCCGAACTGTCACCGGTTCTTCGCGAACCGCTACAACCTGAAGGTGCACATCCGGGACAAGCACGACACGCGCGAGGGCACGCTGCAGTGCGACATCTGCCAGAAGCGGATGCGCAACCCGTCGTGTCTGCGCGTGCACAAGTACCACCACCGCAAGCAGGCCGCCTACCTCGCTCAGCTGACGACGCAGGGTGATCAAATGAAGCAAGTGTATGTTTAATTAATTATTTTACAGCAACATGTTGTTTACCGGCCAGCAGATGCTTCAAATTTTGCAGAAAAAAAAGCATGGACACCGATCATGTTACTTGTCAATGTGAATTATATCAAAACAAATTTGACATTTGAAGTCGTCGTGGCCTAACGGATAAGATTTCCGGTGCATTCGTGTTGAGCGATGCATAGATGTTTGAATCTCGCAGGCGGGTACCAATTTTTCTAATGAAATACGTACTCAACAAATGTTCACGATTGACTTCCACGGTGAAGGAATAACATCGTGTAATGAAAATGAAACCTGCAAAATTATAATTTGCATTATAACGGGTAGGTACCCCCGCCCTGCCTATTTCAGCCGTGAAGCAGTAATGGATTTCGGTTTGAAGGGCGGGGCAGCCGTTGTAACTATACTTAAGACCTTAGAACTTATATTTCCAGGTGGGTGGCGCATTTACATTGTAGATGACTATGGGCTCCTGTAACCACTTAACACCAGGTGGGCTGTGAGATCGTCCAACCATCTAAGAAAATGAAAAAAAAAGTACCACGAACACCGGTTATTACTAGTCATTGTGAATTATGTCAAAACAAATTGACAGACGGGAAAATAAATGAAACTGAAGGTCATTTCGAACAGACTGGCATTTCAAATTTTTTTATCGTTGTATTGATGCATCATCGTTCTCTATTATAGTGTAGTTCGATCTTGAGCAACGAGCTCACGAAATGTTTGATTTGACAGCAAATGAAAACTTTTTGCAATAAAAATTATAATAAGTTAGCAAAAGTGTTTTTTTATTTTTTTATTGCTTAGCTGTGTGGACGAGCTCACAGCCCACCTGATGTTAAGTGGTTACTGGAGCCCATAGACATCTACAACGTAAATGCGCCACACACCTTGAGATATAGTTCTAAGGTATCTGTATAGTCACAACGGCTGCCCCACCCTTCAAACCGAAACGCATTACTGCTTCACGGCAGAAATAGGCGGGGAAATAGGTTGATCATTCATCTTCTAATCATTCAATCAGTTCACTCAATAGAAGATGTCTGTTCATTCATTTTGCTGTTACAATGGTTTAAGGATATTAAATTAAATATTACTTAAAATTTTCAGCGTTCAAAACATGGTTGGAGCTAAGTGGCGTGCTGATCCAGGTCTTGGGGTCGATTTCAGGGAATACGAGAAGTAAGTATTCATTGAACCAACTTTTCCGGTCACTGGAGCGAATTAACCCACAGACAGACACAGCCCATCGAGTTTCTAGCCGGATCTTCTCAGTGGATCGCGTTTCCGATCCGGTGGTAGATTCTGCGAAGCACTGCTCTTGCTAGGGTCAGTGTTAGCAACTCTCCGGTTTGAGCCCCGTGAGCTCACTTACTAGTTAAGGTTACGCTGAAATAGCCTCTCAAGGCTACCAGCTTGGGTAGGAAAAAAAAAAGAACCAACTTCTTGGGGGCACGAGACTGTAACCATTCCGCTATTAATCAAACTGAATTTCCTTTTTCACTTCTAGTCGCATTTATCATAATTCTATTTTGATTGTTTCATCAAGCGCGATACAATTATCACAATATCATTTACTATTTTTTTTCTAATTTACCCCATCTTATTAGCTGGTTGAATGAGCTTATGGCTCAGCCGGCGTTAAGCATTCTCTGAAGCCATAGGCATCATAACTTGAATGACGTCATCTTTGTTGGAACATAACATTAAGTTCCAATTTCATTTTAGACCTATCCAAATTTTTAATCACAATGCATTGACTGTTTTAATTCAACGTAGCATGTATTTGAACTTATTTGATTGATAATGTTAACTGGTAGTAGACCGTCTTGTGACCCTACACGGGTATGTGCCACTGCGCTGCCTATTTTTACCGCAAAGCAGTAATACAAAAGACTTGAACTTATGTATCATGGTAGGCATTTGCGTCTTTTATGTCTATGGGCTCCGGTGACCACTTAACATCAGGTGGGCCGTGGGTTCGTTCACCCATCTAATCAATAAACAATTTGTATTTAAGTAATGCTCAATTAATTTTCAGCTCGCAGAGCTCTATGGGTAACAAATGGCGCAGTGAAACAGCGCTCTCTACTGATTACAAGGAGTATGAGAGGTGAGCTGCACTCAATATACTTATGTACATATCTATACTAATATATAAATCTACTGTGGTTTTTACGGATGTTCCCTTATAACTACTGAACCGTGCATCCGATTGACTTGAAACTTGGTATCCATGTAGAAAATACATGTACTTAATGGATAGGCTAATATTTATATGAGTGTTGGACTCCCTAATAATAATGACAATAAATAATAAAGTTAATTTTAAATGCCCAGCGAAGTGGGCGAGTACATCTAGTGTATATATAATAATGACTTACGTGTACATGTTTACGAAAATTAAAATTTAATCAAAATAATATGAGAATTATTGATCAAGTAGTGGTTTATTTAGTAATTACGAAAATGCGTTGTGTTCAAGTAAAAGGGTGTCCATGCTGTCGCCCACATCGAGATATGAGGTTTTGTAGAAGTGGTTGTATTCTTAAACTAGAAACTGTGATTAGTTCCGTCACAAACCAGACAGTAGGTGCTAATGACCCGCACCGCACTGTATGCGTAGTGTGAGTTATTAAACGTTCTCGATCACGTAAAAGTTAACTAAAATTTTGTATGCAGTTGGAACAGCGCCTCTAGTGGCAAACGTAAGCAAACGTTCCAACTCCATACAAATATTAGTTAAATTTTACGGTATCGAGTGCGCTAAAACACTCGCACTAAGCACACTGAGATCAAGAAGCAATGCCGTCGGGCCGCTTGGATACAAATTACTTATTCGTATTTTAATTTGTAGATTTGAATAAATGTGTAATGCTTGTTGAATGCAAAAGCCTTCTTGCTGTGGCGAAATTAGTTTTTCTTTCGTTATATACCATTTTTATCTACATGTGTAGTATAGATTGTGGTTTATTTTGCGTTTAGTTCGAATGGTGAATAATTGCTGGCATTTAAATAGTACCTGTTATAGAATACAATTTTTCACTGGTGGTAGGACCTCTTTGAGTCCCTACGGGTAGATATACCACCACCAGATATACCACCACCCAGCCTATTTCTGCCGTGAAGCAGTAATGCATTTCGGTTTGAAGGGCGGGGCAGCCGTTGTAACTATACTGAGACCTTAGAACTTATATCTCAAGGTGAGTGGCGCATTTACGTTGTAGATGTCTATGGGCCAATAACCACATAACACCAGGTGGGCTGTGAGCTCGTTCACTCAACTAAGCAATAAAAAAAAAGTTTTTTTTACCTCATGTCACGGGGTTAGTGTTATCATGCATGTTGTGACATCAGGGGGATACCGGAACCCCTTACACCATGAAGTGCGCTGTAAGGTCGTATGACTTGTACATTTATAATAAATGTAGTTGATGGAATTATTAGTAAAACTTATCATGAGACACGACTGAAACCTCATAACTTTGTTCCTAAAATAATCAATAAACTTAAAAAATATATTCAACTAAAAATAGTAACTTTTTTGTTAATATTTAGAATGATAAAATAATGAAAATCATAAAAGCGTGGGAATTCTCATAGGTCTTGTATTTTATTTACTTATCACCTGTATATTAAGCTTCGCATGAGTTGTATTTACCGAGTACTATACTAGAAAAAAAAAAAAAAAATTGCGTAGGTAAGAGAAAATGCGGTTCAGCATTACAGAATTACAATATTTTCAGTTAAATGATAGGTCTCTTGAAATTTTGTTGGTTTCATTACAATTGCAATGTAGTTGATAATGTGAACATAAAATGTAATCTGCGCTGCTGAGCGGCGGGCGAAATGCGTAGAGGAAGCACGCGGCGGCGAAGCAGGGTTGCCACGCTTATTATATTAATTTATATAATATATATATTTTTTGTTTGTTTTTATTATTTGTTCGTTGTTTGGCTTTGTTACTTCAATGCAATGCATACGAAAGTAGCGAATTTTATGTTTATTTTGCAACGTATTTATTTTCGTTTCTAGTTATGAGTAGACAACCGACGGCCTGATTTTATCAGTTATTGTCATAGCGTCTCGGACGGAATTGATAAAAATCTTTTTCACACAATTATATACTTCACGTTATGCATAAGGTTACTAAGTGTCTGTTCACGGAAACTATCGACACAATAATACTACTCACATTAACTGAACTAAATAAGACTTAAGAGCAAATGCGAACTTCAATTAAATAAATTTCCGTTCTAAACGGCCTCGTGTATATTTCAGTAGTCCACGGGCTACAACTCCTGGTCCGAACACACCCGCAAGCCAAACGCCGGATAATAAGTATCAAGCTACAACGCCTGAACGATCTTCCAAATCCGAGAACGAAGACACGGTATGAAGGGTTGCTTCTTGACCATTAAAAAAAGAACAAAAACGTATAGGGCATGTAAAATATTTAACTTGAGTAAACAGTGATTAATGTCAGATGAAATTGTGAAAAAAAAACACTTGAGATCTGAATGTTTTGTCAGTAAAATTACTCATAGTTAAATATTTTGCATTTTCATTTTTAACACAACGAGTTAAACTGAGTATATTATGTATATACGTGAGGGTCATTAAACGTTGATCTTAAAATTTAATGACAATAGACTGTTTGATGATAATACTGAGGAATTTATTGCTAGAGAGTATCTTTAATAGAAAAGATAGCTGTCAACATGAATTATAACCGTTTCAGTACTATTGTGTGACGTCACAGTATACTAAATATAACTGCTCGCAATTAAATTAAATAAATAAAGAATATAATAGAAATTCCAATCTTGAGTCGTGTTAATTATAATAAATTTAACTAGTGAATCCTGACCAGTCTTCCACGATACGTGATTAGGAAGATAATTTCTTAAAATAGCGACGTTCATTTAAAAGCAAATAAAAACATCCTTAATTATGTTTACAGTGCTTACTGTATTAAGTTGGGACTCAATTCTGAAAAGTATTTTAATCAACGTATAGTACAGAGACAGTTTCGCTTTTAGAGTATGGTTACAGTTTTATATTTATATTTCAATAAAATTTTGAGCAAGTCATAAATAGTAATAAAAAGCTTACAATGCTTATTTGTGTTAAATATCACTAGGCACGAGTTGTTTGTTAATTAATTGGTTTGCATTTTCGTACCAAAAAGTATGTGCACGATTATATATGTCAATTTATTTAATTTTTTTTTTCTTAAAATGGCGTGTAAATAAATTGTGCACAAATAAATTATTATGAAAACATTTTTTTTAGTAACAGTTGAAACCTCTAAGCTAAGATAAGCGAGACTTGAAAGAGGCTTAGGGTTTGATACTTGATGATTTAATCGCCTGGGATCACTTTAGTTAGTCCGTACCATGAATACGAAAAAGTATAAAAACATTAATTGAAAAACATTAAATGTGGTAAACTAGCCAGTGATTCTTATTTTAAAGTTCAGATCGAAATCGTTAGTTATATACTAGACGATATCGGCTTATTTTCATGTTTATGTGCTCTTCTAATTGTTTGGAAAAATATTACTTTACTCAAATAAGAGTGAATATTTCATGAAAAAGTCTATGTTTAATATGCAAAATAAAAATTATAAGCGTTACTATAATATTATTTGTTTCTATACAAGACACTTCCATTGAAAGCATGTTTATTGTACTGTGACGCCGTTATATCACTGGATGATGTTCAAAGGCATGTGCGAAGAATATGAAAGTATTAATTATACTAAAGCGATTCGAATATCAATATTATTGCTCGCAGGACTCGAATTACAGTTAAATCAATCAAATAGTCTATCGTCGGAATATGTGTAATAATATATAATAAAAGGTACATTTTTGGTGCATTTTTGAATACTCTAATGGAGAGATTATTTTAATAAATTACGAATTAGATCATTATATTAATCTGACTTGTGTACAAAACGTTTTTGTTGCGTTTTTTGTATATGTATACATTCCATAACAGAATATCCAAAGACTGAAATACTTCGAACAAAATACATTCTTATATATAAAATGCCTAAGATAATATTGTAGGTGAATAATATGTTTTTTATCGTTCACAATGTATTATTCATTCGATTCCATTTGCATGCCCTTTGGTGGTGGTTTAGCATAATATAACTTTCGTAATTTTTTCTATGACAAAAGGATAAAAAACATATTCTTCTCTCTCACGATTGAGGTTGAAACTGGGACATGTAGTGTCTCAATAAGTCATTTTCGATTATGTCTCGGTGTCCCATAATATTCGCAGAGTACAACTTTTTTTTGTTTGTAATTAGGCAGCTAGGTCGAGAAATTTAGAGTTTGTATTTGAATCGTTGCCATTATTTAAAACGAACGTACAAATAAGACGTCCCGTAATTAATTTTCGATTATCGATACGATGCTGAGTTGTGTGATGGTGTAATGAAGTTGTTCACCAAAATGTAGTAAGCATAACCTAACAGTACAAAATACGATATTGTTTAATTCATCTATAAATTTATGCTTTACTTAGTTGTAGGTTTTACAAAATAATTAGTATTAAGTGATAATACAAAAACTTATTTTTCGAATACGGTTCAATTTAGGCTTGTAAATTTTATACAAAGTTGTGTGTTCGAACGTTATTAATTAGGGTTATTGAACACGAAAAGAGTGAATTATACCTCAAAGCAGGCCCTGTGTGAAGCGACTGTTTTATTAAACAGCAATCGTTCGAGCTTAGTGCGATTCGCAAAGGACAAAAACAGATCCGACTTTTTGAAGATCTGAAACATTCCAATATTTATATATATAGTATATATATATATGTTGTACTTTAGTTGTATTTTTTTTTGTATATCTTGGTCGTCGATGTTTATTCGTGTACGGCGTTAAAGCGAGGTTAGCTTTAATAAAAATCGTCCCATCGTCTTGAAGTCGAAACTAATTATAGTCATTAGCTCTCTTTTTTTTTACTTATCGGTGAACCATATGAAGTTTATAAGAATAAGAATATATCTATATACATATATGCCTTCGCGACCGCTGATCGATTGCAAAGATATCTGTATATTTGGAATATCTAAAGTCGCGCAAAAGGCGTATTTTTGGGAAGTAATATATATAGTATCTATTCACAAATGAAATGATTTGGTACGTCCATATTTCGTCGTATTTACGGTTTGGGTATTTTTTTAACCATTAATATAAGTTTTTTTTTTATAATAACGACTAACATTTTTGTACTATTCAATTATAAAAAAATAATAAGTAACATTCCATTAGTATGTAGGTCTGCATAATCAACCTGATTTTATAGAATTTTTATGAATATTTTGTAGGTTTTAGATTGTAGGTGAATTAAAAAAAAAAGAAGAGATTATAACAATTAATATTGTAGACGACGACTCGTAGTTTTTTTTCGGTAGCTGTGTAGTTTTGTAAGCATTTATTATCGTGTGAGCGAGAAAGATTTTTTTTTAAATATTTAATTTACCAAATTATTTTCATACCAATGCTATTTACAATACATTTTTTTTATTAAATAATATTATAACAGTAGACGGTGCAGCTAATTATCTCGATGTAAATTTTGAATTACACGCGAATGAATATAGTAATAAGAAACAGTGCATATATGCAATAATATATTAGGTTGTGTGCTTAATAAAAACATTGATAATTCAATGTTGAAGTAATTTTTTGATATTAAGTATATTTTTGTATGTATTTTGTGTAATGGTGGATCTTGATTTCCTCCCTGAATACTCAATTTTCGTGGCCAAATAGTTGTTAATATCTGTGCCTTTAGGTTATAACATAAACATGGTACATATATAAATAAATATAATATTATATTATATTACATAATCTCGAAATGTCTAACATTGTAAGAAATCTATCCAATAATTCGTATATGATACCTTAATCGATTATTATATATTTGTGATCATACTTTTTTTTTTAAAACGTGTGATAAATATTTACATACGATTTTTTGGTCTTTTACATTGCGAATAGTAATAAAAATCATATAAAATCCACCGTATACAAATATAATTTATTAATATATCTATTTATAATTTCCGCAATACATTCCAATAAGATATTATTATATTACCTTTACATTCCATTTGTGAACATAATTATTTGTAAAAATAATGCATTGCAAAAAAATGATAATAATTAAAATTTGAATGATATAATAATATATTACATTATATTTAAGATGTTGTGCTCAAATATGTTTGCGATAGTACAGATCTGTGTTTCCATGACAAAGTTAGTAATTAATGATAGTTTTTCTTAGTGTGTAAGTTTCTGTCGAATTTTTGAGAACTGGCAAAATAAATAATAACGTTTGGTTTTCGACCGTCAGCGACACATTGAACTCGTTTCATTCGTGAAAACAATTGATTTGTTCGTGCACTGTATTATTGATTCTACAGTTTGACGCGCGTCCGCCTGGATTGCGTCGATATGACATAATAAGTACGTACGGTAACCGCATTGACTTAGTTTTGGTCATGTCAATGAGACGTCACATTTAATTCTAAATGCCCTATGTGGCGCACTGAAGAAATTATTTCGATTTCTTTCGTAATTATTTTGATTTCTGTTACTATGGGACCGAGATTGCCAAACTTTGCCTTCTTTTGTTTTCTAATGTATGTTTTAGTTTTTTGTTTCTCTTAGACATTATATTCATTCTTAGTATCTTCGTATTTGTCTTTCCCAGAGTTTACTGGATAGTCCGGCGCTCTAAGTAAGAAGATAAAAAAGAGAAATCGACATATTTCCTTTTAGTGCGCTACGTAGGCCATCGGTGACCTACATGACACTAAAGGGGTTAAGCGATTCTAAATGTCATTAATAGTATAGCTGTAGTAGTCAGATGGAATCGAAAATCAAAAATAAAACTTAGTCATAAATTGCTGTTTGGATTGTAGAGTGGTACGAGTCAAAATTTGTTACAACCGTTTTAACCTATCATGTAACTTATGTATTAAAATCGAACTTGCGTTAACTCATGATTGCCAAATTATTGGCAATGTTTGTGGTAACTTTAATAACATGGGCTACGTAGAGACGAAAAATTTTACAGCACACCATAACCATTGGATTACCTTCAATCAATCTACTGAGTGAATTGATTGAGATGCTTGCCCAGGAAAAATATATCTTTGTTTTGAACAGTAACGGCTGTTTCGTGTCTGACAATTCTAATTGAGATATTTGATTGTGTACATTTTGTCTTGTATCACTAATTCGATCAGCGATCATCATTCCCGCCCAAAGGTCTTCAAGCTCTATGCCATAACCATTTAATTATATAAGATCGTGTAATACATATGTTTTTTTCCGTCTATATAAACAATATGTTTATATTCGATTAATCAATACATTATCTTGTAGAAAATAGGTTTTATATATTTGTAAACTTTTTTTCATATGCTATAAAAAGTTAAAGTTGGCAGTATTATTTGATTATGTTTGCGCTCTTAATTCTGCACGTGGCAGACAGAAGGTTTGCGATTTATAATGCAATGTTAATTTAACTTTGAGAACAACTTATATCTAAATTAACCAGCACAACAACTAACTGTGATTATCATTAGGGAATCAAACTACTGCGCAATGCACAGAAACTGCACAGTAAAAGTGTAATCAGAGTTCATGAATATTAACCAAGCCAATTGATTACAAGAACCGAAAGTACTAGAATATTTTTTCTGTTTAAAATCCCTATTAGCCGTAAGAGATTAATAATATTCATTATAGAATTATTATTACATTAATCCATCGGAACCTTCGGTGTGCGAAAATGATAACACTTCGGTTATTATAAAATGTCAGAAGGCATATATTTTTTTAAGCATTTAAGCAAGTAAAAAAGATAGAACACGTACTATTCATTCCGTTGTTCACACATTTAATACGTAGTTGGAACCTTTTGTCTGTGCATGTGGTTCATTGATTGAATGATGTATGAGATAGTTACGTTTACTCTAATACTTTTTCGCTACAGTAAAATAACCAACAAAAAGGACACATTCCGAAGACTCGTGTTTCATAATTATTAAAAATCAAAAACAATTTCTATTACTGCCAATTTTAAACTTTAAACAACCTCACTGTGTAGTTTTGTCTTTTTTTATTCACATTTTAATGACAGGATGACGGGTGTGAAATTGAAAATATAAAGTCCTTTATGAATTGACATGATGAATTGATAATTAACTTGAAAACACCTCTTGGGTGTTTAATTTAACTATGAAAAATGTCAATATACTCAAAATAATGAAGAAATTCGAAAAACATATTGTATTACTAAAAATCATGTCTAAATATTAATTGAACACTTGATATACATAAATGCATAATAATGAAAACTATTTTCGACTTACGGGTATTGTGTGTAATATTGAAGTTGTAAAGAAGAAGAAGTTTAATATTGTGTTTTAATATTATATAGGCTATCATAAAGTCACACTAAAGAAAGACATGAATTATTATAACGGATTTATTATCATAACGATTTATTTATTTATTTCAGCAATAGTAATTTTAGTCGTGTGTAATTTGCCTTAAACGGTGTTACTATAACGATTTGTAAACTTTTTATGTTTACCTTAAGGGGCTAGACGTGTAGAATTTAAATAAATTAATAAAAATGTTTAATTCAAATTCAGAGCGGAGAGGGCTGATCGCTTCATGTCGATAATATAAACCCACCCACTCTTCACTGCCAATGTATCGATAAAACATTCAAGGTGGTTGATTGCACTATCGTTTTCAGACGTGACACCTATAGAACTTTCAAAATAAATTCTAAAAAAAAACACCGTTCTCATAAGAACGATATTTTAAAAAAAACTTGATAGTCTCTTCCCCTTTCTTAAGTACCTACATGTTTATAAAGTAATCTCTTATTGTTTTTCTCCACGTTATCCCACTAGGTGGAGTCGGTACAGCGAATTTTTCTATTCCATTCTTTTCTATCAGCCGTCATCTTAACACCCACTCCTCGCTCTCTCTCATATCGTCAGTCACACACTCCATCCATGTCTTCTTCGGTCGACCTCTTCCTCCTCTATATGTGTATAAAGTAATAACATGTAATAAACATTCTGATGGTTAAACATGTTAATTTATAAAGTTTTCACACAATATTATAATACAAAAGCAACACCTCGAGATAGATAATGGGTTCAAGAATCTGATAAAACCAAATACCTGTATTTGTTCCACTCCATTGATACGGACGCAGCCACCACCACTGAAGTAGCGATCAATAGTTTAACCTAAACAAACTTCCATAAACTGTATTTTTTGAAAAGTTACAGTTTTGTTATCACTAATTAACTTTCTTCAAGCCAGACTTGGTAGAATATATTTTAAACAGACCGTCACTAGCGCTTCCGAACTCTAGTGACCGCTTATCATTAGGTTTCGTAATGCTCGCCGACTTTTGAACAAATAAAAAATATGAAATAACTATAATTAAGTTTTGTTTGACTATTAAAGGCATTTTTCAAATTAATTCCCGTCATCCCAACTATGTTACTATGGTACGATGAAACTCTCAAAGATTTTTAATAACAAGTCTTTTAGATACATACGTGTAATAGTAACGTAATATATGCACACGAATATATAGATTAATATTAACAGTACATTAATATTAACAGCTAAAGTACAAAGCGATTGTCGAAATCAAAATTGAATCTTGTTGTTGAACAAGTAAATTTTGAAACAGAATGTTGTTGAAATTTCATATTTTTGTATACATTCCATTATTTAAGGAAAATAGATACGTATATATATCATATATGTATAGTGATGTATTGTTCGACATTGGCCAGTATAATTAGATATGACATTTGGTTAAGCGGAAATCTAATTAATAACATTTAAAAAAAACTACGATTCTGGAATAAATAATAAAATTGTAATGAGTCGGTTGTGAAATTGTTATGATATAACTTGAACATAATATGTATGAATGTACAATATATTAATTACGAACAAAAGTGCATTCTGCGATAGTATAGAAATCAGAACTGAAAAAAAGACACCTTAAAACGAATTTAAAATAATACGAAAATGTAAATTTAACGAATTAATAGATGCGAAACGAAATTAGATCACTCCGTTATACGGCACTCGAATACTGTTCGATAACATTCGAAGAATAATATTATAATAAGGACGATATATCAGATTACAATATCATGATCAAGTTTACTAAATTATAATATAGTAAAATATTTTCGGCAAACGAAATAAAATCTGATGCTGTGTATGCGTCTTATCGAATTGTTCATTTAAATCTGTACTTTTAATTAAGAGTTGTCTCGAATTTACAGTATTAAACAATAGTATTTAAAAAATGTATGGTTGTGAAAAAGGCAAGATAAAAAAATAATTGCGGATTGACACTGTGTTCCCGACTGTGATTGAGGCCGTTAGCATAAAAGTGGCTTTAACTTACCATAGTTCGCATGAAAATAATGAGGTTTGAATTTACTTTTACACTGCTTTGTAGGCAAAAACAATACGCGCAAAAATAATATTTATAAATCCATCTGTTAACTATGTGCAAAACTATAGGTAGGCCGGTTTGCATTAAAATTTATTTATGTTTTAAATAAATTGCAGTATAGTATAAGCACGAATATAAAAATTGCGGGGCCTCTTCTGCGCTGACGGCCTCAATGATTGTCACTAAACGGGTAATGGATGGCGACTGCGTCTTGGTATCTTGTTGGCGAACATTATGCCTTTAACAGTTCCGAAGAGGGACGTAATTTCATTGAGCTGGCTGGCGGCTACAGTTTAGTCATTTGAACACAGCATCGGATTTTGGTTTGTTTTTTTTAAAACACTTCAAGTGATGAATTTGCTCAAGACAATTGAATTTCAAATTGTACCGTAAGATTATCGTACCGTAAATCTACATATTTTATATAATGGAGTTTTTGCGCAGTGTGCGCTTAGAAGTATTTTTAGTATTGTTTAGCATGAGATCGTTGTGCGATCTTCATCATACTCAAAATATTTTAATTTTTATATTGTAGCTTTACATGATGTAATAAATTATAATTTTGTACGATATTACGAGTTTTATTTTGCCTAATAAATGCTACTTTAATTGTTTATTAACTTTCATTCTTATGTGTACTTTCAAGTCAGTAATAAATTGTTTTATTAATTAAGATATTGCAGTAACATACTTTTTGGGTATTGTTTTTGTTTTGTAAATTAACAAATGTTTCTAGATTGCTATATTATTTTTTATTAGTAGTTTATATAGGATTTTTTTTCCCCAATATTAGTGCTCCCAAGTAAATAACAATTAGAGAAAAAAGCCAAGGGAGTGTAGTCCTATGCGCTGGTTCGAACAAATTAAGACCACATCCAACATCAATGTCGCTATCCAATACGCAGAGGACAGGAAGGAGGGAAATTGTCCGAACTGGTACTTGAAGGTCACGACCTTCAATACTGAGGAACACGATGCAAGGAGGAGGAGGAAATATATTATAAATAACATTGCAAATTATTATACGGTTAATCGTAATATGTGTGCTGAAAATAATGAATTCTTTGGAGAATAAAGCGAAGCATAATAAAACAATCTGTATCGTAACAGCAAACATAAATACAGTAATTCAAATGGCAACATTAAAACATACAAATTTATATTCTCAACCAATACATTCCAGCTCTTATCTTGGTATAGTCCGGGAGACCTTCCGTGGGACCTACTGCCGCTACTGCCGGGCACTTGTCATAAATATACTTATTACACACTCGTCGAATGTCTTGTGCGAAGACGCTGTCGATAGCACAGATTCTCTCGTGTAGCGGTGGTCTTCTTCCGTTGTACAGAACCCATCTGCCTATTTCGTGACATGTACCAGCGCAACTTTCAGTCTTCGACAACACTTTAGTTTTCAATTCCCGTTTAGCTCTCTCTACTTCTGCATCAGTTATCGTATGGCACATATTCATCCACTCTCCTTGAATTGATAGTACCATGTCTTCGAGTTCCACACTCGGCCCCATGAATTGCACCCCCCAAAGGCTCGTATCCTTGTAAGTAATGTTAACTGCTTTATATGAGTCGCAGAATTTATCCGTAGAGGCCTCTCGTGCTATTCTAACTGCATGGTTAATACCTCCAGGCTGGGACTTGTCCCACCCACTAATGATGCTTGCTGCCACTTCCATTACAATTTGGTCTTTATGGCAAAAAGATGGTCCTTCTATTACCATTACACAGTTGGCGACTGGTAAGGAATCATTTCTAAACCTAATCTCAGAGCCCGTATATCGAGCAACACCTATATCGACACATTTTAGGGGCGTTAGCTTATTCAAGTAATTGTTTGCCAGAAAGACCATTTGATCATGTTTGACTCCTCCAACGGCAACGAGAACGGTCCGCGCTGGATCGAAGCGTTTCGCTAGGTACCTAGAGATCGTCATGTCAGTGAAGTTATACAAATTACAGCTCGGTCCCATTACGGTTTGCGCGAGCGGCGTGCCCTGAAATGCTGTGGAATGCAAGTAATCGTAAAGTACAGTGTTCGAATTTTTGTCTTGTTCGATCATTTCCGCGTAAACAATCTTTCTCTGAAGTTCGATGTCAGCCGTCGCAAAGTTGTTATTATATATGCAGTCCGTTAAAATTTCCACAACACGCGGAAGGTCGTAACAAAGACAATCTGCGTAATACGCCACCATTTCTCTAGTCGTGAAGCATTTGAAGATGGCGCCAGAAGATGAAATCTGATCTTCGAGTAAAGTTTTTGTTCGACATTTTGTACCTTTAAACGCTAGATGTTCGAAAAAGTGGCCCACCCCATTTTCAAAGTTGTCCTCATACCTAGAACCAGCATCTATAAACAGTCCAACGCAAGTATTGTAACTTTCCCTTTCTTCAGTGGCAATTGTCAAACCATTATCCAGCCTAGAATACTGAGTCTCAGGAATATTCTTAAGGAAATCTATAAAAGGAATCGGATATGGACGATTCCGTACAGGAGTGACGACTGGGCGCCAAATTTGTGTGAATCTAATAGAAGCCTTCAGCATTATTATTATAAAAAACTATTTAGGTACCAAATTGCTACTATTTGTCATCGTTGGACATTATGAAATATAGCGCCATTGATTGACAGTTGTCATTCTTTAGTATAGGTTTAATTTAAAACTTTTTCATAACCAGTTTGCAAATACAAAGCATCGGGGATTTGGGAGTTATTGATTGTAAGCCTTTTTTTTCATTCTTTTTTCGGCTCCTTCACATAACGTTATTGCCAGCGTTTTTAGTCAGCTAATGTACGAGGAACTCGATCCTCTTTAGCTGGACTTTAGATTGGATACATTAAAAAAACGCAATGTCAGTGGCGTATGTTAATCTGTTCTGTATGCTAATCTATAAGTTATTTTTAACAAGAACAAATTGATTAGTTACTAGGCACGTGTTTATATTAAAATTCTGTGATGCTGTTCGCTATTGTACAAATAAATAATCACAATGAGTCAAACAAAACAGCAAACGTAGCAGTGCTTAAATTCGAAATTAATAATAACTAGGCATATCCGATTATTATTTTCCTATCACTGATACTTGTAGGATATTATGTTGAAGCTCGCATGAGTGGTTACTATGGTCCGGCATGTTTCTGGAGCGAATCGGTCGTGTATCGCACTTTGAAAAGTAGGAGAGTGATCAGTCGCCTGACCGTTTTTTGAAATGGTGATCCACCTCGAGCACCGGTCATCGTTCTCGTTGAACCCGTCTCTTGCGACGAAGGGCTCGACGAGTAATTTTAGCCCACAGACACAGCCCACTGAGTTTTTCGCCGGATCTTCTCAGTGGGTCGCGTTTCCGATCCGGTGGTAGATTCTGCGAAGCACGGCTCTTGCTGGGGCTCGTGTTAGCAACGTCGTCAGGTTTGAGCCCCGTGAGTTCACCTACTAGTGAAGGTTATGCAGAAATAGCCTCTCAAGGCTATCAGCTTAGGTAGGAAAAAAAATGTGATCAGGTGATCCAAATCCTCGTTTGCTTTAGAAGACAATAAAAAGTACCTGTTATTGCAATTAAGAGTCAGGCTACGCGCCTATCATGTAATAATATCTATGGACTCCTGTTACGACTTACAGTTTTGTGAGCCTGGAGTTTCTATGACCATCTTAACAAAAAAAGATAGTAACTTGGTCGAATAAATATAACGATTGCAACTGGTAACTAAGTTGATCGAAAAATACAACAGACAATGGTAGAAGAAAAGTAGTATAGTTCATTGGTGAGTTTTAATGCAATGCCAATATTTTTCGACATAATAGCACAGTCCACTTTATTTTTTTTATTATCAACTGTATACTTTATATATTGTATACATAATTATTGTAAATTAAATATACTTTTTTAAATATTCGCTGAGAGCCGAATTAAAATTGACCTTAGCAAAAATACGTCGAACCAAAAATTTTGTTTAAATAGTTCATCATTTTCCAACGCACTGGAAAGGAAATACAAATATAGAAATCAAGTTTGTATCATAACAGATCTATCGGCAGCGTTGTAAAGCCAACAAGTAATGTCTGACCTCTCGTAATTTCGTTATCTGTTCTTTACGTAACTTTTGACGCCAGACAGTGCCCTGAGCTTATGTAAATTGTAAACCTTTTCTGGCAAAGAAAAATAAAGAGGCATTTGCAAGTAAGATTAGATCGGATTGAGAGCCCTCGGCGGACCGTCGATCTTCAGCTCTGTGCAATGTTAAAACAATGCTTTTCAGGTAAAATGTCCTCTCTTGTAATTTAACTGGGTTGAGTGAAAAATAGCTTTATCTTGTAGGTTTTACAAAGGGTTCTGAAAACGTAAAGAGGGCTCAAAAGCCTTTGGCACGACCTAGTGGTTTCAGTAATGTATTATTCAGACGGAAAACATGGTTGGGTACCGGGAATGTGTTACCTTTTCTGTTTGTTCTGATCGATTCGAACAGGACTACTTTAGCTCGTAAATCAACCGGCAAAGGATATTTAGAAATGAGAATTGTAGTATAATATATATTAAACTCATAGTGTGAATGAGGATAATTTATGTCACATGTTACAATCAAAACTACATTTTTAGAAGTTACTAGCCGTACTCGTCCGCTTCGCTGCGCATTTAAAATTAACATTATTATTTATTGTCATCATTATTGGGGAGTCCAACACTCATATAAATATTAGCCTATCCATTAAGTACATGTATTTTCTACATGGATACTAAGCTTCAAGTCAAGATTTATATATCAGTAGGTATAGATTACGTGTGTGGTGGTAACAGTCATAGATGATATTTATTATCTGAAATACCTGAATAGCGGTAGCGAAATTTACAAAATAAATATGCAAATTTATATGTTCCGAATAACGACATTTGGATCATCAGTGCACGAAAAAATACACTAACTCGGCGGAACATTTTACCTTTGTCGTTTTACCCAAACATGCCATAGATATTTAATATAAAAATATTAACCTTGGCTATTACTCCAATGGTAAAACATATACTTAGTCTGGCCATAAGTACTGTTACAAAGGAAAACAAAAAAAATCTATGGCAAATAACATTTATTACTTTTACAGTATGTTAGTTTAATACATAAATATAAAACAATTTAAAGTATAAAAAGCTTATTCGAAGTGGTCTCCATTGGCTGCAATACAGTCCTTTAAACGTTGAGGCTAGTTATCAATAGAAGCACGCACTCTTTCCATGGGAAAAATTTTCACTGCCAATCATACGGATTGTTTTAGGGGCTCCAAATTATCATGGCGTTTAGAGCAAGCCGTACTCTCTAAAACTGACCATAAATCATAATCCAGCGGATTAAGATCGGGACTAGACGACGGCCAGTCTTCAGCTCTGATGAAGTCCGAAACGATCGTTTCCAACCAAGACTGCGTAGACCGAGCTTTATGACCTGGCGCCGAGTCTTGCTGGAAGGACCATTCTTGATTATTGAACATGGTGTTGTTAAGGGGCTTCACTACCTTCTCAAGAATGGTATCTTGATACTCTTGTGCCGATGTTTTGATACCTTTTTCACAAAAGTATGGCTCAGTCACTCCTTCATAGCTAATACCCCACCAAACCATCACTGAAGTCGGATAGTGCCCACGTTGCACTCTGTCGACTAATTGGGAAACTTCTTTAGAGCTTTGAGCATAGATACGGTCATTTTGTTTGTTAAAATGTTGCTCAATTGTAAAAAACTTCTCACCCGTAAACAAAAATTTTCTATGACTTCCCTTTGCGTACCGCTTCAGTAGTTGTTTCGATTTTACCACCCTGTTCTCTTTTAAATTATCAGTTAAGAAATGACCAGTACGTCTCATATAGGCTGCAAGTCCTAAGTCATCTTTTAAAATACGCGACAAGGTTCTAGGTGCTATGCTCATCTCCCGAGATAAAATCTTTTGCTTTCGGACAGGATTTCTTTGAATTCTTTCCCTTACTGCTTTGACCACCTTTTTCGTATGAACACTATGTGGACGGTCAGATCTTTTCCTGTCACAAACAGAGGAGGTCTCATTGCACTTATTAATCGCCCGGTACACAAACATTTTACTAATACCAAGCGTATGGAGAGTTTTAAAAATTGCATTTGGCTCCATATCTATTTTGTGTAATGCAATCACAGCGATTCGGTTCTCTTTATCACCCCACTCCATTTTAATATCGCAAAATATAGTACAATGTATTGGCGCCAATATGAGAAAACTCAATGAGCAATCATATAAAAATGGCAGATTCCAAATTCAAATGTAATATTTTGTTTATTTTTAATTGTAACAGTATTTATGGTCAGACTAAGTATATATAAATCATGTCTAAACGTCCTCTTAACACAAGCAATCTTGAACAATCAATTCAACGCGGTAATCGGGAATAGTGATTAATTTCTATTAGCAAGCAATGTATCTGTGAATCGTGCCGATAAACGCTCTTAACTTAGGTGGTCGCTACTTCAATTGCAATGTAACAGCCGCTATTTAGATTAATTTCAGTGGACATTTCAACGTTCGAAATATAATTTGCAAGTAAGTTATCTTGTGATGTATGTAATATGAAATAAATTTTGGAACTGAATGGAAATATATTGGGAAACCTTTTGTTTTTATCCATCATATGCAAGGTAAACTTAATCAGAATGTTTCAGAGACTACCTCAAACTTTTTAGATATAATACAGCTTGTCAATATTGAATTTTGACAATTTCCATTGTTATTTAAAATGCTTTCCCAATTAAAATATAATAAATAGTTAATATTTCAATACATCTAGCTTCGAGATGTTTCGTAAAACGTTCAAAAGTTTTTTTCCAAAATGGATAAGGTTAAATAGGAAACGCTCTGCTGGAGTCTGTCATCCTGTTGATCCAAATGATCCTGGTACCAAGATCAGTCTCCTACCGAACGGAGTGCGGGTTGCAACTGAACAGACGCAATCACCACTTGCTTGCGTTTCTCTGTTCATCGAAGCAGGCCCGCGTTTTGAAACTCCGGAAAACAACGGTGCTAGCCATTTTCTAGAACACATGGCATTCTGCGGTTTTAAGTCAATGAACCAATGTGAAATAGAACATAATCTTTTACAAATGGGCGCGAAGATAAACGCAGAAACAACTAAAGAGATACAAAGATTTGTGGCGATTTGTCCATCAGAAAATGCGCACGAGATGGTCGCTTTTCTTTGTCGCGTTATAACTGACCTTGACCTAAATGACTCTTCAATAGAGACCGAAAAGCACAACATGTGTTACGAACTAGTGGACTCCGATAATGATCCTAAAGCTGTTATGTTCGAATATTTGCATCAAACTGCTTTTCAAGGAACCCCGCTGGCTCAAAGTGTCATAGGCCCATCGAATAATATCCAAAACTTTGACAGTCAACTTCTGTCATCCTTTATGACCGATCATTACCAGCCTTATAAAGTTTGCTTTGCTACATCTGGAAACGTGGACCACAAAGAAGTCGTACGCATCGCAGAAACGATGTGTGGAAAAATGGTTGGAGATCCAGCGAAGCAGTTTGGAAGAGGCCCTTGCCGATTTACTGGGTCCCAGATTATGTACCGTGACGATTCTATGCCATGTGCTCACATTGCCATTGGGTTTGAAGTCCCGGGATATGGCCATGAAGATTACTTAAAGCTGTTGGTAATGGGGTGTATGATGGGAGCCTGGGATAAAAGTCAAGGAGGAGGTAACAATAACGTACCAGTACTGGCCTGCGCTGCTGCCTCTGGTCTTTGCGAGAGCTACGAGCCGTTTTATTTTCCATACGGCGATATCGGCTTATGGGGTGTGTACTATGTGGGACAGCCACTAGTTTTAGAAGATATGTTAAACAACATTCAGGACTACTGGATGAAGATGTGCGTTAGTGTTCATTATACAGATTTAGAAAGGGCGAAAAACTTGGCCAAACTAAAGGTAGCAAAGATGTTTGATGGAACCGTGAATTCCTCGTATGATATTGGAATGCAGTTGATGTATTTTTGTGGAAGGAAACCGTTAATTAGTCAATATGAATTGTTGTCTAATATAAAGCCAGACTCGATCAGGGAAGCTGCTGATAAATATTTGTACGACAGGTGTCCGGCGGTAGCCTGTGTGGGGCCCACGGAGGGCATGCCCGACTACACGAAAATCAGAGCAGGACAATATTGGTTGAGATACTGAAATAAAATAACGTACCGAATACCAATTATACCAACTGTTCCTGTGAACTTGCAAAAAGGGACTTAGACTTAGTGCGCGGCTTGTTAAATTACTCAATAAGCCTTGCATATGCAACTAAATAACAATTGCTTCTTAGCAAAACCACTGCGAGAACACTTTAAAGCGACTTCTCTCTAAAATTCTCAAAATGCCGTCCTCTCTGGTATACGTGTATTTTTTATCGGTGTATTTTATTTTAACCACACAACTTCAAAAGTTCAACTTCAAAAATTTCTCAGTTTTCTCAGTTTTAAAAGAGAAATTTCAGCAAAACAGCTTATTGGTTTTCGGTTAATGCTAAAAAAACATGTACTGTTGAACAATAAAATAGTTATTTTTTAAAGTATACCTCGGACATTCAGTAATTAATATTATACTTATTATGTCAAACAAAGTGTTTTTTAGTTTTATCAGCAGTAGCTATTAAAAAAAATAAACCTTTTAAAATCACAAACTGTGTACGTGGTTCACACGCAGCAAAATTTATTTCGAATTCAAAAGCGTGTTTGACGCAAAAATGATGAAAGTTTCATTTACAAAACCACATGTTTACGGCTAACACTCGTTCCGGTGTTTTTGTTAATAATTCGTTGCAACTTAAGACCTTATGGAGAGGCTTTTTGAGACGAAATTCGCAAACTTACTACAATAACACAAGGTAACACTTTAGAGGTAAAGATTTAAAATTAAATAATTACATATCGTCTGGAATAACACTTAACTTTTATTATTTTTATTTTTATTATTATTATTATATGTTTCCTAGATGAGTGGACGAGCTCACAGTTCACCTGGTGTTAAGTGGTTACCGGAGCCCATAGACATCTACAACATAAATGCCGCCACCTACCTTGAGATATGAGTTGTAAGGTGTCAGATGTTACAGTACAACGGCTGCCACACCTTTCAAATCGAAACGCATTACTGATTCACTGTAGAAATAGACAGGGTGGTGGTACCTACCTGGGCGGACTCACAAGAGGTCCTACCACCAGTAAAGATTAAAAAATAACAAGTTAATTAATATTCATAGAGGATCAAGACTTGATCAGGAGTGAGTTCTATTGTGGCGGGAGTGATAGTTTGGGAGGTTTAATGACGGAAGGAAAGATCTTCCACCGAGCAGGTGATATTGCTCGGTAGACCGACGGTCCGAATGTTGTTGTTCAGAACTTGTATATATGCAAGCTTATCTTGAAAATGTCGTAAAACATTTTTGAAATGTATCTAAGAGCAATTTAAGTACCCTCTATTTCTCCTTAATGTTTTTTGTTTACACGCTCCTCTTTTTTTTTTGTAATATCATCCATCTCTCTCGCAGGCAGTGCATAATTGGATGTAAAATTTCATTCAAAATGTCAACAATGTTCGACTTCCACCCTTCACTGGGGATGGAGGGCGGGGCATGTCGGAGTCGAACCGACTAAAACCTCCTGTCTCTCAACAACCAACGTCCAAACCTCGCATGAGACAAAACTCATGAAAAGGCAAAGGGGGGAAAGTGAAGCGTTTAGTGCGGAGCACATCTTTCCCATCACCCTCCCCCTCGGGACGCCGGACTGGCGGTCGTCGGCGCCACGACCACCAGCCCTCTCGGTCGGCAGGCTATCCGAAGCCCGCCTAGATGGCGCCGGTTAGAATGGTCTATCCTACGGAATACCCCGCTGGGTCAGAACCAGCGTGGGTTGAGGATAGCCGGCCTTCCATCACCCGGATGCTACCATATATTTTTTAATACGTTTATAATATATATTTATACTATTCCCATTAAAGTATATATCACGCACAACGAAATATAGGCTGAATCATTATCTAATCTTTTGTTCAGAGCAACCGACTAACAGGTCCCGCGGAATTAAACGAATTTCGCTTTGATAAATTAGTTTAACCGAATTGATACCTCGATTTATATGTCTACAAGCCCGGAAGCCATCCAAGACGATAGCCCGAGTTATCCGGAGATTAAACGGTATCGCAGTGGCTGGATATTGTTAGCGGATATCACGGGAGCAACTGGTACAAAACCATGATTTATAATCAGAAATTCAGTTTCATGTATTCGGTGGTTCAACGAAATTTATGCCAATTGGCTCACTTTGGCTTTGCTAAGCACTGGCTCTATTGCTCCCGTTTTTCCAAAACCAATATCAAGTGTATTCTTGAGTAGTAAAATAATTAATTTGGTTAAACTGTGTTACAAACTGAGCTGATCACTGAAGGTATTAGCGTCAACAGTTCAATGTTTTTAATTGAACTACAATTAAGTTTACTCCATTCAAATAGCTGAAGAAGTTTAGTTATGTTACTTTTTCCCAAATTTATACTTTAAATGGCTCTTGTAAAGTTGTAAAAGTGTCGCTTACACCAAATAGTCTTTAACCTAATATTATGTGCGTGTAAAAGGTTTTTAAATATTGATTTTGAGACTTAAAGGATGAGCTGTGTTGCAGAGAAATAATATATTACAATATTGTTCGAAGTTCTCAATGTTGCCCTGCGATATTCATAGCGAGGCTGATGGACTAGTACGAGTCACCCACAGACACAGCCCACTGAGTTTCGCGCCGGATCTTCTCAGTGGGTCGTGTTTTCGATCCGGTGATAGATTCTGCGAAGCACTGCTCTTGCTAGGGTCAGTGTTAGCATCACTCCGGTTTGATTCCCGTGAGCTCACCTACTATCTAAGGTTACGCTGAAATAGCTTCTCAAGGCTATCAGCTTAGGTAGGACTGGTGGTAGGACCTCTTGTGAGTCCGCACGGGCGGGTACCACCACCCTGCCTATTTCTGCCGTGAAGCAGTAATGCGTTTTTGTTTGAAGGGTGGGGCAGCCGTTGTAACTATATTTGAGACCTTAGAACTTATATCTCAAGGTGGGTGGCGCATTTACATTGTAGATGTCTATGAGCTCCAGTAACCACTTAACTCCATGTGGGCTGTGCGCTCGTCCACGCATCTAAGCAATAATAATAAAAAAGGTAGAAAAAAAAGTACGAGTATGTCTTTAAGCAGATAAAATAATTAAGTTGATAACCTGTGAATCAGTGCCGCTAACAACGCGACTATTATCAATGAATATTCTGGAGATAAGGTTTAACGCTACCAAACTTCGTTTAATGAATAAAGTTTAAAGTATATCTAGTTTCGCGCTGGCTTTGTTTCATAGTCTGGTATACTCCTGTTAATTAATGTATTATATACGGCGTTACATATAAATATTAGTAAATTCTAAATCTTCACTAAAGTACAAACGTACCCAGAGCAAAGAGGCTTAATGTGTTTTATTTGATATATAGTCTTCCGTTTGTGAGACTATGTGAGCCAAATATAACTTATCTGATCACTTAGATCTTTACTCTTTACTTTTCAAGAGTAGTCTGGAGCGCAATGAATGAACCAGATGATGAAGACAATTTATTAAATAAAATACATTACGTTTCTGAAAATTTAATAAGCCGATCTCACTTCCGGCATTAGTTGATTACTTTAACTGAATTGTTTGAGCCCCAGACTCATTGGAATCAATTGTCGATTCTGATAACGATATACACAAATGGACAAGGGAACTAAGGCTGGACGTATGTAAACGCTCGGACTACGAAAATAATTTAATTTATACGTTTAGTATCTTGATTAAGGCGTGTACCTGCCTGCTCAACAATTAGCCTAACATTTATCTATATGTATAGAAATGAATTGGTGTTCGTTACTCTCGCAAAACTCGAGAACGGTTGGACAGATTTGGTTCATTTTGGTCTTGAATTATTTGTGGAAGTCCAGAGAAGGTTTAAAAGGTAGATAAATACGAAAATGCTCGGAATTAAATAAAAATAACAATTTTGTTTTTTCTTTGATGTGTCCCCCCTCGGACGGATCCTTTTGTTTGTTTTAAGTTTATACAAAAGCTTAGGCCTTTTATATATAGATTGAGGCATTACAAAGTCTGCCGGGTCAGCTAGTCATCTTATAAATTCGATTGTTAACGGGCAATCCTTTACATTGTTAGGCACTGATTGCAATGGCAAGCAGCACCATCTTGCCTATTTCTGCCAAGAAACAGTCATGCGCTAGTTCAGTTGTGATTCTCACCCTGTATCTTCTGATGGTGGGTGGGGCGTTGAAACTGATGTGTTATACCGTAACTATCTTAAGGTAAGTTACTAAATCGTTTGATCTATCCAGAACAAAAAAAAACAATCTCTCCATAAGGTAGTATATGAGATAATGCGGTTTCAATCTACATATTTCTTAAACATCTAAAAGTGTCTATCATAGACTAGATGAACTCAGGCAAAATCTAAAAATCGCACAAACTATAATTTTAACAAAACCTTGTAATGCAAGTTCTGAACAAGAGAATTAGGACGTCGGTCTACTGAACGTGAGAGTTCGTGCTGGAATACCATTACAATAGTCTTCAACTATGAACAAGTGGAAGTCGTACATTAATAAACGCGTATTATTGTGTGCCAAGCCTGAGATGTGCTCCGCACTAAACGCTTCACTTTCCCCCCTTTGCCTCTTCATGAGTTCTGTCTCATGCGAGGTTTGGACGTTGGTTGTTGAGCGACAGGAGGTTTTAGTCAGTTCGACTCTGACATGCCCCGCCCTCTATCCCCAATGGAGGGCGGAAGTCCGGCGATTTCCTCCTGACCAAAAAAAAAAAAAAAGCCTTAACGATTACTAGCTTTCAAATATTCAGCGACTAAAACAGAACTAGTGACTGAGTTTACTATCAGGAACGTTCATTAGGGTAATTACAGGACTGCGATAAGGTTTCAGAGGTTTCGGTGGTACTTAATTGAAGATGAACGTACAATGCTCAAGGAACAAATTGATTTCCGATTGAACCTTCATTCCATTACATACATCTATTACATAATATTATGGATATTACGTGACCAGAGTTTGCTTCTTTAAGTCTTTCGATAGTATAGCAAGAATGTTAATTATATTGTATAACGACTGCTTCATTTTTCCAACGGGCGTGATTGCTTCGGGTAAGAAATTAATAGAGGATAGTGGTGCCTTCTCGTTTGGGATTGCAACACTTCTTATCTTACCAGTCATTTTCAATTTTACTTTTGTTAGACATATTGTTTCTAAATGCAGACATTGGTATTCTCGACATGTCTATGGCCTCTTCATTCCACTGTCTAATATCACGGCTTTGTGCTTTATTCTACGTATGAATAAACAAAGTGAAAAAATTTGGCGACGCGAAACACTCAATCACTGCTTGATAATTCACTGCTTAATTTGGTAATTTAACTTTTATTCGCCTTCTATTTCTATAGCAAATAACATTGTCAAGGTGACTGACTGCTAGTTAAAATTATTCTAATAGAATATGGTATAAATCTAATAGAGGTTACAGTGAGTAGATAGATATACGTTTCACAGTTGCCTAAAATACGAAGTCTGGATGAGAGAATGTAAAGAGATTTTCATATCGAAGCACGACAAACAAGACTGTCAACATTCATTAGCGGAGAGATAATAAGTAGCAATATGTATATTGATAGCATTAAAACAAGATATCAAATTAAGGCTACGTACGTCCAGGCGTTTTCTTTGCTTATTATCAGCAGTTTTCTTACGATAGCTGAATCTAAGCTTCATAATTTGGCTATCTGCCAAACAGAAAACAAAACAAATAAAAATCAAGATGTTGTATTTTGCTCTAAGACAAAAGATATTTGTCGGAAGCAATCTAATGCACTTAATTTTTTATAGTATTTAAGTGTGTACTAGGCTTTGCTATAACTATATCTAAATATATGGAATACTATAAATAAACTGATTTGTTGAAATCATTTCTGATTCTTATTTATACATTGCAAAAAAGATTCAAAATCAAAATCTCATCAGCTTAACATTTACATTTATATGCGTATGCAGAGATCGGGTAGGTTAGGTCATAGTAGGTAATTTTTTAAAGTGCCAAAATAATTACATACTCATTGTGTGTTTATATTAGAATGTGAATCAATCGTTCATATTCTTTTAGACCACACAAGAAAATCAAAGACAAAGGACAGACGAAAATGTTTTCCATGGCTCTCATTACGACTCTGTAAATTTATTCTACGACCATACACGATTACCCTTAAAACTTGCTATCAAACTATAAACCCTAAAGTTAAGAGACAAGGTTAACTTTCCTACGAAATTGAAACATAGTAAAATAGGTTTATTACGTAAGTTTCGCAGGAAAACAATTGTTTTTGCGCCTAAAATTTGAATTGTGAGTTTAGACATGTAATAAAGTAAAAGCGTTTTTATGATTATAGTTCTAGTTCTGTGTTCTAGTTCTATAGTGAAGTTGTCGTGGCCTAAAGGATAAGACGTCCGGTGCATTCGTATCGAGCGATGCACCGGTGTTCGAATCTCGCTGGCGGGTACCAATTTTTCTTATGAAATACGTACTCAACAAATGTTCACGATTGACTTCCACGGTGAAGGAATAACATCGTGCAATAAAAATCAAACCCGCAAAATTATAATTTGTGTAATTACTGGTGGTAGGACCTCTTGTGAGTCCGCACGGGTAGGTACCACCGCCCCGCCTATTTCTGCCGTGAAGCAGTAATGCGTTTCGGTTTGAAGGGTGGGGCAGCCGTTGTGACTATACTGAGACCTTAGAACTATATCTCAAGGTGTGTGGCGCATTTACGTTGTAGATGTCTATGGGCTCCAGTAACCACTTAACACCAGATGGGCTGTGAGCTCGTCCACACATATAAGCAATAAAAAAAAAAAAAAAAAAATAGTATAGACTAGATCTGTTCAACAATATCAAAAAGATCTTGGCTCCAAAAAATGAAAATGTATAAAGAAAATAAGCCCAAGACAAAGAAAGAACATAGCGCGCTTAAGTCTCGGATAATTCTGAGAATAGGTTAGGAGAAATATAATGATGACAAAACATGAAACTTTATTACTGTGGATAGTTAGATAATATAGCAGGCCGCTCTGAAATGAAGCCATTACCGGCACCCGGCTTATGGTCAAAGTTTATATATGTATTATATATTAGAACATTGGCGAAGTGAGAATTACAAACGTGCGGCAGGTTTGTTTAAAAAAAAATGTACGTGTTTTAACAGGATCAGGAATTTATCGAACGCTTTACACGTAGTCATCCGCTTCTTCATTTTATAGTAATTGACTTAAATTTTAGATGCCTAGTATTTGTAAGGTAAAATTGTTGTACTAAAGTTTAATTTCCTTAAATATTAAAGACAAAAAAATCTAATATGTCGTTTTTCATTCATATTATGTTATTTTGGTTTGAAGGGAAGGTAGCCACAATTGGATCTCACGAAGTCCGACATCTTATGAAGGTCTTCGTAGTCAGCTAACATAAAACAGAATTCTGTTAGTTCGGTAGTATTGATCTACGTCAATAGATGGAACATAGTTATCTATTCTTAGTAAAAAAAAATGTAGTCCCCCAGATTCACGTCTTCGATCTCTTTAAATATCTTTTCGCAACAAAGAGCTACCTTTCAGAAGGTATACAGGAATTTTAACACTTAAGCTAAATTGTATACTAAATATTGATTATTCTCATTTCAATGAGTGGGAGGGCGGTCTGTACGTCTTTTTGCTCAACACCATAACTCACCTGCTTGAAGTCGAGGTTGCTCTGGCAGCGGATAGAATTGGAATTGATCGTGGGCGATTGTATCTAAAACAATTGAATTTCGCGCTTGTTGCGTTTATTTGATAACAGTCGACAAAGAAGAGGACCATCAATCGTTAGGACGCACAATAGCGAATTGTATTGCGTTATTAGCTCAGCATATATAATTGTATTCTAGACTATAATAGAATCCTTAATCCATTCGATTAATTAATTATCGTAAACCACTAATCGGATTCGTACTAATGATACAATTAAATGACGAGTAGTTTTCAATGTGATTTTGCAATTATTTGTCATCTCTCTCAATATTACTCATTGTATATTATAACTCAGTTACGACAAAGCAATCAAAGACTATTACTCAGCGTATTACGAGCTTGCACTGTTAATAACCACCGTCTAACCTATTTCTGTCGTACAGCATTAGGCATGATGGTGCATTTTGGCTTGAGGAGTAGGATAGAGGCTATTCCAGTATTAGATGACTACAACGACATGTTATGGGTTCTGCATTGCTACTTATGCTATGGTGGTCTTTGGTAGTTCAAGTCAAAATATAAGGTATCCGACCACTTGGCAGAGGTTCCATGAGACGGCGGACTGAGTCAGAGCTGCCAGTATTATTCGGTGAAGAATAAGAAGAAGACAAGTAGAATCTATGATTACTGGCACAGCATCAAGTGGATTGAAGTCCGCTTGTTTATATATGGTACTACAACTTAACGTTGCCCCTATTGTGGGGTTTCGATATGTGTGATGTCTCAATCGAAGGATATTCGAACTTTGGCTATATTTGTTTTAGATCTATCATCCTTTAAACAATTTATTTGCTATATGTAATATGTAACTGTTAAAATATGCAGCCCGCTATCAATGAGACCCCGTCTTGTCCATGCCTCACAGACGAACCATTAATCGCGAACTCAGAAGTTCATACGTGAGAATTGAGTCTTAAAATATCTGTTTTCGCAACACCGGCTGCCGCTATTAACGGTATGAGCACAGTTTGCTTCCCTTCAAGAACATTATTATCCACGAAAATTCTCGTGAAATATATTGCACGAGAATTTGTTGGAAAAAAAATGTTGAATGAAATAAAGTTTTATGTAGTTTTTATTACAGACCTGGCAGACTTCACAGTGCCTCAATCGATAAATAAAAGACCTAATTTTGTGTAAAATAAACTAAAAACAAACAAAATGAACCCATCCGACGGGGGACACATGAAAGGAAAAACAAAATGGTTATTTTAATTTCAAGCATTTTATATTTATCTACCTTTTAAAGCTTCTCTAGACTTCCACAAATAATTCAAGACCAAAATTAGCCAAATCGGTCCAGCCGTTCTACAGTTTTAGCGAGACTAACGAACAGCAATTCATTTTTATATAAGTATATAGATTGGTAGACGAGCTCTAGCTATCAAGAAATAATTAAGTAACATGATTATTCGTACGCGACAGTACGTACTACTAATATTCTTTTCTCGAACAAGGCCTACCGGTTAACTCCGTACACCGCATGTACACAGGCCGCGGAAGGGAGCCATATAATATGGTTCTCGTCGCCCTCCAGCCTACCCCCGAGGGTAAGCAAATATTCAACATCCGAACGGTCTGTAGCCTTTCCGGAATCGCAGTCGAAACCCCACACAAGAAAGGCACACCTAGCCAGTGCCATAACTGCCAATTATACGGGCATTCTTCCCGTAACTGTCACGCGCGCCCCCGATGCGTCAAGTGCTTAGGCGATCACGCCACGGCCCTATGCACTCGCGATCAAAAAACCGCGACGGATCCGCCTAGCTGCATCCTGTGTCGAACACAGGGTCACCCCGCAAATTACCGCGGATGCCCCCGAGTCCCTAAAATAAATCGCCGCGTCGCCCGCCAAAACCGCCTCCGAGCTTCCGGCCCAGACATCAAAGCCTCGGCACCCTCTGTGTCGCAGGCTAAGCCAGCGTTCGTTCCGGCGCCGGTGCCTAGTGTCTCGGCCTGGGCGAAACCGCTGCCGTACACGAACACGGCTACAACTCCCTCCTCCGCGATTCGTCCCGCCCCCGTGACTCGTCCCTCTCCCGCGACTTGCCCTCCGACCGCGTCCGACAATCTCGCTTTAGCGATCGACTTCTTTCAGTCGATCAACTTTGAGCGCGTTAACGCTTTGAGCGACGCCATTCGCGCTGCCTCCACTGCACAACACTTTATCGCCGTTGTGCAAGAATACGCCGACGTATACGCCTCATTAAATACGTACGTCCTCCCCTCACTCCGCCGGTAATCAACGGCGTATATAAGTAGAATAAAGCCCCTATCCGTAACGATAGGATTTTTTAACGCTTACGGTCTCGCAAATCAACGTGATCAGGTTTCTGACTTTTTGCGTGACCATCAAATTGATATATTTTTAGTGCAGGAGACCCTACTTAAGCCCGCGCGCCGTGACCCTAAAATCCCGAACTATAACATGGTCAGGAACGACAGGCTCTCTGCTCGTGGTGGTGGCACCGTCATTTACTATAGAAGAGCCCTGCATTGCGTCCCGCTCGATCCTCCCGCGCTCGCTAATTTCGAAGCATCAGTGTGCCGCATCTCACTGACGGGACACGCGCCGATCGTTATCGCGTCCGTTTATCTTCCACCGGATAAGATCGTTCTAAGCAGTGATATCGAGGCGCTGCTCGGCATGGGAAGCTCTGTCATTCTGGCGGGCGACCTAAATTGTAAACACATCAGGTGGAACTCACACACCACAACCCCGAATGGCAGGCGGCTTGACGCGTTAGTTGATGATCTCGCCTTCGATATCGTCGCTCCGCTAACCCCGACTCACTACCCGCTAAATGTCGCGCATCGCCCGGATATACTCGACATAGCGTTATTAAAAAACGTAACTCTGTGCTTACACTCGATCGAAGTAGTTTCAGAGTTAGATTCAGACCACCGTCCCGTCGTTATGAAGCTCGGTCGCGCTCCCGATTCCGTTCCCGTCACGAGGACTGTGGTGGATTGGCACACCCTGGGCATCAGCCTGGCTGAATCTGATCCACCATCGCTCCCGTTTAGCCCGGACTCTACCCCGTCTCCTCAGGATACCGCTGAAGCCATAGACATCTTAACGTCACACATCACCTCGACATTAGATAGGTCATCGAAACAAGTTGTAGCGGAGGACTTCCTTCACCGCTTCAAATTGTCCGACGATATTAGGGAGCTCCTAAGAGCTAAGAACGCCTCAATACGCGCCTACGACAGGTATCCTACCGCGGAAAATCGTATTCGAATGCGTGCCCTACAACGCGACGTAAAGTCTCGCATCGCCGAAGTCCGAGATGCCAGATGGTCTGATTTCTTAGAAGGACTCGCGCCCTCCCAAAGGTCTTACTACCGCTTAGCTCGTACTCTCAAATCGGATACGGTAGTAACTATGCCCCCCCTCGTAGGCCCCTCAGGCCGACTCGCGGCGTTCGTTGATGACGAAAAAGCAGAGCTGCTGGCCGATACACTGCAAACCCAGTGCACGCCCAGCACTCAATCCGTGGACCCTGTTCATGTAGAATTAGTAGACAGTGAGGTAGAACGCAGAGCCTCCTTGCCACCCTCGGCTGCGTTACCACCCGTCACCCCGATGGAAGTTAAAGACTTGATCAAAGACCTACGTCCTCGCAAGGCTCCCGGTTCCGACGGTATATCCAACCGCGTTATTAAACTTCTACCCGTCCAACTCATCGTGATGTTGGCATCTATTTTCAATGCCGCTATGGCGAACTGTATCTTTCCCGCGGTGTGGAAAGAAGCGGACGTTATCGGCATACATAAACCCGGTAAACCAAAAAATCATCCGACGAGCTACCGCCCGATTAGCCTCCTCATGTCTCTAGGCAAACTGTATGAGCGTCTGCTCTACAAACGCCTCAGAGACTTCGTCTCATCCAAGGGCATTCTCATCGATGAACAATTCGGATTCCGTAGAAATCATTCATGCGTTCAACAGGTGCACCGCCTCACGGAGCACATTCTTGTGGGGCTTAATCAACCAAAACCGTTATACACGAGAGCTCTCTTCTTCGACGTCGCAAAAGAGTTCGACAAAGTCTGGCACAACGGTTTGATTTTCAAACTATTCAACATGGGTGTGCCGGATAGTCTCGTGCTCATCATACCGGACTTCTTGTCGAACCGCTCTTTTCGATATCGAGTCGAGGGAACCCGCTCCCCACGACCTCTCACAGCTGGAGTCCCGCAAGGCTCTGTCCTCTCACCCCTCCTATTTAGCTTATTCGTTAACGATATTCCCCGGTCGCCGCCGACCCATTTAGCTTTATTCACCGACGACACGACTGCTTACTATTCCAGTAGAAACAAGTCCCTAATCGCGAAGAAGCTTCAGAGCGCAGCCCTAGCCCTAGGACATTGGTTCCGAAAATGGCGCATAGACATCAACCCAGCAAAAAGTACTGCGATGCTATTTCAGAGGGGAAGCTCCACACGGATTTCCTCCCGTATTAGGAGGAGGAATCTCACACCCCCGATTACTTTCTTTAGTCAATCCATACCCTGGGCCAGGAAGGTCAAGTACCTGGGCGTTACCCTGGATGCATCGATGACATTCCGTCCGCATATAAAATCAGTCCGTGACCGTGCCGCGTTTATTCTCGGTAGACTCTACCCCATGATCTGTAAGCGAAGTAAAATGTCCCTTCGGAACAAGGTGACACTTTACAAAACTTGCATAAGGCCCGTCATGACTTACGCGAGTGTGGTGTTCGCTCACGCGGCCCGCACACACATAGACACCCTTCAATCTCTACAATCCCGCTTTTGCAGGTTAGCCGTCGGAGCTCCGTGGTTCGTGAGGAACGTTGACCTACACGACGACCTGGGCCTCAAATCTATACAGAAATACATGAAGTCAGCGTCGGAACGGTACTTCGATAAGGCTATGCGTCATGATAATCGCCTTATCGTTGCCGCCGCTGACTACTCCCCAAATCCTGATCACGCAGAAGCCAGTCACCGTCGACGCCCTAGACACGTCCTTACGGATCCATCAGATCCAATAACCTTTGCATTAGACGCCTTCAGCTCTAACAGTAGGAGCAGGCTTAGGGACCTCGGTAACCGTACTCGTCGAACTCGACAAAGAGTTCGCCGTGCAACCTAACCCATGAATCAGCTCGCTGAGTTTCTCGCCGGATCTCGCGAAGCAGCTACTCTTGAGTTGTTAGGTCTCCTTCGGAGGCGCTCGGGTAGCTGTTAGCAAATCCCACCCCTCCTGGCTGAGCCTTTGCTCGCCCACCTGTCCTGGTGAAACTGGAAAGGCCTCCGGGCCACCAGTACCCTACAATCACAAAAAAAAAAAAAACTAATATTCTTGAAATTATAATGCACGTTTATTCATGTAATATAAAGTACTCCTAGTCTCATAAGGACAACAGTTCTCAGACATTTGCTGATCCAGACGTGTAGCCCTCATAGTCCTGCTCCACATATTTCTACAGCGGGTATTGCTTGATCGCTAGGGTAGGTCCGCTGTCAGCTAAGTCATTTGTAATTTTAATCTGTTAAGTGAAGTTTTCAGATTTAGCACTACGCACTTATGACGCGCAGAAGGTGAGTCCCACAATTTTAAATTCATTATCCCACCCAACCCAATAAAAAATATGTATGTAACTATATCCGAAGCGATCACAAAACTTTCGTAATGCAACTACACTCATCACGGACCAATTGTTCCAATGCTGAACAAAAAAAGTTTGCTTAAAATAATTTCGGCAACTGCGCAAAATCATTTCGGTATTCAAATGAAGTCCCAAGCGAATTTCATCGCGCCAAACATGCCCCAGATATCGTCTATTATAACTTACATTTCAATTTTGCTTTCGTAAAAATACACAATAACATTAGTGCAGAACAAAATTGAAAGGTGTATTTTAATCCAGTACAGTAGGTACGGTTGATGAAATCATTAGTTCGCGATAGTAAGATTTTGATGTATTTTCATTATTGATCTCAATCTTCAGTCTCTGGATCGATTCGGCTAAAATCAAACTCCAACAGCTCCATCAAATTTCATTCAGATAAAAATAAACATGTATTCTTTCTGTTTCAACTGAAGTCTCTCCTGACTAATACTCGGACAGAGGTTATAAAGTGAGTGACACAGGGTTTTGGTCGGTTCAAATTTATACGCTAGCTTGATAGGTAGCGTATTGAGCGACGAGCCGTAGTTCGGTCTTTTTTCTACATAATAATATAATTTTATTGTAACTATACAGATAATGCGATTCTGATAATTATATTAATTGAATATTAATTTGCGCAGCTAGTGTAATATAATATACGTATATATTCACTAATATATTCGAAATTTAAGTCTAAATCACTCATCAAAACAAGTTTTACGTGATTTATGCGTGTCATATATTGATGGGACCTTAATTTAAAAAAACTTTTTAAAAAAACGCGATCTAGTGCTATTTTCAAATGCGCAAATCATTAAAGTATGTTGTAATAAATATATCGAGTTATACCATCATCGTATTGAACATTTTTTACGTGATTAATTATCAAAGTTTAGTCAAAATTTTGTAAAGTTGTTTAATGCAGAGGCTCGGATGCTCTCCAAGCAAGATGCTTCGTCATTCTTTTAATAATTCACGCCGTCTGAATCGTCAGCATGACAAATTACTGAGCGAGACCCGGTACTCGCATTAACCACAGTGCTACGGTAACAAAACGTTCACTGGCTATCTAAGAATCTAGATCTTTCTGATTGTGAATTATTTTTTACACAACAATACGATACGACAGTCCATTTAAAGTGCTCAGTACAGATTTAGCGACTCCGGTCATGCTCACCTTAGAATCATTCTTTGCTAATTTATTATTTGAGTTCCAATTTGTATTATTTACATTCGAAATTTATGATCAAATTATCCGACGGGATGTTCATCGAACTATGTCACGTTTCTTATCCTCGAGAAGTCTACACCTCCGACGTGTAATGCGTGTGAGAATGCAATATTGAAGCTTTTCCCTACGTCATTTCCTGTTGCTAAACTTTTCAGCTTTGAGCCGAATACCCGATGAACGAACCCGCTTAGAAAGGAGCTTTTTCGATGCATTTGAGATTCTCTTTTTAAAATATTTTTCAAAGTTATTTGTATTTTATTTGCCTTCAGTAAACTGATTTAATGTGGTTTCAGATTTTATTTTGACTGTTGAATTCGCTTGATCTTTATACTATTACCTTAATATTATAAATATATTAAAAATGACGTTACAACGAATGGTTTTGTTAAAATTATTAGTCTTATTAGTAAAATTCATGAACAAGGAGACATGTCCATGACCACTTATCATCAAGTCGGTCATATGTTTAGTTACCAATTTGGAACAATGTTTCAAGAATAAAGACATGTATGAGTATAAAATTGCAAGCTAATATTAATTCAGAATACAATAGAAATCTGCACTGGAAGCATTCAATGGCTATTGTATAGCAAAACCTTTGTATTTGACTGACGCTGTAGGTCGACCAAGCTCTAAAAATATTGCAGAATCCAGAATTAAAAGTATTTTTAAACGTGATTTCTGAAAAATAAATTGAATTTTGAAACATTGAATGTTTAATAATCCAGGTAGTCCATTTTTTTTAATACGAATAAAAGATGCGAACTTTGAAAATAACATTTTCTACTACTATGATGTTTGAAGTATAATAATTAAATAAAACACAAATTACAGTATGTATACAGCAAACGTGTTTATTTCAATATCAAGTGTAATAATATTAATAATATTTATATAAGTTGGAGTTATAAAGTCATATAGCGCATTGTCTACAGTTTATTTAAAGTAGGAGATAGGGGGAAGAAGGAATAGGATTTTTCGAGACTTGGAATAAAATGGCTACGAATTTCGGTAGTTGAGCTTTATCGCCATCGTCATCATCAGCCCACAGTTGTCCAGTGCTGGACATAGGCCTCTCCTAATCGACACCACTGAGCTCGGTCTTCGGCTCTCCTCATCCTTGAGCTTTATTTAAGCTTGGTTGTTCTTCAGGTGGTGTGGTTTGTTGTTGGTAAGTCAATTTGTTGTTTTTGGTAATATAGGCTTTTTTATAACATATTATTTATTAAATTTTGCGTTGCTTATACCACCAAGGAATATAAGGATAATTAAATTTAAATATCATCAGTTTTATTTATCGCCGTCTAACCTCAAACACTGAAAATGTTTATGTTATTAGTTTAGGCCTTCGCTCTATTTATGTATCAGTATTACCGTTTATTTAATACAAACTCAATACTCGCACCAGTCTCGACTGTGTTACGACAATGCGCCACACAACTCCGGCTAACGAGCACCCACGGAACGAAACGATGTAAGATTGAATTTCAAAAATACACGTCTTCAAACTATACAGTAGCTAAATGCGAGTGTTAAAACATTAGGCTGTACGCGATGCAATTATTTAATGAATTGTTCAACCGGAGGAATGAGGGAGGGGCGTGAAAGACGATGTACATAATAATATGTGTATACATATATGTACTATTAAAACATGATATTATATACCAAGTGTAGTTACTTTGACGTATACTAATAAACGTTAATATTGCTCTTGGTGGCTTCAGTTTTTTATATAGTTGTGGATGCTTTATGAAAAATAAACGTTTTTTTTATCACGGTCATCAACATCAGTGTCATAATATGGTACAAAGTTTTGGAGACAATATAGAGACAGAGCAAATATATTCATTAGTATCGAATTCAAACAAGACTGTGCTTCAGCTTATAGGTTTTTTAGAGGCTCTGCATTCAACGTATGAATTGAGGTAGACGCGAACATAATCCGCCTGTTGGGGTAGCGCAAGACATACCTATGCGATATGTAATACCTTGAGGCACCGTGATTACAGGGCGACATGTGATTGTGAGCAAGTTAGTGAGTGAATGAGCGAGTGAGTGAATGAATGAGTGAGTGAGTGAATGATCACTCACTCACTCACTTTAATATTTTCGAAGGGTTTCTGTACGGCCATAACATCGTTTCGTCACCGATGCTCGTTATTAAGACGTAGTTACACGTGCTCAAAATAATTACAAAATAACAGCCAGACATCAGACCCTTAAGTACGCTAATTAATAAAGGTTCAAAAACAGTTCAGTCACAATTTTATAAGATATTTTTTTATTTTTTATTTATCACCCTTTTATTCTAAATCGCCTAAGAAACTTGTAAAGATAAGTTTTTCGAGGGTTAGAAAGAGAGAAAACAAGATTTATTACTTTCCTTCGTTGTAGTTTTTATCAGATTTAGCAGTTCTACCCCAAGCGTTATTTTCAGGGTGAAATCTCAATACAAGTTGAATAAAATATACGTAATAATCGTTTGTTTGTCATTCTGTCAGCGTCCGGATGGAATATCGAATTACACGATAAATATTTATTCAAATAAAACACTCGAACAGACTTATTGACTCTGTCAATCGTATTATCTTTGCAAATTTTTAAGCGATTTTGGAAATTCGCTGAATTTTTTAGTTATTTACAAGAAAATTCGAAATTATTTAGAACATATTTTTTAAAATATATTCCAGATCTTTTAAATGCAGTGGTCACATATTATTTATCAACCCAATATAATTAAGCAACGCACTCTTGAATTATTGTGACAAAAAAAACCATGTTCACGAGTAATGTTCATGTCAGTACATCCGGAATTTCTCCGAAGTCACAGCCGACGTCATAGTTTAGATTGGTTGAACATTCAATTTGAGATACTGCATATTTATTTTAAGATTCAAAACGTACAAAACTGCTTTAGTGTAATTAGTTCAAATTCATTACGTAATGTTTGCACCGCGCTCTCTCATCTAATTTACGAATATCATGCACATTATTGATTCCACATCGAATTTCAATTGTGATTAAATTGGTGTAAAATATTAGTGAAAAGTTCGCAATTGCTAATGAGCGGCTTCAAATACTTAGTTTCAAATGTTAACTTCATTAGTAATGTGTGGAATTACATTTTAATGTGCATGAGAATACGATTAATTTTAATTCATTTTAATAAAGATAGTGTTGTTATATATTCAAAATAAGGGTAGTACTAGAATTATTGACTTCACTTGAAAAACAAATTTGAATAAAATAAAAACTTTAGATTTGGATACTGTTCAATTTTGTTGAATTCTAACTACTTATATTTTCGCTTAAGTTCGTAAAGCGATATTTATAATTTTAATATCAAAATAAAAACACTTTCGCTCCTTAGATTATTCAGTACCTTATTTTTCTTTTATTAAAGCCTTACTTTACATTTTCAAATCAAAACACTTTCAATTCCCGATCTATAAACATGTTCGAAGTAAATCACAAAGTCATCTGTTTTTAATCAAGGGAACTAAGGTTTTATTTTTTTAATTTAAATTAATTATAAAAATCAGTCGTGGAAGACAATGTTGAAATGTTGTCTCTGTGTATTATTCAACAATATAATATATTTTTTCACAAATCTATAGTTTTGCTTCTAGTCAATAAAGTCAACGTACATAGTGCAGTCATTCCTGGAGGCGATTTAGTCAGAAGTGATATGTGGTCTGAAGGATAGTTTGAGCAGAGGACACAGGAAGGTAGAAGTGCCATTACATCGAACATCTATCATGCACTACAACATTTATTTATAATAATAATTATACGACATTTATTAGTTGAAGACAGCTGTCAAATTAGGAAAGGTTATTTATTAAACCATTATTTTAGTGACTACCTATCCAATAAGTGGACGCACAAAGTGATTGGCAGCGTGCTGTTCCGAAATACGACAGCTGTTTTCAATACACTTAAAAGTGATTATTTTGTAATTAATTAAAAATTTAATTTTTGTAAATACTTTTCCGAAATATTCCACTTTTATGTTTCTTAATTCTGTTACTGTAGCGGTCATTAAATGAAAACAGAAGTCGTTAACAATAATAACTATATTGTTGAAAATCCATATTGGAAAAGTGTTTAGTAAAATTTCACACAACATTGAAACTTGATCAATTCGTATCATAATTACGGAATATGTTTGTGTCCGAGAGCGTTAAAGCGTGTTTTCACGCATCTGTCGTTATTTAATATTAATTAAAATCGAATACCAACTCATTTGGAGCTCCATTTAAATATTGATGATATCAGAATTTAATTTGCATGATTTGCGTCATGGTACGAAATCTTGATTATTAAATTATAATAAATTAGTACACACAGCATTTAATTTTGTGTATAGAGTACAACAATTTCTTGGTTCAAATACTTGACCTAATTAAAAAGAATGAAATACGAAAAAATCGTCACAATAAAATAGCTTGTCAGTCGGCCATGTTTCTTTCATCGTTTGACAGATGCGTGACGTCACTTGTCGTGTTTAAACGTTCTCTGTGTAAAAAGCATTGCTGGTGCAGTTGCCGTTGTCGCTGGGCGAGTCCGGGTGCTCCTCAGGCTCGACACCGTTTGTTCGCATTTCGTCGCGGACCTGGATATAAAAGGTATATCATTCACAAGTCACAATTTTCTCACACAAATGTTGAGGAAGCAGATTCGATCTAGTTTTTTTGCTAAAAAAAAGATGTGTGGTGTCGTGGGACACCGTATAGGAACGAAGTTCCTTTTTATAAAAAAATATTAATTTTAAGTTCTATTCGAGGTATACAGAAAATAATTACCTATTCGGGTATAAATTTTTATTATGATTTTTTTATTGATAAAAAAAGATATTCCAAAACAAATTAATATACACTAAAACAATAATCATCGAAATTGGTTGGCGTGATATTGAGTTATTGAGGTATTTAATGCAAATTTAAGGCTTATATGGTTTTTTCATTAATACCATTATCAGAACTGAACTAAATTAAAATGAGAACACACGGAAAGCGTCAGCTTTCTAATAAAAAAATAATCATCAAAATCGATTCATCTAGTCAAAAGTTATGAGGTAACAAACATAAAATCTTACGTTACGGACGTTTTTTCCCGGTTAGGGTACCCCTCCGCATCGTCTCATAAGGAACTTCGTTACAAAAATAAAATAGCCGCAATTTTCACACTATGATTAATTTCTGTTAAAAAGTTTGCGTTAATATTTGAAGCAAAACTATTCTTTTTTAGACTGCGAAATTATAAGACGCACGGCTGAAAAACGTTTACGTCCATTTCATTTTAGTATGTTGTCTATGATGCATTGCCAATAAAAGTGTTAAAAATGTTAGCATACATCCTGTTATATACGATTGTACTTTTCGGCTATACTTATTTTAAGGTTTCATCACAAGTTTAATTATTTTATTTCAAACAAACGTTTACAGTTTGTAATTATTACGGATGATTGACGAGATCTTCATAGTCTCTCAATAAAGTTACTCCTCAGAACTGAAATTTACCTTTTCCACCTGTCGCATTACGCGTAGCATATTGAGGCCGGCCAAGTTCTTTAACTCCTGAACACTCCACTGTCCACTCCTAAGCAGTTCAGCAAACAGTTCTGGGTATTTTGACACATCTTCCAAGCCACGGGGAACCCTGGACATTGAGAATCCGCATTGAAGAATACGTATGCATCACTCCTGATCGAAATTTCTTCGTTTTTATATTTTACTGTCAACCCGATTTTATACACGTAACAATTTGAGAACCACTACATGCTCGGCGAGATAGGATCTATATTTCATTTTCATTGTAAATTCATCTTTCAAACTTTTTTGGAACACGGCAGCGGAATTGCAATCGGGTAGGAAAATATGGTATTCGTATATTCCAGAACCGGATGACCTATTTAACGTCACATTCCTCGCCACTTTCGTGAGCTACTCACCTGTTGACGCCGTCGAAGTCTCCGCCGATACCTACGTAGTCAGCACCAACCAGTCTCTTGATGTGGTGGAAATGCTCTGTTCGGAGAAATATAAATATTATTGTTTATTTAGACCTGTTCGCTGCCATCAATAACAACAATTTTCTTTTTAAGATTGAGAAGAACAGAGAGTTGATGTCTGGACGTCTAGGTTTGATGAAATATATGCTGAAACCTATTATATTCTAATATTTCTGATCTGATTCATTCTATGACTAAGTCTTTAGACTAAGTCTCGATAGCGCAATAATATTAATGCTATACTCGTAGTGCGTATAGGTTGTTGCTTTCATAGAACAAAAACGAATCAAAATAAGTTAAAATGGACTCATCATTTGCCCGGTGACATGAAGTCAAAATCTCAATTTTACTCTATGAAAGTAGTCTCGTGTTATAAACAAGAATTCTTTACTAAACCAGTCATGTGTTCTGGTATTTGTTACGATCATGGCAAAGTTTTTAAGCAGGAAGATATCGCGCGAGTTCTAAATAACCTCCAGCGCCGGGCCTATAGAGATCTTTTTTTTATTTTTTTTTATGATTGAATTTTCAGAAATTTAAATCAAAATCTTACTATCGCGAAACAATGACTTCATCAACCATACCTACTGTACTGGATTAAAATACACCTTTCAATTTTGTTCTGCAACACTTTTATTGTGTATTTTTACGAAAGCAAAATTGAAATGTAAGTTATAATAGACGATATCTTTTTTTTTTTTTTTTTTTTTTTTTTATGGTTGAAAGTTTACTGGTGGCCCGAAGGCCTTTCCAGTTTCACCAGGACAGGTGGGCGAGCAAAGGCTCAGCCAGGAGGGGTGGGATTTGCTAACAGCTACCCGAGCGCCTCCGAAGGAGACCTAACAACTCAAGAGCAACTGCTTCGCGAATGAATCTACTGCCGGATCGGAATCGCGCCCCGCTGAGAAGATCCGGCGAGAAACTCAGCGAGCTGATGGATGGGTTAGGTTGCACGTCGACCTCATTGTCAAGTTCGATGAGCACGGTTACCGGGATTCCTCAGCCTGCTCCTAGTGTTAGAGCTGAAGGTATCTAATGCAAGAGTTATTGGATCTGATGGATCCGTAAGGACGTGTTTAAGGCGATGACGGACGACGAACTTGCTCCTGCGTGATCAGGATTCGGGGAGTAGTCAGCGGCGGCAACGGTAAGGCGATTATCATGATGCATAGCCTTAAACGGCTGTCAACGCTTGACTGTCATGATACGTACTTATAAAATCACTACACTCTATAATTACTCTCCGTTTGAAATAACGTCCAAATTAAACTAATCAATTTCAATTCGGAAAGTTTTACTTTGATTCCATTGGAATTTAAGCATTATTATCTTTTCAAACGAGAACACAAAATAAGTTTGAGATTGAATGCGTATGTATCTCATCGGAATTTACGATGCCGTATCAAAAACTTTCTCACACCGTCCAAACAGAAAACTCAATCAAGTTCGTGTCTGCTCGAATGGAAGCCGTACAACAAACTATACCAGTGCCATAACGACGTTCAGAACTTTTAGACTCATGCCAACATTCTACATCTTAGTTTCTTAATCACCGAATAACAAACATTTTGTTTGAATTGTCTTTTATAGTAGTAGGTGTAAAGAAATAAAATCACAGTAAAATGCTTGGAATTTAACAGGAGTTCATGAACTTTTTGAAAGAACTCGAGAAACTATGCGCAGTGATTTTATTTCATTTCCTCGCTGATACTAAGCGGCTAATGAACTATCATTATTAAACGTTTACAGCAGAATAAAAACTGGGTCGTGCTTCTTTATATTATGTATTTTTTTAATTCATCCTTTATTTACCTATCCTTATATACTGGTGGTCCCTCTGTAGTCGAAATTCGACTATAATTATTTGAAATTATAAGTTTGAACATTATTAAAGTTCTATTGTCAAAGATTATAATTTATCAATCATACTTCTATAATCACAGATTTCGCCAAGACTACAACTATAAACAAATATTAATAAAGATAAACAATATTAATTTATTCTCACTTTGACCACAGTTTTTTTTTTCTTTATGGCATTAGTTTTAAAACCATAGATTATAAGCAATGACAAAAGTTTGACAGTAAATAAAGGGTGTGTATATGTGTGTGTGTGTGTGTCAAATACATGGTAGTGTGTGTAATGCTTTTTTATTGATTATTTATATGTATTATTAATGGATAATTTAAAAAAAAATATTAGCATTCTGCACTCCTTCTCTATATTTTCTAAAAGTTTGCGAAATTTCATACTCTTTCGTCCGCGCAATTTGCGTAAAAAGGGGTACAAAGTTTTTGCTTTACATATTAATATATAGATATAGTTGACGTATTTTCGCACTTCTATACTCATTAGATTTATCTAACCGATTCACTAATATCATACAAAATGTGTATAATTTTTTTTTCGTGGTCAAAGCCAATAAGCCTAAAATTGCTACAAAAGTCGCCTACACACATTCACCAGTTTTAAATACTTCATCACCCATCGGGAGCTATGAATGAATCGGTATATATGCTCTGTCTTATCATTTAATGTTCGTAAGCCCACTGTAGACACCATTGAAATATTCGAATAGTTTTGCTGAAAACAATATTAGAACAAAGCCGAGCGGGTCGTGTTTACAAACTTTCACCGCATCTCGTGCCATATACGAGCCAATTGTAATTGTAACAATGTAATAATTTTCACCCCATTAACTAAATATAAGCCGTGTTATAGGCTTGTCTTTTGTGTTGTGTATGGCAGGAAGTTTTACCAACTTAAATCATAGTTGATCAAATTTCCTTCAGAAAGGTATAGTTAAAATATTTTTTACGGGTTAATACCGTTTTTTCGCATTTCATGGTCAAGGAAAAATATGGTGTTACTTTTAGATATTCGAATTACTACTACTACTACTACTACTACTACTACTAACGTGAGTACAAACCTTAAAAGAGTAATTATAATTATGAGTATCGCTCACGACACTCACGAAAAACCCAAGAAAATACTTTTAATAGTTGAACCAATGATTTTTTATACAACCGATATGTTATCTTTATAGTAACTGACTATTCAAATCTGATCGCGCCATATATATCTACATACCTACCGATATAGTGCACACACATGTTGACAAGTAGCATTAATGAAAAGTACAAAAGATGGGATAAGCGCGTGAGTAAAAAAGATAGCTATAATTGGAACGATTGCACTTGTTATATTATTATTGCATTTGTTTAGACGCGACTAAAGACGAAACGTCCCAATTGGCCTGTTTACGAGTCTTCACTTGACGTGCGCTTGAAACATATCTGCTTCTTTTTACATATAAAATATCATTGAGTTGAGCGGTCGGTTCGTTCGTTTGTCGTCTGTTTTACGTACATATTATGTTTTTTTATGGGATTTTATGACCTGGTAACTAAGACCTTTAGGTCATGTCTTATTTTATTTTATATTCTTATTTTTATGAAAAATGATAATATGGAGTGAAATGAAATAAAATGAAGATGATTAATTTGATACATTAATTATTATAACTGGGATGAAATTAAATGAAATGAGATGAGATGATATGGGATGAAATATAATCTCAGTAAAATGGTGGTCGTTTACTGAGACTTTTTCAGTGGACTTTTTGGAGGACCCGAGAAGTGACGTCCAGCGGCTTTATTTCATTTTCCCACATTTGTGCACTTTCACGGATATTAAACAGTTAATAAACCACCGTTATTACACATTTGAACCTGAAGAAACACTAAATAGACAAAATAAAACAAATCACACAACTTCACTCCTCGCATTCCCGCCAAAAAGTCCACATATGTACGTATGTGAGCCGTCGGTTCGTTCCTTGTTGTCTGATTCGTGTTTGTCTTTTAAAAACGCATTGAAAATACAACTGCCGCACTCACGTCCGTCCTCGTTCCATTTCTTTTCTTTGTTTTATTTCATATCACCTGTCAAGTCTCTGTCGTAGTCTATGTCCAGTCATTGTAGGTCGTATGCACTGTCAAAGAGGTTGCACGCCACGAAAATAGATAAATTATATAGGTTTGGTTGCCACGAATGCATTGTTTTTTTCTGTTGTTAATTGAGCGTTACTTCAGGTTTAAACGTATTATAATGATAGCTTATTGAGCGTTTAGCATCTGTGAACGTGCACAAGTATGGGCAGATGAAACAAAGCCGAGCTAGACGTGGCTTCTTTCACACTAATCTACTTGACATTATTAATTCATGTTATTTCATTTAATTTCATCCGAATTTTTATCTAATTAATTTCATTCCACTCTATACCATTTTAACTTAATAGTGTATGTAAATATTAAAAAAATAATTATTTAAAAAAATAATTAGGCTGGCAACAACGGCATCGCAAGGAAGCGATTGCTAAACTGAATTAAAGACGTAGACGAAGAATGAGATTCCAAAGTTTTATTCTTAAATGCTTCAGATTCGGTTTTACTATCGTAAAGTATACATTTTACAATCCTGGTAGTTTACTTGCTACGTTTAGTGTACGCGACGCGTCATGTTCTAGACTTTACCGGGGCGTGCGGAACTAATGACACCAACGCTCGCTTCAGTAAAAGGCGATGTACGTCGTGGTGCTACCATCCGTGAAATTATTATTTTTCTCCCCGGGAATAGCTGAGCGTTGCCAATACCGTGAAATTATATACATATTATTTTGACGTTAGTTCCATTTTTGCAAAATGTCTTACCTGCTTATACGGATTTTGTATATTGGTATTTTACTTAGTTCTTGATTTTTGTGAGCTCTTCGTAAAACTTGACATTCAAATGTAAAGTCATGAAATTTTAATTTAATGAAGCAATGCTTCCGATTCTCCGTGTAAAACAAGAAATACCAATAAAAACCACTTGGGGTCTGGTGCTCTACCGTAATGGAAGTCGAAGAGTGGTAATTAAAATGATAATGATGCTCATGGTAAGACTTATTGAGGCGGAAATTTATGACAGGTTGGTACCACCGTACTTCCTTTGTTGCAAGTGCATACCGCTTTGAATCCTACCTTCAGTGAATCAGTATTTATATCGGCCAATTATCTGAACATCAAATGTTCAGCTCACTCGATTATTGGAAACAACTAGTGAAAACATCGTGTTGATTTTTTGAGGCTAAAATCTATCGAGAAAACAGTATTTTAATTGCACGTTAACAACGTGTGCTAGCGAATAAAAATAACGAAAGCTCGCTTCGCCTTCCCGTGACAACTGCCCGAAAAAGCTATCAAACAGGCAGCGAATGTACTAAAAAATATTTTGTGTGAAAATTTCCAACATTTGCGAGCTTTTTTTTATTTTGAAAATACTCGGAAGCGTTCTATGTGTTTGCAGTTAATTGGCAGCATGTGCGTGTTTTTGATGGTACTATAAAAATACAGTTTATTCTAAGTTAGTTATTTAAAAATGAAAATGTTTTTATATATATTTGTGAATCAATTTTAAATAAACATAATTTATAAATAGCATTAGAATTATAGAGAACTAACGCAAAAAACGTGCTTTTTGGAAAACATCAAATAAAGTTTTAAAAACTGAAAAGACGTACAGGAAGGGGACGGAGTGAAAGAGAGCGATAGATAAGTTTGTCCCTTTTTAAGCTACTTTTGGTCATTTGATTATTAAGAGTCGCTGAAAAGGGTCGTTCTATGCCAATCTTTGGATTAAAGCCGAAATTTTTTGATGGGTCTCTGTAACTCTAAAGGTATGTATGTAATTATATATTCTAAGTATGTATAATTTTTAGAAAGTTGTTCTTATTTCAACATTTTGGTTCGTAAAATTCTTGTTACTGAAATGTTTAACATAATTGCCAATTAAGTAAGTCGACGCTCCCAATTAACTTGGTGCTAAGTGGTTGACAAAGCCCATTAACATCCCTTATTTCAATTTCGTCATCCAACTTGAGGGGTTTTGACCTCATATCTCGAAGCGGATGACGGGGATTCACTTTTTTTCTACCTATGCTGATAGCCTTGAGAGGCTATTTCAGCTTCTCCTTGACGTGTAGGTGAGCTCACGGGGCTCAAACCATAGTGTTGCTAACACTGAGCCTGGCAAGAGCAGTGCTTCGCAGAATCTACCACCGGATCGGAAACGCGACCCACTGAGAAGATCCGGCGAGAAGCTCAGTGGGCTGTGTCTATGGGTAAGGGGCTTACTACGGTAACAATACAACATCAAAAATAGACGTGCACTTTTGATGTATTTGTGTTTGTGTGTTCATCTGTATGTGTGAACGAGTTACTCGAAATAGACGACTGCTTTGCGTTGGAAATGGGCAAGGTGGATCCTATCAGTTTGAACTCATTTGTCATCATAAATTAAGTGGATTGTTAGTAGAGTGATCATTGTGAGAAATTTCAGGAATGTTATCTTGAGAGGAGTGCATTATCATCATTAATACACCGATATTGTTACTAACACCCCGAATTAAAACAGTTAATCTTGAGTGGTCGAGCATTAGTTATGAACTCAACTTCAACTAAGTGTTGTGTCAAGTTACAAGAATTTGTGAGCACAGTTAAACTTGAAATACTATCTCGCACTTTAGCTACCCTTAACCACAATAGAAACTAAGTTTAAGCAACAAGTAGACTGAAACGTGTGTAAAGATGTAAAGAAACTATATCTCTACAAAGTACATTTGTACAGCACTCTATGGCTGTTAAGTAATCATATAGGTGGCGCTGTCGGTAATGGCGGTAATGTCGGTAATGGCGGTAATGTTGGTAATGGCGGTAATGTTGGTAATGGCGACATACATAGATGTTGAAGCAGATGACATCCGCCATGTTCGTGCATATTGTTACTAAATTAAATAAGATAGGAAAGTTATTATGAAAAGGAATTGAGAGTAATAGACTTTAAATGTAGTTTCTTTGTTTTCAGGTGAGATACATATTATAAGTTTATAGTTAATAGTACAATTACTCTTGTGTACGTTTTACGTTACTAAAATAATAAATTTTTGTTTTCAGAGCAACGCCATTGTTTATTTCAAACTTACAATTCTTAGTACAAAAATAGAAAAAGTTTTTTAAAGATAAATACTTAAGTGTAACATAAAGATGTTATTAAATTTCATACCGTGTATATAGTCTACCTGCTTAGGTTTAGTGTTATTTCGTGAACTATGTAGTAGTTGCGTCGAGCGGTGTGATTCTCGTTATTTCATCACAGCTATGCCATTTAGTCGCGAGAGGAACACTTATAATCCATCCAGCGCTAAGTTTTATTTTTATTTTTATTGCTTAGATGGGTGGACGAGCTCACAGCCCACCTGGTGTTAAGTGGATACTGGAGCCCATAGACATCTACAACGGCTATGAGCTCGTCCACCCATCTAAGCAATAAAAAAAAACTAGAAACTAAGAATAAGGGTTATGTGCCTTGTCGTTACCTATCGACAAAATTCTTTTTGAGCATCGTTTGAAGAAGTTGTGTGGAGAACTTGGTGCGGGGCCAAACTTGTCTTCAAATACAATATGAATGAACGTCGCTGACATTTCTATACAAATAATTTTGTAGATAAATTAGGAAAGTCAGAAAAGAGGTCTTCGATCGCCACCTTATTTACCCAACGTGGTGGCTCGAGAATCTTTTACTTAAGGAGTGCAAATAGACAACTTAACACCAGGTGGGCTGTGAGCACGTCCACCCACCTAAGCAATAAAAAGAAAAAGGAATTCTTCCAATCATATAGCAAGCACAGATAGATTTAAATAAACAAAATATATTATAACTTGAACATTTAATATTGTTTTTTATTCAAGGGTCTGGACGGGTAAAACGCCCTACATTTCGACCCTAAGCATTTTGTGTCAATTTAATATTATCACTACAAACAAATTCTAGTAACGACTTTAGTTTCACACGTTGTGAATGCGATCCAGTTGGCAACATTTGGCGCGCATGCAGATTTGTTGGCAACACTGTTAATAGGGCGCAATGTATGTTAGTTAAACTTGCGTTTAAGTCGGTGCAGCTTCTGCTAAATTCAAGATTGTTTGTCTTCAAATAAGGCAACATCCAAGGTTCTTTACAAGCTTCTAAAGAACTTTGGTTGTTGCCTGCCTTTGTTGTTAATACATTGCTCAAAAACATCATCATAAAACCATATTTGTCTTTGTAACTATATATATAATTTAAGTAGGTTTTATGTAGGTTCTTAAAATATTTGAAACTCATGGTTTACTGATATTTTTGTAATATAAACTCACAGTCGAGAAACATTCTGTTGGTGTAGGGGGAGCGCTGTGTCAATTTAGGATATAAGCAAATGACCAAAAAATAGACAAATATGCTTATATTAAAACAAAAATTTTATCTAACTACACTATATATACCAGAGATGTACTGTGGCGTTTTCCTACGTAAAAACTTAGCAATAATATCATAAATGGTTTAAATAAAAATAGTAAACTCATTTAATAAATTGGATCCCTTGGCAACCCTAATGATAATGCGACCACCCGTTTGGTTGTTGTATTGTATTTTATTGATTTGAATTGTTAGTCCAATAATGGCGTATCCCACTACACGTAATAGGAAGATAAATATCTATAAACGTAGTTTTCCTTGTAAATATTTATCAAATAACCGAATTCGTAATGTGAATGTTCACGTTAATTAAATTTTCATTAGGAAATCTATCTCTACAGTTTTGTATTTCAAATTATGTTTCAATAAAACATTAGTCAATTATTTTGAGTCAACATAAATTTTTATTAAATGAATTTCATTTATAAGGAAATTATATAATGAGACGCCAGGTTTCAATATTGTGTGTTCTATGTCATTCCCTTAACACATTACTGTGACCTCGTTTGTATGAAAATTATGAAAGTCGATATAGAACATATTATAGAAATAAATTGATCTACATAATGTTCTCGAAAAACCTTAATCTTTCTGGGATATTTTTTAATCCCAGATTTTTATACACATATTTCAATATCTAGATTGGTATTATCTTATTTAGTTAAGCGGTAATCGAGATGACATTAACAAAACTATTTGCAGATAGCTTCGAAAAACAAAGCTATTCGCGTTTTCAGTCGCTAATGACCCCGCTATTTAAAATCGCATTATTATGGATTACCTATTAGGCTACTTCCGTTACCATATTTCAGTGAAAATGAAATAGCTTAGTTCCATACTACGCATTTATTCACCGCCGAAAACATAAGCTGCGTTTGTAATAACCAAATCAGAGCCGTTTGGTTTGATGTCATAATATTTCTGCAATCTATTATAATCTCTATTACAAACGCTCCAGAGAGTAACGTTATTTGAATTAAATCGTGAATTGGCCAGATGGTGCTAACGTTTTGAAATCCAATTTGGTCTGGTGCAGTTATACTTTGTCGTTCGTATTTGAATATATACATTTAATTTTGAGTTTACGCTTTTGGCACCGATTTGGCGCTGCTTCCTTCAGCCAAGCATAGTTGCCACGTTTTCATACAATATTTAAATGATTACTGGAAAATTTTATTAATAATGTGTAAAGAAATCCCGATTTATTACTGGTGATAGTGCGTCTTGTGAGACCGCACGGGTAGGTATTTTTGTCTGCTTATTTCTGTCGTGAAGCAGCATTGCGCCTCGGTTTGAAAGGTAGGGCAGCCGCTGTAACTATACTGAGACCTTAAAACTCATATTTGGTCGTATAATTTTACTGTGGGACCTCGAAGCCAAAATTTTGGCCGCGACATACCGACGGAGAACACAGTCCTCGAGTCGGGAACGGACATCCGGCCCGTCGGCTGTCGATCGGTGGAGACGTGCTGCGCGTAGTTTCGTGTATGCCAAGTGGAGAGAGCGCTTGCTGGAGGAGCTCGGCTGAACTTCGGCCACTCGTCAGCGCACGCTCGAGGCACTGGTGCCTTTGCTGGAGACATAGTCGGACCGACGACACGGCGTGCTCTACTTTCGCCTCACCAAGGTCTTTTCGGGGCATGGCTACTTCTGGAGGTATCTGTGGAAAGTCTGCGGAAGGGAGCCACACCCGGGTTGCTACCAGTGCGGGCCCCCGGACGATGACGCTCAGCACGCGCTAGAAGTGCACCTTCGGTGAGAACACCTACGGCGAAACTCGTCGCTTTGCTGGGGCAGGACCTCTCTTTGCGAGCTGTCGTCGCCCGTATGGTAGAGGCCACGAGTTCGTGGGGGAAGAGAACAGGATCCCTCTTCGGCTCCTTAGCGTAGAAGGCGGGGGGGACCGTGGGGGGGACGGCGCGGGCGAGAAGCGACCGCTCAGCCTCCGTAGGGACATTCGAGAGCCGGGTGCGGGACGCCCGTTACTAGACTGTCGGTCCGTTGGTGAAGCGGTGCAAGGTTGCTCCTGTGCGCCGCTCACGGTGTATCTATTCTCCCGAGACGACGTCCTTCGGGATTGTTCCGGGAATGAGATGCCGGTACCGGCGAAGGCGAGACTTTAGGCGCGCACTGCGGTACCGTAAGTTTCGTGTAGTCGGTGTCGGTGGAGCTCGATGGGGCTTAGTCGTTAGTCAGTTCTGCGGGGCGAGTGCCTCGCACACCTTTTTCACCTTTTCCTTCGCGTATTCTCCTGTGAGAAAATGGGGGAGGTGGAGGACCTCGCTCCTTCTCTTCTCCCGCTCTTCCTCCCTGGAGGCGCCGGAGTCCGACATAACCCGGTCCGTACTCAGCGTTCGTGTACTTTAATACTTCAATAATTTGCTTAGATCGCGTGAGTCCCACAATTTCAGCAGTTAATATTAAAATTGAATTCGCGAATACAGTTGAATCTCCTATGACGATAATAATTTAGAAACATCAGACAATTGTATCTGGATGAGCTTATGCGACACGACATGAGACGGTTTTCACTTAATACATACATATTGTATTCTGTGAAAGGATTTTCCTGTATCTCGTTTAGGGAGCGGAATAGAAATATAAATTTGATTGCTGGAAATCGCGTTATTCGAGCCTCGTGAGCACTCACAGGCTAAAATTAGAAGGCAAAGGTAGACGTGAATATTCGTGAGATAGTGTACAATGGTCGATGGATTAACAGGGTTTGCTATTCCTCAGTTAGGTAACAGCAACCTACCTGCAACATCGGAAAGTGTGGCGTTAGGAGCACACTTCACGAAGTCTGGGAAGAAGTTCACCATTATGATGCCTCCGTTGTCTTTCTGTAACAATCAGTCAAACATACTGTTATTGAATGGATATGTAATTCGTTACGCTGTTAGTTAATTAAATTTTTTAATTTTTTACTGGTAGTAGAACCTCTTGTGAGTCCGCGCGGTTAGGTACCACCACCCCGCTTATTTTTTGCCGTGAAGCAGTAATGCGTTTCGGTTCGAAGGGTGGGGCAGCCGTTGTAACTATACTGAGACTTTAGAACTTTTATCTCAACGTGGGGGGCGCATTTACGTTGTAGATGTCTATGGGCTCCAGTAATCACTTAACACCTGGTGGGCTGTGAGCTCATCCACCCATTTAAGAAAAAAAAAAAAATAGGCTATCGCTCAATGGTGTTCATTATTCAATTTGTTTTCAAAATTTATTTAATCATCTGAAATACGTGAACAAGAACAAGAAACTTTACTATTATTGTGAAATGAATGTTTTAAAGTTTCGCCGGTTATGTAGTACATTATAAACACTATTGTTTGGGTGGCAAAGTTCATGTTAACGATAGCCTCGGAACAGCGTCGAAATGTCGGGCACTCTTTAAAAAGAAACATTTCATAAATCTTTTTAACAAACACTATTACTATTTTTGAATTTCGGTGTATTAAAGTAATTAATTTGTGAGTGCCTATGTTGTTACCGTTGTGATAAATTGAGAAGAAATTTGAGAAAGTTAGAGACCAGTTTTTAGTCTATACTAATATTATAAAGAGGAAAGATTTGTTTGTTTGTTTGTTTCGAATAGGCTCCGAAACTACTGGACCGATTTGAAAAATTCTTTTTCCATTAGAAGCCGACATTGTCCCTGATGAACATAGGCTACTTTTTTTTTTTGTTTGTTTGTTTCCTGTGTGTTTTAATGTTTCCGAAGCGAAGCGAGGGCGGGTCGCTAGTTTTATATAATCTTGAACGACAAAATAATAATTTTTATATTATTATAGATGGACGGAGTACGGGTTTGTGTTTGTTATGTGTTTATAAAATACGTACATGACATCATTAATGAAATGACCCATCTACGACATTGGCTTGACTAAATTTTATTTATTATTTAATGTTATTGATAATATTAAAATTTCTGATGGACGAACTTTTGGCCCGTCTGGTGTTAAGTGTTTACCGGAGCCCATGGACATAAGTAACGTAAATGCCCCCACCTATCTTGAGAAATGAGTTTTAAGTCTTAGTTTTACAGTACAAACGATTGCCCCCACTCTTCCTTGCCCTTGGAAACAGGTAGGGCAGTGGTACCTACCCGTGCGGGCTCATAAGACGTGCTACCACAGGTAAAGACGCCTTACCACCGATAAGATCGGTATACAGAAAATATATTGTATGGTTGTGTAGCATAGAACACCACCAGCCCATTTCTTCCGCGGGTGTCGTAAAAGGCGACTAAGAGATTCACCGAACAATAGGTGGTAAAGCTTTTGTGATCGGTAAGCGTCATTTACTAGTTGTACGGCATATTGTAAGTTCTCACGGATAGTACCACTATACCGCCCAGTTGTTCACGAAGCAGCATGCGTTCAGGTTTGAAGGGCGGTTTGAATGTGTTTTGAGACTTTAGCCTCATGTTTCAGGATGGGGACGGAATTCACATAGTGAGGTCTATCGGCTCTGGTAACCTCTTTATAATTAGGTGGGCCGTTAACTCACCATCTGCGTTGAACAGCCATTATAAAAAAAACGGTATTTTCTATAAAATGTTATTGCACATAATGTATATGTTTACACGGATTCCTTTGCCTTTATTTAAAAAAAAAATACTACATTAATTTAGTTCATGTTATTTTTTAGGTATAAAAATAGAAAACGAAATTCAGCGTTGAATTGAGAACGACAGATATCTTTTCGAAAAATTTTTACCAAATGGCTTTTCGATAAGTCTTCTCTCTCAAACTTTTCGAAAAGAAATAATTCTTAGTTTAAGCTGATTCTAGTCTAGGACTGAATTTACTGTAGGCTTGATTAATTGATTGTAGTTTCTAAAATAATTACCTCATTACATTCAAGTGTCAGTGAAAATATTAGGCGATTTATTTAATGTTCAAAATATTTAAGATTAGTCGAACCAGTGAACGTAAAAATGCGTGCCAACTTACCAATGATTTTATGATATCATCCGGAACGTTTCGGTTATGGTTGCAGAGGCTGTAGACAGAGGAGTGACTGAAGATGACGGGGGCCTTCGACAGCTTGATCGCAGCTCTGGTTGAGTTCTCCCCCACGTGAGACAGATCAACGATCATACCGAGGCGGTTCATCTCGCGGACCACTTTCTATTAACAGATAAAATCAAATCGCTAACTTAAATTCAAATCGCTTACTACATTATTGGTTGTAATACCAGCCGAGGTAAATATATAAATCTACAGTGGTTTTTACAGTTGCTACAATCTTTTACAAGTTTTTTACAATGTACAGTTTTAGATTTTTTAAGTTACTAACATAGATTATAAGTAATTCTTACTAACTAAATGTAATGATTTAAAAAAAAAACTGAAATTAAGTATAAATAAAAATAATTTACGGATGTTCCGTTATAACTACTGTACTTTGCATCCGATTTACTTGAAACTTGGTATCCATGTAGAAAATACATGTGCTTAATGCATAGGCTAACATTTATATGAGTGTTGGACTCCCTAATAATAATGACAATAAATAATAATGTTCATTTTAAATGCGCAGCGAAGCGGGCGAGTACGTCTAGTAATTAATAAATCTAATTAAATCCACGACAATGCGGCTAAGAAATTATCATTAAGTATATCGAGAGGTGAAAGGCTATTTGGTTTAAGCGAACTTTTTGCAACTTTACAGGATCATCAAAAACATCGAAATGTTGATGCTAATATCAATTAAAACGCACCTTTAATTACAAAGATAAATGTCGCGTATTTAGCGATATGTCGCTTAAACCAAATAGCCTTTCACCCATCGATACGTATAGTTACAATTTATATATAAATTTTGGCAGAGAAACTAGCCAATCACGTGGTTTTTTTCTCTCTCTTTCTTCCTCTAAAGCTTTCCTTTCCTCGTGGCAATAATATGCCAAATAGTGTACCAACATCATAGAACTTCCTAAATAAGTAATTGTATTATAACAATCGAGTAATGTCGGATTGCGAAACAGGTGTCATACCACGAAACCATTATCACGTAATATATCTGATAGGGCACAAACGAAAGCTCAGCGAAACGTCACGAAAACTCACACACAGGGGAAAAGTCTTTGTGCCTATAAAACGGTTCGGGAGTCATTACCGAGGCGCTTCTAAGATCCCGTTATCCGTTTTGCTGTACGGACGATTTACTTAAAATGTATGACGTGTCTTTCTTCATGGAGTGGAGGAGTATTTCACGCAACTGTACCGATGACTTCATTGATACTTTTATAAATTTACTGTACGCAAAGTTTTTTTTCTTTCTTTATTGCTTCGATGGGTGGACGAGCTCACGGCCCATATGGTGTTAAGTGGTTACCGGTGCTTATAGACATCTACAATGTAAATGCCACTAATGCTCGTGACATGTTTTCTAAGGTTTCAATTTTTACAGTAAAAAGGCTTACTGATTCTTCAAACCGAAACTTACTATTGCCTAACGACAGTAATAGGCACCTACCTACCCGTACGACCTCACAAGATGTCTTACTACCAGTAAGTCGTGAGCTTTTCATTTAACAGATGATTTAAGGGAAATTTTGTCCATTTTAGTCTTTAGGACCCATTTAGGTGGTTGCTGCATCCAGACTGGAGTTAAGCCCGTCAGGTCTCTATTGCTAAGGAGTATTAGCTTAGTTTAGCGTATTAATAAAATTAACTTAAAATAACATGGCAAATCACACCGAATCAGTGAAGATTTTGAAAAATCTATTGAAATGTACTATGAATGAACCAAGGGATTTCAGGTGTGAAGTCTGATTCGGCGTTCGAAGTTCTGGGCGGCGAGGTTATACGCAAACAATGATTGTATATGAACAAAACAGATGAGCTTATGGGCCGCCTAATCTTAGACAGGCTCCGTAGGGTACAGACGTGCCGCTTTTCCTAGTTTGAATCAAGCCCAGTCTCGGTCGGAACAGAATAATAGCGATCTCGCCTTCAAATCGGAATGGATGATCACTACATGGCACGACGATGTTACGACTTACAAACAAATACTAGTTCAAAATAGGAGATTTAGTTACATTGGGAAAAATATCTTCCTAAGGTTTTTTTTTTATTGCTTAGATGGGTGGATGAGCTGGTGGTGGGTGTTAAGTGGTTACTGGAGCCCATATACATCCACAACGTAAATGCGCCATCCACCTTGAGATATAAGTTCTAAGGTCTCAAGTAACTTACAACGGCTGCCCCACCCTTCAAACCGAAACGCATTACTGCTTCACGATAGAAATAGGTAGGGTGGTGGTACCCACCCGCGCGGTCTCACAAGAGGTCCTACCACCAGTAATTACGCAAATTATAATAAATTATATGAGGTAAAGTAATCTTTGTACATTTCTTCGGACTAATCTAATCTATTTCATCTTCTGCCGAATTAATATCTGAAATCCTTCGGCGTAAGGAAATGAAGAATTTCGTGAAATTTTATGATAAAGAAATTAATCTTTCGTTCAATAACGGCTGCTCTCACAACCACGCTTGCAAAACCAATAATCTAGTTAATTTACCTACTTGATTGAATAATTTATTTACATTGATTATTTACGCCGGCGAAATAAACTGTATAATGCCGTACGTGTTGCAAAGAATAAATAGATGAATTACAACTTTTTTTGTAAGATGACTCGTAGATGAGGTTGTTGGTGATCGGAGTGAATGTCTTTGTGAAATACATTTGATTCTTGTTATATACAACATCTGTAGCACAGGAAAAAATCAACGGACCATTGATTGTTGTAAGTTAAATAAAAACGTGTTTTGTGTCTTACAATATCCTCATCTCATCTAAAGCGATTAAAATGTATTTCCTAGAGATCGCTAGTACCGTCATTTACCATAATATCGTCTTTAATATCGATCAGTGTGCACCGGCGCCATAGATAATACATATATAGGTACCTACCAAGAAAGTGGCGTTGAATCGGTTGGGAGAATTGAATGCATTTGTACTGGTCTGCTAGCTATTCAAACATAGACAGCGTTTCTTTTCTCGTGTGCCATTTCATTTCAAAGAGTTTTCTTTCAAACTGACGGAATAATAAGTGCTATCCGACACATTCATTACTTTAGTGTCAGTAAATGTTATTGACTGTATAAAGAATCAATCTGATGAGTACTCGCATAATGTGTATTAATTAGGTATTATGAGTTTAATTAATGATTATTATAAATACATTAATGAAAATAATTTTAAATCACTACTTAAAAATTTAAAAGACTTTCCCGTCAAACCCACAAATAACGTCAGATGTGCCCAATTACCAAGTTTTAATGTGTGATTTATGGTTGTTTCGTCATCAAGTACCAACATCCGTAGCGAAGTAGAAGTCGATCATGTTTTTAATGTACGCTTGGACATTTTTAAATGTAACTTTTTAGCTATTACCTTGTGACTAATGAGAATACGGGAAGTCAGCCCTTACACCATGAGCTGTAACTGCTACTGCCCTATCATCCATCACGGTAGTAGCAGTATATTTAAATTCTAGTTTCCTTTTTTAAATCTCTTCTTGCTCTTCAGGGAAATATTGTGGTTTGTTATTTGTTGTTTGTTGTCGCCGGATATTTTACTCCGAACATATATAAAAGTCAAACACACCATTTCGACAATATATATAATGTGTACAATGTTATAATATAAACTAAAAAGATTAAACAACGCCTAGGCACTACAAGATACAAATTAAAACTAAAATTACGTTTTACAATCAACTTAAAATCGACGCGCGCGAATTTTTTTTTTTTTTTTATTTTTTTTTTTTTTTTTTTTTTTTTTTTTTATTTTTTTTTTTTTTTATGATTGAAAGTTTACTGGTGGCCCGAAGGCCTTTCCAGTTTCACCAGGACAGGTGGGCGAGCAAAGGCTCAGCCAAGAGGGGTGGGATTTGCTAACAACTGCCCGAGCGCCTCCGAAGGAGACCTAACAACTCAAGAGCAATTGTTTCGCGAATGAATCTACTACCGGATCGGAATCGCGACCCGCTGAGAAGATCCGGCGAGAAACTCAGCGGGCTGATGCATGGGTTAGGTTGCACGTCGACCTCTTTGTCGAGTTCGACGAGTACGGTTACCGGGGTCCCTAAGCCTGCCCCTAGTATTAGAGCTGAAGGCATCTAATGCAAAGGTTATTGGATCTGATGGATCCGTAAGGACGTGTCTAGGGCGTCGACGGTGACTGGCTCCTGCATGATCAGGATTCGGGGAGTAGTCAGCGGCGGCAACGATAAGGCGATTATCATGACGCATAGCCTTATCGAAGTATCGTTCCGACGCTGACTTCATGTATTTCCGAATTGATTCGAGGCCCAGGTCGTCGTGTAGGTCAACGTTCCTCACGAACCACGGAGCCCCGACAGCTAACCTGCAAAAGCGGGATTGTAGGGATTGGAGGGTGTCTATGTGTGTGCGGGCCGCGTGAGCGAACACCACACTCGCGTAAGTCATGACGGGCCTTATGCAAGTTTTGTAAAGTGTCACCTTGTTCCGAAGGGACATTTTACTCCGCTTACAGATCATGGGGTAGAGTCTACCGAGAATAAACGCGGCACGGTCACGGACTGATTTTATATGCGGGCGGAATGTCATCGATGCATCCAGGGTAACGCCCAGGTACTTGACCTTCCTGGCCCAGGGTATGGGTTGTCTAAAGAGAGTAATCGGGGGTGTGAGATTCCTCCTCCTAATCCGGGAGGAAATCCGTGTGGAGCTTCCCCTCTGAAATAGCACCGCAGTACTTTTCGCTGGGTTGATGTCTATGCGCCATTTTCGGAACCACTGTCCTAGGGCTAGGGCTGCGCTCTGAAGCTTCTTCGCGATTAGGGACTTATTTCTACTAGAATAGTAAACAGTCGTGTCGTCGGCGAATAAAGCTAAATGGGTCGGCGGCGACCGGGGAATATCGTTGACGAATAAGCTAAATAGGAGGGGTGAGAGGACAGAGCCTTGCGGGACTCCAGCTGTGAGAGGTCGTGGGGAGGAGCGGGTTCCCTCGACTCGATATCGAAAAGAGCGGTTTGACAAGAAGTCCCGTATGATGAGCACGAGACTATCCGGCACGCCCATGTTGAATAGTTTGAAAATCAAACCATTGTGCCAGACTTTGTCGAACGCTTTTGCGACGTCGAAGAAGAGAGCTCCCGTGTATAACGGTTTTGGTCGATTAAGCCCCACAAGAATGTGCTCCGTGAGGCGGTGCACCTGTTGAACGCATGAGTGATTTGTACGGAATCCGAATTGTTCATCGATAAGAATGCCCTTGGATGAGACGAAGTCTCTGAGGCGTTTGTAGAGCAGACGCTCATACAGTTTGCCTAGAGACATGAGGAGGCTAATCGGGCGGTAGCTCGTCGGATGATTTTTTGGTTTACCGGGTTTATGTATGCCGATAACGTCCGCTTCTTTCCACACCGCGGGAAAGATACAGTTCGCCATAGCGGCATTGAAAATAGATGCCAACATCACGATGAGTTGGACGGGTAGAAGTTTAATAACGCGGTTAGATATACAGTCGGAACCGGGAGCCTTGCGAGGACGTAGGTCTTTGATCAAGTCTTTAACTTCTATCGGGGTGACGGGTGGTAACGCATCCGATGGTGGCAAAGAGGCTCTGCGTTCTACCTCACTGTCTACTAATTCTACATGAACAGGGTCCACGGATTGAGTGCTGGGCGTGCACTGGGTTTGCAATGTATCGGCCAGCAGCTCTGCTTTTTCGTCATCATCGAACGCCGCGAGTCGGCCTGAGGGGCCTACGAGGGGGGGCATAGTTACTACCGTATCCGATTTGAGAGTACGAGCTAAGCGGTAGTAAGACCTTTGGGAGGGCGCGAGTCCTTCTAAGAAATCAGACCATCTGGCATCTCGGACTTCGGCGCGCGCGCGAATATCGTAGCATGACGTCATCAGACAACTGCGCGTTAATTTTGATTAAGTTAATAATTAAAGTTAAGTTAATTCTTTGAAATTCTGTATCCACTTTAAATATAGTTGATCTTATAGAAATGAGATTAGATCTGGAAAATATTTTCTATAAAAATATAGACATAAAAAAAAATGTTTACATAACATTTATCTAGCTAGAACCGCGTTGTTTTATCCGGAATCAGTCAGTTCACTATTAGTATCTCGATACATAATATCAATATATCATTTGAAAAATTAATCCTAATTCAAAGAAGATTATAAACAATGTAAAAAGCTACAAACTTGACATCTTTAATACGCTTTTTTATTAGCTTCCGACGTATGTATGTATGTTTCTAACGGAATCTTTGAACATGATTTTGACCCCCTTCAAAACGTCGGATTAACTCGCAATTCGGTATACTTATTAAGGACCGATGACAATTCAATATTTAAAAAAAAATTTAAATTCAACTATAAAATGAATAATAAATAATAGTTTAAAAAAACTATTATTTATTTTACTTATATTATTTTAATAATAGTTTAAAAAAGTATTAGTTATTTTACTTATATTATTTTAATAATAGTTTAAAAAAACTATTATTTATTTTAATCAATTTTTTGAGCCTCACAATTTTTGTACGAAACAAGGCCGCGTCATGATTATGTCATTTGTTACTTCTGCTTATGTGTAACTTTTTTTTTTTTTTTTCAATTAATTGTGATGTAGATAAATTAGATTTTCAGAGGCTTATAAAACAACGTTTTTGCTCGTTAGGAGCGCGTCCGTTCACCTGCAAACTCATTGCTTATTGAACGAAGATTAAATTAGGTTTCCGCTCAGGTTTTGCAATCAAAATGTTCGTAGTTGTATCTATGTTCTACGTCAAGTATGTTTTCAAATTTGGAGTGAAGTTAAATTTAAAATAATGACACACCAAAAGATTTGATTAGAAAAAGTGTTAAAAAAATTAAATTAATAAAACGACGGGTGGACGAGCTCACAGCCCACCTGGTGTTAAGTGGTGCTACTGGAGCTCATATACATCTACAACGTAAATGCGTCAACCACTTTGAGATATAAGTTCTAAGGTCTCAGTATAATTACAACGGTTACCTCACCTATCAGAGCGAAACGTATTACTCCTTCTACCCGTGCGGACTCACAAGAGGTCCTACCACCTGTAATACTTTAAATTTCATTACGCAGCTGTGCTCTAAAGAGATTTAAGCTAAGATTTTAACTAAGCTGTTATATCAGACGGATCTTATCCTTTTACGTTTATTCAAGCAATATCTGGACTTTAATTAGTAGATCTTTTTTTTTCATTCGCAGTACGTACGTATTCATAAATATCGTATGTAATTAATAATAATGTAAAGACAAACCGATAACGCACTAATAACTGTGATGAGCACTCGTGATCACACCCAATATAAAACTCACAGCCTGCGTTTGAATGGTCCGTTAGAACGAAGTTTTGATAATAAAGGTAGAAGTTTTGGTAGGCAGCGGCTTGGCTCTGCCCCTGGCATTGCTGAAGTCTATGGGCGACGGTAACCACTCACCATCAGGTGGGCCGTATGCTCGTCTGCCTACAAGGGCAATAAAAAAAAAAAAAAAAAAAAAATCTGCGTGATTTTTATCGTGTCAGTTAAGTCGCAGCCATTAATTAGTTCGCAGGGGGACGTCTGCAGACTATTTTAATATCACGGTAATGAGAATTCTGATAGTGAGGTAGAAGCGCTATGTGAGCTATTTCTTTAGGTTTCCAACATCACGGATTTAAGTACTGTTTTGTGAAGGAAAATTATTCATTATTCTACTATCCTTAGTTGTTGATTTTTATCCAAACATCAGGCTGAACTAGATTCTTGTTGGCAACACTCTTCATATTACCAAGTGCAACTAACTCTAGACAGTAGTGTAAGGCCTTCTTTTTATTTTACGAGACTTAAAAATCGTTTACGTTTTTGAACGACAGAAATAAAGCGTTATTAAACATTTTCTTATAAATGTAGCATGCTAATGTTATAATTATTTTGCATTTACTGAGTGTGCTACTGCCTAGCTGACCGCAACAACCCTAATGCGGTTAAGCTTGACGTTTACTGAGCGACTAAACATACTGCTAAGTCATTGGTGAATGGCAACTGGTCTTGACTACATATCGTGTTCGTAAACCAGCGACGGATGACTTCAAGATTTTTTTAATTGAAAAAATCGCAACCTTATGCTTAGTTTGAATTGATGGCAGCCATGCCTAGTTTTCAATTGACTTTGTAAAGTAGCAAGGATGGTAGTGGCTCTTTAGTTGTAACGTTTATGGACTACAGTGATTACTTATCAGTTGGTAAGCCGTGACATAGTCTGCTCAACTTCACCACTAAAACCATACACGAAAAACCTCCCGAGACTATTTTAGTTAAAACGTGTTGATGCGCTCATAGCTGGCAGTTTGCATAGTATTCACATTGATACTAATACTAATTGATTAGTGTTCTGTCTTCCCTAATTTTATTGAGAGTCGTTAATATACGGTGGAAAGGATCTCGATTTCCGTCATGGAACACGTCAAAGATTTAACGATTCATTGCGCACGCTCTCAGAGCTGACGGTGTGAACTAATTTATTCATTTTTAAAGAAGTTTTATATTATATCAAACAGTCCCAGGTGCTCTGTATTTTTTTTATGATTTATTTGGATATTCGTAAAATATACAAAAATCTGTTCTATCAAAATTGACAACTCAAAACTCAAAACGTAAACACAAAAATCCAAACAAATGTGAGAGCTACACTCATTAAACATTGATTATCTAATCTATACTTTCAAAATCTGTATTATTTGTCGTTCACTAAACAAATACGCAGATAGGATTTAAAATACCATACAATTTATTAGTCATAGCGTATATATGTTTTATGCCGTATGTACTGGGTCAAAGACATAAACTGTGTCCATGTTAAATCTTTATGCACATGAACGTACAGAACTAAATTAAGCGAGACCTATGAATACAGATGAGGGTACTCCAGTAGATGGCGCGGAGCCAGGACTCACACCGAACTTCAGTTCGAGACTCCTTCGACTCAGAGCCATGAGGTCGGATATCTATAATTTCAACTCTCTACGTACATTTAACTGTATTAATAAGAAAATACTCATAATTGTAATTAAACTTACTGGTAGTAGGACCTGGTGCGCGGGTAGGTACCACCACCCTGCCTATTTCTGCGTTGTAACTATACTTGAGACCTTAGAACTTATATATCAAGGTGGGTGGCGCATTTAAATTGTGAATGTCTATGGGCTCCAGTAACCACTTAACATTAGGTGGGCTGTGAGATCGTCCACCCATCTAAGCAGTAAAAAAAAAGTTAGACATACATTGCGGTTTGAAGGACAGCGAATATCGTTTATTCGGATGTAATTCACCAGTGAAGTCTTCAGCTTTCGATAGTAACGTAAATTGCAAGACAGAGTTTTGTTCTGTTGTGTTTCTCTGTTTCCCACCTCTGGCTCTTTCATTTCGGTTCCAGACAGGTTTGGAAACGGCTCGTTATTAAATATTATGCAAGGTTTATTTATATAGACATTCGTTGAATCCCGATACTTGTATCCAAAGAAGCGATGTACTTCAAATAATAATTGGATCGAGAATGGAAATCAGTTTTTTCACAATTCCGGGAAGGGTCCGACGGTCGGCTTAATACAGTTACGCGATTTCTTTTCGACAACTTTTTGGGATGGCACGGCAGCCTTAATACTCAAGTTATATTCGTCGTCGTAGCCATCGGGACACTTCCAGAAATTTTCTTAGGAATTCACAATTTATGTTTGTAACGTGGGTCTGTGTTTTACTTCGAAATTTTCGCTGAATGTGGGTATTAATAATTAAGTTTTTTAAGCTATTGCATAGATTTTATCGCGGGCCTTGATCGCGGCTTGAGAGCGGAATCATGAAATTCCGTAACGAAAAAAACCTTCCACCCCTCACTACGCCTACTATGTATCTCGCGTTCAACTTATTTACACGTTGCGCTTGTGTAGTATTTAAAGTAAGAAATCTAAACACCGATTTATGTACTATCAAAATATGTGATATAATTTCGTGGGTAGCACAACGATAGCGCGATTCAGCTTTTGCGTCAAGCGCCATCTATCGGCGACAAACGGAATTGTAAAATAGATAATTATATCACGTTACAATGCGTTGGGCGTGCCATTTTCTATCGCTTAGTCGAAGAATTTTATTACTACTCCTACTACTCATTCAGTGATTGGAGTGGCATTAAAAATAAACTAGCTAAACCGTTGATTCTGGGCGAATGAGAGTTAGGACTAGCATCCAAAGGCGTGTATCTATCCCATGTAGCGCCCTCTAGTGAGTGCGCGGTCAAAATGGAATACTCACAATGTAGCAGATTCATTGAAAGTTAGCCCACTGAGTTTCTCGCAGGATCTTGTTTTATTGTTGTTTTTATTAAATTATTATTGTCGATTTATAATTGCATAAGTTGATAAAAAATGCTATGCAATAGCTTTACCGCGGCAGTCTCCGAGTGCCACACGTCGTTTTTTTTCTGTATTAGTAGTTAGTAACGCGTTTGTTTTCGACTGCCTCAGTAGTTATCGCCTTTGATTGCTGGGCCGTGTACATCGTACATCGGGCAAACATTCATGAGATAAACAAGTTTGTTTACTCTATTTTTGGGTATTTCATATCTTTAATTTATCCTGTAATCTAATTTGTTTTCCTATACTTTAAGGAATCGTAGTTTGGAGTCAGCTGAACATGGGTGACTTGTTCCCAATCAATATTATGTGTCTATATGACGTAAGAAGTTGCAAAACTATTTTTAAATAGATGATTGCTTAAACTTGCTGAACTGAAATAGTAAGTACGCATACAAGGCGTTATTTACAAATTTGAATAGAAATGTCACTGACCTCTCCGAAGTCCGTCAGTCCGTTCGCTGCTGGAGCCTCGTTCGCGGAGTCCGCCCTGAAGACAGAGAAACCATACAAATAAACCTCCTAGACATTGACGTTATACTTTTGACGTTACATGTCTTTTACGTTTGTTATTAGTAACGGATGTCGAAAATTTGTTTTTCAAAAAAATGTGCAATAAAATCAGTTTTTTCCCCCTACCTATTCCCTGGTAACCTACCCGGCTATTCCAGGTACGCTATCGCTGGTCTCACGGGGCTTAACCTGAGAGAGCCCCCTAGCACTAGCCCTTGTAATAGCGATGCTTCGTAGAATCTACCACCGGATCGGGATAGCAACCCACCCACTGAGAAGATTGGGCGAGCAAATCAGTGAACTGTATCTATGTTATTTAAATAAGGATATGCGGCAGCGCCGGGGAAACACCGGGGAGGGGAGCTTCAAAACCTGTACGTGGCAGTAAATATCTCTGGAAGCACACTGTGGATGATCACAGTGGTTCTAGGTAGTACAGATGAACTCTGCTCTGGTGGCAGGCGGTGAGTTTGTAAATACCACACGATGGAATCATCTCAAACTATTCCTCACAGC